>NC_037345.1:54098403-54403970 GCF_002263795.3 Bos taurus
GAGGGAGAGGCAGATTGGGGGTTAAACTTGGGGAGGGAGTTCAAATAGGCTGATAGTCTAAAAGATAGTCTGCCTGCTGGCAGTGAACAAGCATTAAATGGGCTTAAATGGGAACTGAAAATATTTGAAACACATTATTCACATTCTTGGCTGGTGAGATGGTTTAGGCAGATTGTGAGAGGGGGAGAAATTAAATACCAGAAAGGGTCAGAGAAGAGAAAACAAATCCTTTTTAAAGAGACAGAGCTGGCCAGTGGCCTCTGCACTTGTGATTAGATCAGTGGTTCTAATACGAATCGTCCAGGAACTTTGTTAAGACAAACATTAATGCTCCAGCCCCACTCTGGAGCCATGCCACCAGGACCTGTGGATTGGAGGGTGGGACCAGGCACTGGTGGCCTTTTACAGTGAATATATTAATATTTTTATTCACCACAAGAAAAGAAATGATAATTACATAATGCGATGGAGGTGCTCCAAGATAGTGGTAGTAATCACACTGCAATGTGTAATTGTATGTACAGATCACTGTGTGTCAAATTATCATAGTTACAATACAATCTCATACAGTATTCTATGTCAATTATAGCTCCACTAAAAAAAAAATATATATATATATATATATATATATTTTTTTTTTTTTGGTGCATCACTTGGCTTATAGGAATTTAGTTCCTGGACCAGGGATTGAACTTGGACCCTCCTCGGCAGAGTCCTAACCACTGGACCACCGGGAATTCTCTTAAAATTTTTTAATAAAATAATTGTACTTATTTATTTTTGGCTGTGCCGGGTTTTTGCTGCTCCTTGGGCTTTTTCTTGAGTTGTGGTGCTCAAGCTTCTCATTGTGGTGGCTTCTCTTGTTGCCGAGCACAAACTTAGGGCACGTGGGCTCAGCAGTTGCAGCTCCCAGGCTCTAGAGCACAGACTCAGAAGTTGTGGCTCCTGGTTTTAGTTGCTCCGCAGCATGTGGGATCAAACCCATGTCCCCTGCATTGGCAGGTGGATTCTTTACCCCCAAGCTACCAGGGAATCCCTAAGATTTGTTTTAAAAGAATATATTTGTATCAAGAACTGATTAGATGTCAGGGACTGTTCCAACATCTCTGGACACAATAGTGAATTCAATAAACCAAAGAGATAAACAAGAGGTAAAGAATAAGCTTTGGTGGCAGCCCATTTCAGAATGTGGAGGCGGATTACAACTGCATATTGTGAAGCCCATAGATCAGCCATTTATTCAGGTCGTCCTTGAACAAGATTTCAATATTTTGTCCAATGAGGTGTTCATGGCTCATTCCTCACCATCTGTTTTGCTCTGAGCAAGCTTAAGTCTGGCTTCTCTTCTCCCCAGATCAGATCAGATCAGTCACTCAGTCGTGTCCGACTCTGCGACCCCATGAATCGCAGCTCGCCAGGCCTCCCTGTCCATCACCAACTCCTGGAGTTCACTGAGACTCACGTCCATCGAGTCAGTGATGCCATCCAGCCATCTCATCCTCTGTCGTCCCCTTCTCCTCCTGCCCCCAATCCTTCCCAGCATCAGAGTCTTTTCCAATGAGTCAACTCTTTGCATGAGGTGGCCAAAGTACTGGAGTTTCAGCTTCAGCATCATTCCTTCCAAAGAAATCCCAGGGCTGATCTCCTTCAGAATGGACTGGTTGGATCTCCTTGCAGTCCAAGGGACTGTCAAGAGTCTTCTCCAACACCACAATTCAAAAGCATCAATTCTTCGGTGCTCAGCCTTCTTCACAGTCCAACTCTCACATCCATACGTGACCACAGGAAAAACCATAGCCTTAACTAGACGAACCTTTGTTGGCAAAGTAATGTCTCTGCTTTTGAACATGCTAACTAGGTTGGTCATAACTTTCCTTCCAAGGAGTAAGCGTCTTTTAATTTCGTGGCTGCAGTCACCATCTGCAGTGATTTTGGAGCCCAGAAAAATAAAGTCTGACACTGTTTCCACTGTTTCCCCATCTATTTCCCATGAAGTGGTGGGACCAGATGCCATGATCTTCATTTTCTGAATGTTGAGCTTTAAGCCAACTTTTCACTCTCCACTTTCACTTTCATCAAGAGGCTTTTTAGTTCCTCTTCACTTTCTGCCATAAGGGTGGTGTCATCTGCATATCTGAGGTTAGTGATATTTCTCCCGGCAATCTTGATTCCAGCTTGTGTTTCTTCCAGTCCAGCGTTTCTCATGATGTACTCTGCATAGAAGTTCAATAAACAGGGTGACAATATACAGCCTTGACGAACTCCTTTTCCTATTTGGAACCAGTCTGTTGTTCCATGTTGCTTCCTGACCTGCATACAAATTTCTCAAGAGGCAGATCAGGTGGTCTGGTATTCCCATCTCTTTCAGAATTTTCCACAGTTTATTGTGATCCACACAGTCAAAGGCTTTGGCATAGTCAATAAAGCAGAAATAGATGCTTTTCTGGAACTCTCTTGCTTTTTCCATGATCCAGCGGATGTTGGCAATTTGATCTCTGGTTCCTCTGCCTTTTCTAAAACCAGCTTGAATATCAGGACGTTCACAGTTCACATATTGCTGAAGCCTGGCTTGGAGAATTTTGAGCATCACTTTACTAGCGTGTGAGATGAGTGCAATTGTGTGGTAGTTTGAGCATTCTTTGGCATTGCCTTTCTTTGGGATTGGAATGAAAACTGACCTTTTTCAGTCCTGTGGCCACTGCTGAGTTTTCCAAATTTGCTGGCATATTGAGTGCAGCACTTTCACAGCATTATCTTTCAGGATTTGGAATAGCTCAACTGGAATTCCATCACCTCCACTAGCTTTGTTCGTAGTGATGCTTTCTAAGGCCCACTTGACTTCACATTCCAGAATGTCTGGCTCTGGGTCAGTGATCACACCATCGTGATTATCTGGGTCGTGAAGATCTTTTTTTGTACAGTTCTTCTGTGTATTCTTGCCATCTCTTCTTAATATCTTCTGCTTCTGTTAGGTCCATACCATTTCTGTCCTTTATCGAGCTCATCTTTGCATGAAATGTTCCTTTGGTATCTCTGATTTTCTTGAAGAGATCCCTAGTCTTTCCCATTCTGTTGTTTTCCTCTATTTCTTTGCACTGATCGCTGAAGAAGGCTTTCTTATCTCTTCTTGCTATTCTTTGGAACTCTGCATTCAGATGTTTATATCTTTCCTTTTCTCCTTTGCTTTTCGCTTCTCTTCTTTTCACAGCTATTTGTAAGGCCTTCCCAGACAGCCATTTTGCTTTTTTGCATTTCTTTTCTATGGGAATGGTCTTGATCCCTGTCTCCTGTACAATGTCACGAACCTCATTCCATAGTTCATCAGGCACTCTATCTATCAGATCTACGCCCTTAAATCTATTTCTCACTTCCACTGTATAATCATAAGGGATTTGATTTAGGTCATACCTGAATGGTCTAGTGGTTTTCCCTACTTTCTTCAATTTAAGTCTGAATTTGGCAATAAGGAGTTCATGGTCTGAGCCACAGTCAGCTCCTGGTCTTGTTTTTGCTGACTGTATAGAGCTTCTCCATCTTTGGCTGCAAAGAATATAATCAATCTGATTTCGGTGTTGACCATCTGGTGATGTCCATGTACAGAGTCTTCTCTTGTGTTGTTGGAAGAGGGTGTTTGTTATGACCAGTGCATTTTCTTGGCAAAACTCTATTAGTCTTTGCCCTGCTTCAATCCGTATTCCAAGGCCAAATTTGCCTGTTACTCCAGGTGTTTCTTGACTTCCTACTTTTGCATTCCCACTCACCCTCAAATGTAGTTTCCCTCGCCTCCTGAGGACTGAAAAGTGGGACTGGCCCCCTTGTCAGCTTCTCCTGAGAACCGCTGACCCATAGAAGACACACTTCCTGAGTGTTTTGCCAACCACGGTGGTTACTTTTCCTCAACTCATCAACTTCCCCTTTATGGGGAACCCCTCTTACTCTAGACAAGTAAAGACTTTTTCTGTTCGATTCTGAGAAGCTTGCATATTTCTGAGCTCAGAGCATTCTCCTTACTGCAAGTGGGCTTTTTGAATAAAGTTCTCTCAGTCCAGATTTGTTTTTATTTGACATCTCCATAAAGTTCTCTGGCATTCTTCATTTGGCTACTTCCTGGTTTTTTAATTGCTCTTGGGAAGCTTATCTGATTTTTCTGTTAATTTCCTGATTGGTTACTGCTTGTATATAGTATTTTTCTTGACTAAATGCACCTCTCCACATTATATCCTCCCACACCTAGGTATTCTCTTCCTTGTAAAAATAACTTCAAGGATGTATTCCAGAAAGTGAAGAGATGAACCCAGAGAAGAGGAGGTGGTGGGTTGTGAGGGTTTTCTACATGAAGGATCAGGTCTCCCTGTGACAATCCGAATAACTTGGTTTATGAGATTCTGGGTAATCTTTTTTTTTCCCCCCTATCTTTTGGCCATGGAGGATCTTAGCTCCCTAACCAGGGATCAAACCCCATGCCCTCTGCAGTGGAAGTGCAGCATCTTAGACACTGGACTGCCAGGAAAGCCCCTATGAGATTTTGGATAATACTTATTTCCTTCTTCCCATTTTTGGGGGATTTTTCAAAAGATTTTACCATGAAGATTGCTTTTGTAAGCTGGGGTGGCTGAGTGGAAGGGCAGAAGTGCCATTTGGTTTCTTTTCCCCAGCTTTATTGAGATATAATTAGTGTATACGTTTGTGTTTAAGATGCACAAAGTGATGATTCGATATGCAATATATATTGAGAAGTGAGTACCTCATTATAAGGTTAGCTAGAGTTGCCTCACTGGAAAAGACTCTGATGCTGGGAGGGATTGGGGGCAGGAGGAGAAGGGGACGACAGAGGATGAGATGGCTCGATGGCATCACCAGCTCGATGGACGTGAGTCTGAGTGAACTCCGGGAGTTGGTGATGGAAAGGGAGGCCTGGCGTGCTGCGATTCATGGGGTCACAAAGAGTCGGACACGACTGAGCGACTCAACTGAACTGAACTGAACTGAACACCTCCTTCACTTCACATGGGTACCACTGTTTTTTTTTTAACGTATGGTGAGACCATTTAAGATCTACTGTCTTGGGACTCCCCTGGTGGTCCAGTGGCTAAGATTCCTCACTCCCAACGCAGAAGGGCCTGAGGTTCAATCTCTGGTCAGGGAACTAGATCCCACATGCCGAAACTAAAGATCCCGTGTGCCACAACAAAAATCAAAGATGCTGTGTGCCACAACTAAGACCTGGTGCAGCCAAATAAGTAGATATTAAAAGAAAAAATCTACCGTCCTAGCAATCTTCAGGTGTACGATACAGTGCTGTTACCCAGACTCACCACGCATTAGGTCCCCAGAATGCATTCATCTTCTAACTGGAAGTTTGTGCCTGTTGAGGACCTTCACCTGTTTCCCAAGAAACGTCATTCTGAAAGCAGAACTGTCAGGGCCGGCCAAGCCACAGGAGCAGCTGGGGCCCTTCCCAGTGTCCCCAGAGCTCTTCTGTTCCCTACAGCTTCAGTGTCCTATGCCTCTCCGAACCTGGATGCCCCTGGGTGGACACTGACCTTCCGTCCACTTCTGGAGAAGCAGCTGTTGGAGTAAGGGATGTGAGGAGATGAGATGGAGGGGTTTGAAGGCTCTGGATGGGACCTCTGTTCTCCCTGCCTCTCAGACCCCGCTGAGTTGTACATCCATCTTTCTGCTGAAAGCAACTCCCCTTTCTGACCTCATGTCTATGCCAGCAAACTGCCCCTCCCTCCACCTTGGTGTCTTCCTCTGGGATTCTTGGGGGTTCCCTCACACAGTCCCTTCCTTTCCCTCCCACTTCCTTGGCCTCCAACCTACCAAGGATCAAGACTCTCCTTTACTGTGTCCATGCTCACGCTCAGTTGATCGGTCATGTCCGACTCCTTGCAACCCCTTGGACTGTAGCCCACCAGGGTCCTCTGTCCATGGGATTCTCCAGGCGAGAATACTGGAGTGGGTTGCCGTTTCCTTCTCCAGGGATATTCCCAACTCAGGGATTGAACTCAAGTCACCTGTGTCTCTTGCATTGGACGGGGGATTCTTTACCACTGAGCCACTGGGGGAATCTCCACTCACCTGATAAATTGCCTGCTACATTAATTTGGTTAGAACAAGAGACCTTTTCTGCCACTTGCTAGAAAATGGTCATTAGTTTACAAACCTATGATTTCCATGTAAGTGAGCCCCCTTTACTTGTGATGTCCTTGTTCAGTGAGAAACCTGCATGACCGTACAAGGCAATCCTATGTCCTGTACACCTACCGGGAGATCAGAGAGCTGTGTCCTTCCGGGACACCCATGCATCCACTCACTCCCTCTCCAGGCTTTCCTTTGGGGCTCACCTCCCACAAGATACGGTCTGTGCTTTTGGCACTTAGATGCCCACTGGCATGGAGCACTGGCTATTTGTCTTAACAAGGCCCTTCATGAAGACACATCAGGTCTCCATGAGGTGTATGAGAAACACAGACAGAAGACTGGATAAAGTGAGCTGTGTCAGGAAGAGTGAAGTAGAGTTCCTTCCAGGGAAGACGCAGAGCCCACTCTGATAATTCCTGGGACGTGCCGGGAAGAAAGGGAGGGTTAAGCAGGGCTTAGGCGTAAGGAGTCATCTCCCCGTCTCCTCTACCAGCTTGTCCCATCTCCTCTTCACTGCTGAGCCTCCTCAATAGTTGGGTTGCGACTCTGAGGACACAACAGAGTGAGGGCTGGGTCCCCTGCAAGAGTGGCAGCCCACACAGCAGAAGTCTTCACGGCACCCCTCAAAGACAGCCCCAGGACATGAGGAAGACAGTCGATGTATCTTAGACCCACGCTCGCTCCTATGCCTTCCTCTCTGCATCTGGGGCTAGAAGCCTGCAAACGATTTCTCTGTCTCTTTGCCAGCTGATTTCCTATTGGTTTCTGGCAGTTGGAAGGCAGTAAAAAATAAAAACTGGAGGAGGTAATGGGACAATCCATTCCAGTATTCTTGCCTGGAGAATTCTATGGACAGAGGAGACTGGTGGGCTATAGTCCGTGGGGTCACACGGAGACGGACGTGACTGAAGTGACTTGGCACACACACACACACACACACACACACACACACACAGAGAAGTCTTTTCCCCCCTTGCTTTTGGCAGTGCCCTGAAAGAGAGCTGCCAAGCTGAGAGTTCAGGGGTCCAGCCTGGTTCCTACTTCGGCAACAGAGCAGTCGCAGTCTCTAGGTGACACCACAGTACAGGATCTTAGTTCCTTGATCAGGGATTGAACCCAGGCCCTCTGCAGTGAGAGCATGGAGTCCCAACCACTTGACCGCCAGGGAACTCCCTACCCCATCATTTTCTTGTCAAGCCGACTCTAGGAATTCTAGCAGCTTCCTGCAGCTACTAATCAGTGGTAACCCGATTATGCCTCTTTTACCCTCCAGCCTTTCCAGCCTCTTGGTGTCCAATTCCCTAACTATATTTCCTCTAGCTTAAATGCCTGGAGTGGTTTCAGTTTTCCTGATCAGATACTGATGAAGAGGAAAGGAAGAACATTGCTCTGGATTTCTCTGATGACCCTGGCGTCTCTTCCTTGGAGCTGCCCTCTCCCCAAGATGACTCTGAAGCCAGACTGTCTGTATTTGGAGCCTGACTTGGCCACTCAGTAGCTATCGATCTCCCACTCCAGTACTCTTGCCTGGAAAATCCCATGGATGGAGGAGCCTGGTAGGCTGCAGTCCATGGGGTCGCTGAGTCGGACAAGACTGAGTGACTTCACTTTCACTTTTCACTTTCATGCATTGGAGAAGGAAATGACAACCCACTCCAGTGTTCTTGCCTGGAGAATCCCAGGGACGGGGCTGCTGTCTATGGGGTTGCACAGAGTCGGACATGACTGAAGTGACTTAGCAGTAGCAGCAGCAGCAGCTATCCATCTAGGACAAGTTGCTTAGTCTTCCTGGGTCTCAGTTTCCTTATCTGTGAAATGAGAACATAATAAGACCGACTTCATGGAGCTGTGAAAATTTTTCAATGCATGCAAAGCCACCCAGCACAGAGCCAACACTGACTCACGTGCTGTGTGTGTGTGTGTGTGTGTGTGTTAGCGGTTATTGTTTTAGTACAGGTGAATGTGAGGCCTTAAAATGATTTTGGCTGTCTGTTCTAAGACTGATGGTGGCCCTAGGTGAGTTAGTTTCCTGTCTGGTTTTCTTTCCATATAAAGTGAGGGTTTAGCGTGGAATGTGTGTGTGTGTGTGTGTTAGTCACTCAGTCGTGTCTGACTTTTTGTGACCCCACAGACTGCAGCCTGCCAGGCTCCTCTGTCCATGGAATTCTCCAGGCAAGAATACTGGAGTCTCCTGCATTGCAGGTGGATTCTTTACCACTGAGCCACCAGGGAAGCCCCTAACTTAACTTATATTAACCAAAAAAGAAAATTTAGTGCCCCAGTTTCACTGGCCACAGTTCCAGTGCTCAGTGGCCACATGTGCCCAGTGGCTGCCATATTGGACGACATGGAGAGAGAGCATTTTCATCACTGTGGAACATTCTAGGGGGCAATGCTGGTTGACAGAATAAGACTCGGCTAATGAGATGTCATGGTATTTGAAATTCGAAGAGCAGCCTGAAAGTAAGGGGGAGGGAAGGGAGCAGGAAGTTGACAAGAAGTACCTAAAGTTGACGTATCTTGAGAGGAACAGAGTAACCACCAGAAGAAATAATGAGAAAGTTTTTGCCTTTCACTGAGCTACTGGAGATATGCTAGAAGGGATACAATGGGTACTATGAACTGAATTGTCTTCCAAAAATTGATACGCTGAAGCCCTAACTTTTAAGTAATTAAGGTTCAATAAAGCCATAAAGTGGGGCCCTGATCCAATAGGATTAGGGTCTTTAGAGGAGATGCCAGTTTTCTCCCTCTCTCCGCCCAACCAACCCTCATTCCCTGGGTCCCACCCTCCGCCCCTGTCAGCTCACTCATTGGCTGGAGCAGGCAGTAGAGGCGTGGCCTCCACGCAAACCGGCGGCCTATTTCCAGACGCAGCAACTCACATTTTAAGATAACGACGCTCCCTGCAGCGAGGGATCCAGGCCACCACACCTCAGCAGTTGGCGATGTAGCCCGTGGCACAGCACCTGCAAACAATGAGGGACGCCCGGGAGCACTGGGGCTGGAGGGCTGGGGCTGACGTGGAAAACAGGAATGCTGGGTCTCCAAGGATTTCCAACTCGCCGCCTACTGGACACACAGTGGAAATGCACCTCCTGATGCCCTTGAAAAAGCGGGCTTAAAACTCCACATTCAGAAAACTAAGATTATGGCCCCATCACTTCATGGCAAATAGATGGGGAAACTGGGAACAGTGTCAGACTTTATTTTCTTGGGCTCCAAAAATCACTGCAGATGGTGACTGCAGCCATGGAATTAAAAGACGCTTGCTCCTTGGCAGAAAAGCTATGACCAACCTAGACAGCATATTAAAAAGCAGAGACATTACTTTGCTGACAAAGGTCTGTCTAGTCAAAGCTATGGTTTTTTCAGTAGTCATGTATGGATGTGAGAGTTGGACCATAAAGAAAGCTGAACACCAAAGAACTGATGCTTTTGAACTGTGGTGTTGGAGAAGACTCCTGAGTGTCCCTTGGACAGCAAGGGGATCAAACCAGTCAATCCTAAAGGAAATCAGTCCTGAATATTCATTGGAAGGACTGATGCTGAAGCTGAAACTCCAATACTTTGGCCACTTGATGCGAAGAACTGACTCATTGGAAAAGACCCTGATGCTGGGAAAGATTGAAAACAGGAGGAGAAGGGGAAGGCAGAGGATGAGATGGTTAGATGGCCTCACCAACAGGATGGATATGACTTGCAGCAAGCTCCGGGAGTTGGTGATGTACAGGGAAGCCTGGTGTGCTGCAGTCCATGGGGTCGCAAAGAGTCGGACATGACAGAGCAACTGAACTGAACTGACTGATGCCCTTGAAGTGAGGCTGGCTTCCGGACTTGCTTAGCTAAGGAAACAGCAGAATTGAAGTCCTTGACTGTGGGGAAGAAGCACTTAAGAGCTGGTGGGTTCTTCTCCACTTCCCCCACGATTGCCAAGTTTTCCCAAGGGTGGTGCTTCAGCCAATGTGGGTCCCTGGGTGACTGTGACGAGCAGAGCCCCCTGCTGACCCGTGGATGAGCCACTGAGACCTGGGAGTCACCTGGGAGGCCTGGGTGGCTCAGCAGTGAAGAATCTGCCTGCAATGCAGGGGACCTGGGTTCGATCTCTGGGTTGGAAAGATCTCCTGGAGAAGGGAACAGCTACCCACTCCAGTATTCTTGCTTGGGAAGTCCCATGGGCAGAGGAGCCTGGTGGGCTGCAGTCCATGGGGTTGCAAAAAGTTGGACACGATGGAGCAACTAAACAGAAACTTGAATACAAGCTCTTCTCTGCCCGTATCTGGAACACAGCCTTCAAGGCTCTCCAGGGCCTGCCAACCTTCCAAGCCCCAGGTGCCATCTGCCTTCTCTTTGCAGACTTCACTCCAGCCAACGGGTCATCCCTGTTAGAGCCTGGTGCCGACGACAGGATCTGGTCTGGAGAAGGTCCATGCCCTAAAGACTTGAATGATGCCTGTATCACCACTGCGGCTTCCAACTCCTGCACCGTCTTCCCCCTGCATGAGCCCCATGAGCACGTTCACCTTCCAAGTAGCCACGTGCTTGGCCAAGGATGCTGGATCTTTGATGTATAAGAACCAGACGTGAGACCTCTGTTGCCCTCTTGCTGTGGACCAAGGTAGGGAGGAGCACACAATCTGAGCCTGCCAAAGTGATTGAGAGGAAGCCTGAGGGGCTTCTGGGAAGCAGTTTCTTGCCCCTTGTTGCTCACTCGGTAAGTCCTGTCCAACTCTTTGCGACCCCATGGACTGCAGCACATCACACTTCCCGCTCCTTCACTGTCTCCTGGAGTTTGCTCAAAGTCATGTCCAGTGGTTCGATGATGCCATCCAACTATCTCATCCTCTGTCGCCCCCCTCGCCTCCTGCCCTCAACCCTTCCCAGCATCAGGGTCTTTTCCAATGAGTCAACTCTTCGAATTAGGTGGCCAAAATATTGTAACTTCAGCTTCAGCATCAGTCCTTCCATTGAATACTCCGGGTTGATTTCCTTTAGGATTGACTGGTTTGATTACCATGCAGTCCAAGGGACACTCAAGAGTCTCCTTTAGCATCACAATTTGAAAGCATCAATTCTTCAGTGCACAGCCTTCTTTATAGTCCAACTCTCACAGCCACACACGACTACTGGAAAAACCATAGGTTTGACTAGATGGACCTTTGTCAGCAAAGTGATGTCTCTGCTTTTTAATACACTGTCTAGGTTGGTCATAGCTTTCCTCCCAAGGAGTGTCTTTTAATTTCATGGCTGCAGTCACCATCTGTAGTGATTTTGGAGCCCAAGAAAATAACATCTGTCACTGTTTCCACTTTTTCCCCATCTATTAGTCATGAAGTGATGGGACTGGATGCCATCATCTTTGCTTTTAGTTGAGTTTTAAGCCAGCTTTTTCACTTCTCCTCTTTCACCCTCATCAGGAGGCTCTTTAGTTCCTTTGCTGTCTGCCATGAGAGTGGTAAAATCTGCCTTCTGAGGTTGTAGATACATCTCCTGGAAATCCTGAGTCCAGCTTGTGATTCACCCTGCCCTGCATTTCGCATGATGTGCTCTGCATGTAACTTAAATAAGCGAGGTGACAATCAGTATACAGCTTTGTCATACTCCTTTCTCAATTGTGAACCTGGCTCATAGATACACGGGAAGGTTCTTTTCTGCTGCTTTGCTTGGCTGCATGAGGAGGTAAAGGCTGGAAGCCCCTCTAGCTGTCTTGCCATCACAAGGGGTGCTGCTGTCCCAGACCAGCAGTGTGGAAGAGGGGCTGAACCTGGGTGAATTCAGAGTTCACCTGGACTTTACCAAGCCTGGACCCGCCCTACCAACCCTCTTACCTGGGATGATGGGTTCCTGCCTGTCGAAGGTAGCTGAGGGGGAGTCCTGAGTTACAGGTGAAATCGGCCATACTCAACGTGGATGAATTAGAAACACTCCAAATATCGGACCCCAGATTTATTTATTTTTGGCTGTGCTGGTTCTTCATTGCTGCATAGGCTCTTCTCTAGTTGCAGCAAGCAGGGCCTCCTCTCTAGCTTCGGTGCATGGCTTCTCATTGCAGTGGCCTTTCTCGTGGTGCAGCACACGTTCTGGGGCTCTAGGGCACTTGGACTTCAGTAGTTGCAACTCCTGGGCTCTAGAGCACAGTCTTCATAATTTGTGGTGCATGGGCTGAGCTGCTCTTTGGCATGTGGGATTTTCCTGGATTGGGGATGGAACCGGTATCTCCCGGGTTGACAAGCAGAGTCTTTACCACTGAGCCTCCAGGAAGCCCCGCAACAGTTTGATTTTAGCTGAGTGAGACTTATGTCACACTTCTGACTCCCAGCACTGTAAGGTATCAAGTTCCTGTTTTTTGTTTTTTTTATTTCACTGTTTCTGATTTAAACCACTTGGCTTGTATAATTTATATGGCAGTCATGGAAAACTGAGAGAGGCCCATCAAAACACAGAAACCAAATTAAGTCCCGAGAAGACGTGGCTACCCTCCAGGCCAAGACCTGCTCCCGTCTCTCCCTCGCAGAGCATGACCCCAGGTTAGCAAGAGGGGAATCTCTGGGTCCACTAAAACCCACAGCTGTGCAGGCTGGAAGTCCAAGGTCAAGCGGCAGCAGACTCAGTGTTGGGCGAACACCCTCTTGCTGGATGGCTGTCTTCACGCCACACCTTCACACAATGGAAGGGGTGAGGATACTCTGTGGGTTTTTTTTTAAATGGCACTAATAACTTTCACAAAGGCTTCATCCTCCTGACCTCCCAAAGGCCCCACCTCCAAACCCCATTGTCTTGGGCAAACAGATTTCCACAGGGGAATTTTGAGGCGACACAAATGTTCAATCTACAGCAGTCAGGACCCCTGTTTAAGCCAGCCCCATGGTCCTGAGGTCAGCCCTGGCCTCTTCTGTGATCCGCGTGGGTCGCCGGTGTCCAGAGCTGGAGCCGGGGGAAGCGGAGGCGGTCTGGAGGTGCCATCCCCACAGCGTCACTGCGACCGCCACCCAGGGACTGACTGGCCACTGAGGACAGACCCTGGTTGCAAGGCTGCGCCCCCCACCCCCTTGTCATCTCTGGGGCAAAGGGTGCTGGGGGCAGCACAGAGAAACAAGATCCGTAGATTAGTTGTTTTTTTTTTTAAAATAACTGCATCCTTTAATGGCAGTAATACAATTATTGGATTAAGAGACCACAGGAGAAAGGACAGGTGGTGTTTCTGGAAGACAGATACGGAGTACAAAAAGGGGGCGGAATAGAGTCATGCGACGATCATTGTAAAAATACAGTACGTTATATACATATTTGCACCGTCAACTTTCAACTCTGAAATAGTATTTACACTTTTGTTACAATCCTGGTTAGAGAACAATTTATTTTTTTTCTTTAAAAGCTCGGCCTGATGGCAAATGAAAATTTTGGGTGAATTCATAGTCCCATGAGGTTCTTAGGCTGAATGTTCCAAGAGGAGGGTTCCAGCTTCTATTTCATCCACAGATTTCAGTTTTAAAAAAGTATTTCATTTTGCTTCTACAAAAGAAAATTCTCAAAGGAGGGGAAAAAAAAACCAAACAACCCAACACCCAACCACAGCCACACTGCGTATTCTTTCTTATATTACAAACACCAGGGGCTGCAGCCCTCTGCTTCGAAGCCAACACTGGTGGCTGAAGAAAAATCTCATTAATGATTGTTAAAAAAAAAAAACAGAAAAAGACACAAAGACAAACCAAATCCCCCTGATCATGGTGCTCTGACCCTGTGGGGGTGCCTCCCCAGCCCTTGCTTCTGGCACCAGACTCTATGACTGTTCCTTTTCTGGGGAGGGGGTGTGGGACCTTCTTTAACCTCCCACCCCAGGGAGGTGGGAGGGGCAACCCTCTGGCTGGCTGGGACACCAGGCTTCCTCATTATTAGCAGGAAGTCAGCGCCCTTAAGCGAGGTGGCCGAGATGGCAGGATGAGGAGCGAGGCAGGAGAGAGTGGGCATGTGTGGGAACACAGGCCGTGTCCAGCTCCTGAGGTCACGGTGTGGGCCTCTTCTGGGCTCTGTGGACAGGAGAGGAGCTCAGCCAGGGTCCTGGGGGCGGTGGGGAGCCCAGGGCAGCCCTTTCGGCTCCCTTCCCGGCTCAGCCGGATGGATGAGAAGAGCAGGTCGCGGGCTGTGGGGTCCTTGCCCCGCTCACAGCAGGGGACCGGTCACCCTCCTGGCCCTGGCCAGCTTCCCACCGTGTCCTCAGGCCCACTTCCTGGACGTGGCCATAAAGCCAACACTGCACATGCCTCTGAACCCATGCCCCCTTTGGCTTGAAAGAAAACCAAACACACCAAAACCATGGGCCCTGAAGGTACACTATGAGGGGTATGGAGAGAGGGCGATGCTTTGCCGACCACCACCCCGGCTCCCTCCGTCGGGAGCATGGTGGCACGGCCACGCACGGATCCTTGAGCTGTCCCCAGAGGGGCTGGGGCCGGCACACTGGGCACGTGGCTCTGCCTTCCAGGGCCCAGGACAGAGCCTGGCATGCGGGGAGAAAGGAATGTCCACAAGACAGGGGCTAATACTGACGGAGAGCACACGGTCTGCGGGGCCGCCGCCCCGCACCAGCCCTGGCGACTCCAGGTCCATCTCTCACCCCGGAGTCTTCTGCCGCAGGCTGGCGGGCGTGGGTTCACAGGTGAACTCTGGACAGAGGGGGGCGGGGGCAGGGGGGCCCTGCAGGTGAATCCAGACGAGACAGCAGTGGGAAAGGACTTTGTTTCTCCTGGCCCAGGCAGCTTCCAAAGGCTCTTCTTTCTTGATACTTCCTCGCTTCCACTGGCCCCTGAAGCGGGTCATCATGGCCTGCACGCTGCAGAGGAGACGCAGAAATGCCTAGACCTGCTTCCCCGCGGGGCCTGCCCGCCATCTCGGCTCCAGCTCTTCTTGTTCATGCAACACTTCGTGCCTTCTTGACGCCTGCTGCTCCCTTCGTCCTGGGGGTGGGGTTGGGGGGGGTGGGGGTGGCAGCAGGAGGAGGGGCCCAGCTTTGCCCAGAAAACCCACCAGACCCCCAGCCGCCAGACTGGAGCCCCAGCCTTTAAGGGAGTCCCTGAAAATTGGGCCCGGCCAGGCCAGGCGGAGTGCCAGCTGGGCTGAGGCCCAGGGGACTCACGACTGCTCACATGCACGTGGAGGTTTTGTTGGCGGGCACCTAGCAGCCCCGCAGCACTGACCAGAAGTTAAAGATGGTTATATACAATTCATATGTTTTAAAGAAGATACTACTTAAAAAAAAAAACAAGATAGAGAGAGGAAAAAAGAAAACAGAATAGGAAGAAAGAAAAGAAAGAACACCCAAACCCCCTCCCCCCTCCCCCCAAGCCCCAACTCTGGTCACTGCCCTTAAATATTGCCCTGGGAAGGGTGGGGTGTGGGGAGCGCTGGACTCCGGCTTAACACTACTGGCAGAAAGGGGAGGCGGTGGGGTCGAAGCCTTTAAACACATCTTTCAGGGACCCAGCGTCCTGCTCACCCTCTTGGGCTGGGCTGTTGCCAGCAAATGGGCTTCCGGAGCCCGTCTTGGGTGCCGGTTTCACGGTCCCGAAGAGGGTGGGCACGGGCAGGTTGTGCACGCCGGGCTGGGGCAGGCTGCCCTCTGCTGATGGGGCACCCACAGCGGCAGCGGGGGCCGCGGCGGCCTTGGGCCGGGGCCGGTTGTAACTGTTGTATCTGTCCGTGGCCGTGGCCCCGTCGGCCCCGGGCTTCCCGGACTCGGGCTGTTCCAGGGCGGACTTGCGGACAAACGGGGGCTCCTTGGCCTTGGCGGCAGCAGAGCTCCTGCCATTGCCCTCAGGGCCCTTGGGTTGGGCGCCCGTGTCGGCGGCCGGCTCCGCGGCTTTGCCCCCCGCGTTGGGAGTCCTGGGGTCGTAGAGGCTGATGCCGCTCAGCACGCTGCTCTGGCCGCCCCCGCCGCCCTGGCCCAGGCCGCCGGCTGCCAGCACACGGGGGTCGTAGGGGGCGGTGGCTGGCGGGGAGGACTCCCCGCTGGGGCTGGCAGCTGGAGAGGGCACCTCGGCGGGGCCAGGTTTGGCTGCCCGGGAGGAGGCAGTGGCGGAGTCTGTGGGTTTCTGCAGCCGGGGGTCGGTAGGCGTCTTCCGCACTCGGGGGTCACTGGGCTTGTCGCCGGAGCCAGGGGTGGCCAAGGGGCCGGTGACGTTGACAGTCTTGAGAATGCGCGAGAGGAGCTCAAAGTCAGGCAGGCTGGAGCCGGCCGCACCAGCATCTGCAGAGTTGCCCGCGCGCTGCCGGGAGTTGGGGGGCCCCGAGGCGGCGGCGCGGTGTAGCCTGGGATCCAGCGCCGGCAGGGACTGCAGGGCGGCGGGCACGGGGGGCGCCGCCTCCTGCTTGGGCAGGGGCAGCGGGATCAGGTCCTCAGGGCTCCAGAGCACAGTGCGGGCGAAGCTGGGCCGGCTCAGGGTCACGTCCTTCTTGATGTGGCTGAATTGCTGCAGCTGTGACCGTGGGTCCCGCAGCGGGTGCCCAGGGAGCGGCTCCAGGGGAATGTTGACGGCCTTCTCCCGCAGGGCTCGCTCCCCTTCCTCTTCTTCCGCCGGGGGTGGCCCAGACCCCTTGGAGCCCCCGGGACCGGCAGGGCTGGAATGCAAGCCACCGTCGGGCTTGGAGCTGGGTAGGGAGCGAGCCAGTCGCGGGTCAGAGGGTCCGGTGTCACCTGGGCCTGACCCACTGGAAGCCTCGGCATGGCGAGAAAGCCTGGGGTCCCGGCTGAGGCGGGGGTCGGCCAGTCGGCCTCCTGTGGGGTGTCCCTTCTGGAGGCGGGGATCCCCCAGCCCACTGCCGCTCAGCTCTCCAACAGAAGCCTGGGGCCGGCTGGACGTCTGCTGCCTCAGCGTCTTCAGGATGGAGGTGACACTGCTCCCACCTTCATCCTCATCGCTTGAGTACCAGTTTCCAGTGTCACCTGCGAGCAAGCAGACAGGCGCAGGGAGATGGTGAGTGGTCACCATACTCGCCACCAGCCCTCTTGGATCCCACAGTAGCCTGCTCCCCACCTCTTATCTCTCAGAACCTCTATTTCTCTCGCTTAAAACACCTGCTGCTCACCCTCCCCACCACCACAGAATGGCACGAAGAGCCAGGGAGCTCAGGCCAAGCACGGAGCCTGGCAGGTCTCTGTCTATTGTGGACGGACCCTTCCCTGTGTATCGGCACCGAGCTAAGGACTTTGCCTTATTTGCCACAACCACCCAGGATACAGCGTTGTCACCACGCCCATTTGACAGATGAGAAAACAGAGGCACCGACACAGCACCCCGAGATCGGGGACAAAGCCAGGCCTGAGCTCAGACTCCCGAGCCCCAGGCTCCGGCGCTGCCTTCTCACCTGGGTAGACTCAGACCCTGCCACGGCAGACCCTGCTCTGGGTGCCCGTGAGCAGCAGCCGCTGCCTGGGCTCTCAGTGAGCTTGGGCTCCCAGACCCCTCACAGTGCTCCCGCACCCCAGGGCAGGCAGTCACCAGCTGTTAAGAGGCGGGGCCAGGTGAGCAGACGCAGAAGCTGGCCCGTGTCCAGCCTCCTCGGCAGGTGCAGTCGGAGACCCCGGGGAGGGGACTGTCCCGTTCTCACTGCCCCACTTGCTCCCCGGCTCCTGGCTGCACGCTCCAGATGCCTTTTCTGTCTGCCCCATTCCCCCCAGGGCGGATGCCACCAGGGCACCACTCAGCCCCACAAGACTCGGCAGCTGAGGTGGGGACTGTTACTGGTTTGGTCAGTGACTGGCTTTCATCTCTGGGCTTCCCAAGGACACAGTCTGGGGAGCAGGGGCTGAGTGTCTCCCTCCAGCCTCCTCTGCGAGGGTGCGGTCTCCTCCAGGGACCAGCCCACTGCCCTCCTCCACGGGACCAGGGTCTCGCCCTTGTCTGCAGGGGTCCTCCCGGCCACAGGCTCCTGTCCGACGCAGACCCCAGACCTAGGCACGCCCCACCACTCCCCGCAGGGTGGCCACGGCCCGCGCCCATCGGGGAGAGCCCTGCCCCGGGGGAGGACACGTGCCTTCCTCATTCTCCCGGTCCTGCTTGCTGCTCTCAGCCAGCCTCCTCGCTCTCTCCTCCTCCTGCTGCTTCTGCTGGATCCTCAGGTACAGGGCCCTCTGGGCCGAGGGCAGGAAGTCGGGGACACCGGCGCCCGGCTTCGGCCGGCCTGGGGGCCCTCCCTCAGAGAAGCTGTCTGGCTCCAGAGGGTGCTCGGGGAAGAGGTGCTCCCCAGGCTCCCCCGGCAGCTCTTCGTAGTGCCCGTAGTCCTCTGTGGCAGGGAAGAACCGAGCGTTCACGTCGGGAAGGGCCGTGCGGCACCAACTCCGACCCACCCGTGCCCTCAGCTGGAAAACCACCCCTGATGGCGATGGGTGAGAATGCACAGCCCACGCCCTCCTACCCTTCCCGGGAGGGGCCCTAGCAGTAGGGGACGGAGCAGCCAAAGGGGGAGGGGGAGGTCCCAACTAGGACGCAGCCACTGAGAATGGGATTCACGGTGAGGTTTAGTGACATGGGCAAATGCTCATGAGGTGAGAACAGGACGGAACGGCGTACGAATGTTTATAAAACGCAAAGAAAAGGCTTTGAAAAGACAGACGGAGAACAGGCCCTCTGGGAATGAGAGCGGGGGGAATGAGATTGGGGGAGGGGGTTGAGGCATCGTTCACTTTTTTACTCCACTCATTTCCCATCTGTTTTAAATACTTTTGATGAGCATTAATCTTATAGTCTCTTTAAATAAATAAATAAAGAAAAACACTCAATCTCACAGTAAGCTCATAATATGAGTTCAATCACAGTAAACAAAGACCCATAAAGAAAAGAAGAAAATACACCAAAACGTTGCTATGGCTACAAGTCCACCCAGAGGCTGCCGGGCGATTCCTTCTCCTTCCACAAATGTTTCTGGGCAGCTGCTACGTTTAAGGGAACGGGATGGGTGGGGGTGTTTCTCCAGCACAGCATCTAGGAAGCACCAGGTGGAAGGGCTTGCCATCTCTCCTGAAGGGTGGGCAGCGTCCGGCACTAGCCGCCTCCCTTCGCAAATGCTAAAGATAGAGCCAAGGATGAAGGGAACAGCATGTGGAGGTCTGTGACGAAGCGCCTAGAGACTGTGTGTGTGTGTGTGTGTGTGTGTTGGAGACAGTGTCCAGTGAGCACTGCCCACAGGCCATTCTGCAATGATGAAATTGCCCCGAACTGCACCTACTGAGTGCAGCGCCCCTACTGAGCAGCTGAAATGCGGCCAGCTCTACCAAGAAAGGGAGTCCGTAATTTAAGCTAAAGTTCCAGGAGTCAAACGCTTAAATCTTTTTAGAAAGATAAACACTTCCTGCTGCTGCTGCTGCTGCTAAGTCGCTTCATTCGAGTCTGACTCTGTGTGACCCCAAAGACGGCAGCCCACCAGGCTCCCCCGTCCCTGGGATTCTCCAGGAAAGAACACTGGAGTGGGTTGCCATTGCCTTCTCCAATGCAGGAAAGTGAAGTCGCTCAGTCGTGTCCGACTCTTCACGACCCCATGGACTGCAGCCTACCAGGCTCCTCTGCCCATGGGAGTTTCCAGGCAAGAGTACTGGAGTCGGTTGCCATTGCCTTCTCCGAAATACTTCCTATGTAATCGTATAAAGCAAAATGTGAAAAGCCACTTTCTTCCAGCCTCTGAAGTTCAGAACATGGGAACTCAGTGTGCCAGGCTGCTCTGGGCCACAGCCTCACTCCTTAAACAACAGTCCCACCCAGCCCCCCTGTAGCTGATGGTTTTACAACGCTGAATACCATTAAAGGCAACTGAACGGCACAAAAAGGGTAGATTTCACAATATGGGCATTTGAGTCAATTACGCCAGAGATATCATCACCAGCTGGACAGACTTTTTGCTTCCCCACCTGGACCTTCACGCATCTCACATCCATTGTTTAAAGGGGGAGGAGACCCTTTCGGTCAGGGTCACCTGCTTTTCTCATGTGAGAGCGTGTCACTGTCCTGGCGCCCTGCCCACACACCTGTTTTTATGTCTCCACATACTAGACGCCAGCGTAAACTCTACCCCGACCTCCAGCCTGGTCAGCTCCCTGATGCCCGTCGTCGACTCCACGTGGTGTTAAATGGGCACCTCGTGCTTTCGGCAGCCAAAGCGCAAGTGCTGCCCTCCTTCCTCCCAACCTGGCTCTCTGCAGCATCTCCAGCCCCAGGGACAGCGTGGGGCACCTGCCCAAAGACTCTGCCCCCCACAGGCATCCCCACCCAACCCTGCTGCCTTGGCCCCTTGGCCCCATGGTGCTTCCACACCCAGCCCTGCTGACTCCCAGTCACCCTGGGTGCCCCTTGCCTCACATCTGCCCAGGGTGACTCCAGGGCAGCCTGCAAGCTTCCCAGACTCCCCTCCATGCTATGAGCACCCATGGCCCCCGTGCTCCTCTGCTATCCCCATCCTTCCACCGAGCACACCTCACCATGGCCCACAGAGTCTCGTGTGCTTCTTTCCCCTGTCCTCCTGTCCC
Source organism: Bos taurus (assembly GCF_002263795.3). Taxonomy (NCBI): domain Eukaryota; kingdom Metazoa; phylum Chordata; class Mammalia; order Artiodactyla; family Bovidae; genus Bos; species Bos taurus. The sequence continues at coordinate 54,119,063 of NC_037345.1, forward strand.
AAGCCACACGAACACCTGGGGAGTCCACCAACAAGGTGACTGGCTGGAACCTCTACCTGCTGCGGCTCCCCCCAAGCCAAGCCTTCCTCCCGCTTCACATCCCTCTCCCATTTGCTTCTCACTTACACCTCGGACAGGCGGTGTCACACCAGAGGACAGCCGCCCCCAGCCCGCCTCCACCCGTCACCCGTCGCCCCACTTTACTTCCAGCAATGACCGACGCCGACATGAGTGGCATGCTTATTGACAAGTTTCCTGTCTGCTTCTCACCACTGAAATGCCGTCCAGGCCTGCTCTGACCCCAGGCCTGGAAGCACGCCTGGCCCCCTGGACACCTCTCATCCTCCTAGAGGCTACACACCGTCTCCTGTCAAGCAGCACTGTCATCCAAGCACCCTGACAGCCGGACCTTTAGGTTGTTAACAACACATGTTCTCATTTTAGCAAGAAAGGAAGGAAAAGAGGAAGGAAGATGGTCAGTGTGGCAACAGAACGAGCACAGTCGAAAGGGAGCTCCAAGCCAAGAACCACCAGAAGCAGGCCACTGGCGGAGGGCACCTCAGCCATCAAGTTTACACCATTTGGCATCCACCCCCTAACTTCCCACACTCCCAGTCCACACACACCCAGCAAACTTACAAGAAACTAAGTTATAGTGATGATAACATCCCGCCCAGACTCAACAGGGTGGTGAATCCTACATCACTGAAAAGGTTCAGCCACTTATGGAACAGAGATGGAATTGGATTTATGTTTTCAAAGACTCAGACCAAGGAAGGAAACCCCAATATTCCTGACTACATTCCACTGTGCAGGCCCCAGTCGGCCCCCACCCTGAGCCCCGCATACCTGCGTCCCCAATGAGTCCCGGCTCCATCTCCATGCCCTCCTGCTGCTGGTAGAAGTTTTCATAGAAGTTCTGGGCTGGTGGGATGGGGGGCATCATTCCAGAATGCGGGGAGTCTCCGGGACCGTAGGGCATCATAGGAGGGCCGCCGGGGCCCATGGGTGGGCCGGGGTTCATGCCAGGGCCCATCGGCATATCTGGGTGCATGTCGGGGTGCATGTCAGGGTGCATATCTGGGTGCATGTCGGGGTGCATGTCAGGATGCATCGGGCCCCCCATCGGCCCTGGGGGTCCCATGTTGGGCCCAGGGCCCATTGGCCCAGGGGGTCCTCCGGGTCCAGGGAACCTGGAAGGAGACAATGGTGCCTGTGAGAGAGGCTGCAGAGAAAGGCGGAACCTGCAGCCTGAGGAGGGCTCTGACCAGGCTCTGAAGGCTCCAGAGATACCACATGCTGGCCAGCTGGGCACTCACCTTACGCCCAGCTTCTCAGCCAGCTGCCCTGTGGGCCGCACCACGATCTCAAACAAGGAGGGGATCTTCTTATTGTACATGTCCTGCTGCTGCTGCAGCTGCTGTGGGGACAGCGGCTCGTGCGCTGGCAGGGGCATCTGAGGGGGTCCGGGGGGCGGGGGTGGGGGAGGGGGTGGGGGCGGGGGGCCACCCTGCATGGGCCGGCCATTCGGAGATGTGGGGGCCGGGGGGCCGGGCGGGCGGGGCGGGGTGGGCAGGAGGCCCACGCCGGGGGGCGGCTTGGGCAGGGGGTTGATGCCCTGCTTCTTCAGCTCCTCCACCTCCTTCTCATCCTCGGCGCCCGCCTCCGCATCGTCCGCCAGCATCTGCAAGCAAGGACAAAGGCGTCTGCGAGTCATGATGGGGAGGGGCAGGTGGTAATGTAACCCTCCAGGGCTGAGACCTGAATTCTCCAAGCAAAGTGCTTCTGCCCCCCCGAGACCCTTATAGCATAAGGCCACCGACCACGAAACCTCTCGGGAACAGAAATCATCGCCCCCGTACCACCTACGCATCCACTCCTGGTGACCGGCTAATAGGGCAGCCATTCTTATTCTGCCGCAAAATATATGCAACATACCATGCACTATTTCACCATTTCCAGGTCGACAATTCAGACATCAAGTACATTCTCAATGTTGTACAATTGCCACGATTATCAAGATCTGTCACCTCAGAGAAAACGCCACGCCCTCAAGCAAGCGGCCACCCCCAACTCCCCGCCTCAGAAGACACCACGCCCACCAAGCGGCCACTCCCCCAGAAGATGCCACACCCATCAAAAGGCCACTCCCACAGAAGACGCCACGCCCGTCAAGCGGCCACTCACCACTATCCCCCAGAAGACGCCATGCCCATCAAGAAACCACGCCCACAAAAGACGCCATGTTGTCAAGCAGCCACTCACCACTCTCCCCTCAGAAGATGCCACGCCAACCAACTGGCCACTCCCCCAGAAGACGCCATGTTGTCAAGCGGCCACTCACCTCTCTCCCCTCAGAAGATGCCACGCCAACCACCCGGCCACTCCCCCAGGAGACGCCACGCCTGTCAAGCAGCCACTCCCCACTCCCTTCTCAGAAGACGCCACGCCCATCAAGAGGCCACTCCCCCATGAAGTCATCGCTCCCATGGAAAGGCCACGCCCCACTTCCCCTCCCCCAGCCCCTGGCAACCACCCACCTCCTGTCTACGTATTTGCCTATCCTGGACATTTCCTATAGACGAAGCCCTATAATATGTGGCCTTTTGTGGCTAGCTTCTTCCACTGAGCATCGTGACGTTTTCCAGGTTCACCCATGGTGCAGCTGTGTCATCTATTTCACAGCTAATGCTCATGGTTCTGTTTGGATTTTAAGCGCCTCACCGCACTTGCAATCAAACCGCCAGCACTTATGAGGACCCGCAGGGCCAGATAGCAGGGCTGGTGTCTATGGAGGGCTTCGCGGTGCGCGGACTCCTCCAGCCTAAGTACCCAACCCTGTGTTTCAGCCCCGCGGACAGCTAAGCATTTCCCCCCGCAACAGGGCCCTCACTGGACCGGGCCTCTGTCTGGGCATTCATTTTTCCCTCCATATATGGCTCCATGCCCCCCAATTGCTGAGGTCTCTTATTAAAAGGTCAGTTCAGAGTGACAGGCCTGGTCTCCTGTATTCACTATGGGAACACCATCAGATCCCTCCAAAGCACTACCCAAGCTTTGTTAAGATTAAAAAAAAAAAAAGATTTTACATTTAGTTGTATCTCTTGATATTCCTGGCCCGATGACTACCAATTCCACAAGGGCAAGACCCCCAGGTTCCACCTAAGGCCTATTACAGGGCAGAGGGACAGTTTGAAAGTCTGGATTCAAGTGGAACATCCCACGGATTGGGATCCTGTGCCGAAGTTGATACCGCCGATCTGCCTGCGTCTCTTGGAAGGCCAATGTGCAAATGGGGCCTCGAGCCTGGGCCCCGGCACCTCTAAACAGGACCCTGCCCCAGCCTCCTCCCCACTCAGGCAGGGCGGCCTGTGGTTACAGAGCCGCTGGGCCCTGCACTGCTAGATCCTCACAGGGGCAACTCGGTGCCCTCAGGTGTGGGCAAAACCTAACAAGGTTACGCTTCATTTAACAGATACAAACTTGATGAGCTTCCTCTCGACCCGGGGAGGGGTACCACCGCCAGCCACTGAATGTGCCACACTCCCCTCACCCCCAAGACTAGGGTTGTGTGTCTCCTCACCACTCAGCACTCAGCAGGAACACTCTGCTGGGGACAGAGGCCATGGAGATCTTTTCACTGCTGCCCCCGGCCTGAAGCACGGTACTCAGCACACAGGGCCACACAGTGGACTCAACAACTAAATGAACCGCAGTGCTGGCCCCCAGGACAGCCTCCTGAAGGTACTGCTGATCCCCAGCGCGGTGGGCCCCCTTTCCCATGCTCACCTCCTGGGGCCCCATGCCTTTAGCTTCCCCACTGCGCTCTGCAGTTGGGGCTTCTGTGCCCATCCTGTGCTGGGGATGGAGTCTTACCTCACCGTGGCTTCCACTACAGGACTTCCCCCCCCTCACCCCTCGTGCAGACCCCACAACACCCTGCTGGACTCCACCTGGGGACACAGACAGCCCCTTGCGCTCACCCCTGTCCCCACCACCCGCCCTGGGTCCCAAGTGCAGCCTGAGGGCAGGCACTGAACCACATTGGAGCCCCGGACACTGACACATAAGAGATGCTGTCCCTCCCTGTGAAACCCTGAACCCAAACCATGCAGGCTGTCCCTCGGTACGTCTAGACTCCTGGGCCTCTGTGCAGCAAAGAGGCGCTCACACCAGACCACCAGGCCCTGCCTGGGCACCACAACCCACTCCCACCACCAGAACTGATTCTGAATGATCCTCGGGTTCCCCAAGTTCAGAGGCGTGCTGTCAGTGGAAAAGGACTGCCACACCGGCAGACACACACAGACGTGTGGGGCAAGAAATGTGGCCATTTCATCAGGCCAAAGAAATAAGCTCGTGTCTGTCAAAAATTCTAAGCTTCTGCCCCAAACTAGAAACAAATCAAACGTTCAACTGGTGACTAGATAAACAGTGTCTCCCATCATCCATAAAGTGGGGTAGTACTCAGGAACTAACAGTGATGAACCACCAATACTTGCAACAACGTGGATGAGAAGCCAGATTCAAAACCACGCACACACTTAGAAGCTACATCCCATATAAATCTATTCATATGACTTCCTTGGAAAGCCAAAACTACAGGGACAGTAAACGGATCAGCGGTTACCAGGGGCTGGAGATGGGAGAGGTGCTGACTACAAAAGGGTGAGTCTTGAGGGTGAAAGTGACTTTTCTCTAGCTAGACTGTGAGGTAGTTACATGACTCTGTATCTGTCAAAACTCAAAGGTGTTTTTTTTTTTTAAGCTGGATACAAACTATACCTTGACAAACCCGACTATGAAAGTGTGTGTATAAATCAATAACGGAAAGATTTAATGGTAAGAACCATAGTGTGTGCCACTTACTTTCAAGCGGCTCAAGGAACAGAGGAGAGCAACTGATAAAACAAATGGGGCAAAATAATGCCAATCAAGGGATCTCAGGTGGAAGAATTCTTGCCACTCGCTCTCACAGAACCATTACCAACAGTGCCAAAGGCAGGCGTGTCTCAAACCTGGAGTGGACAGCTGGACGCTGATGTATCTGGACAGACAGAAATGTCACTGAGATGTAAGAAAACAAGGCTGCAGAGAAGGGAGGGAGAGAGAACACAGAGGAGAGGGTGGTGAAGGCCCCAGCCTCAGTGGCACCACAGCCTGGCCCCAGGGCTGGCCCAGGAGCCTCAGGTCGCACCCCTGGGGGTCGGGCTACAACTCTGTCCAGGAGAGGAGTAGACGGCTGACCTTCCGCCTTTATCAGGGTTATTACCCTGGGCCCGTCGTAAAGGTTGAAGTTTTACTTTCTGACCACCAAAATTCGATTATGGAATGGTTTTTCCAGGTTCAACACTCATTAAAAAAAAAAAAATTATCCATTTTGGCTGCACTGGGTTGTCACTGCTGCATGGGGCTTTCTCCAATTGTGGTGAGCGGGGACTATGCTCCAGCTGTGGTGTCGACACTATTAACCTACTGAGATTTGACTTGAGGCAGGGCACGATACTGATGCTCTCAGAATGTTTATGGCCAGAAATGGAAATGTGCCACCCTGATTTGCTTTGGGTTTTCATTAGAGTGTCTCGAGCTGTGCTGTCCAATACGGTGGTCACTGGTCACATGTGGCTACCAGGTGCTTGAAATGGGGTTATAAGTAGAAAGTAAGCACCAGATTCCTTAGACTTAGTATATATATTAAAAAAAAATAATACAAAATATCGCAATTTTTTTCCATATGTTTATTACTTGCTGAAATGGTACTCTGGACATGGATATACTGGATTAAATAAAATACACTGGTAACATTAATATCATCTGTTACTTTTTACTTTTTTCTAACATGGCTACTAGAAAAATTTGTATGTAGCTCTGCTGTGTTCTTGGACAGCATTGGTCTAGAGTGCAAACTCTGAATCTCCAGGAGGGGGCAGTCCTCAGTCAGAGATGACTCAGTTCTTCAAATGAGAAATGAAGCCAGCATTACTTTTTCCACTCCTTCCCCTGAGAAGGACTCACAGATTCTAGACAGCTACCAGTTACAAAACCCTATTCCTAGGCTCACAGGCCAAAAGGTACACCAAAGACAAGGGCCTTCTCCCTGACGCTCTCCCAGGGAGGAGTGGACGTCCTCTTGCTCTGCTTGCTCAGGGCTTCCCCTGAGGCCCTCAGGCAGCCCTTGGCCCCATCTCAACAGTGAAGTCACCAATGGATGGATTCTTGGAAGCTGGCTAAGGCACTGATTGTTCCCAGTATCAAAAAATAGCCCATCTCCTCAAACCTCCTGGGAACCAGAAAGAAGGTGGGAAAGCCTTCACCTGGGAGGACACATTTTCTCACACCCAATCACCCTGCTCACACCCATTCACCCGATGACAGAGTGAAGTGAAAGTCGATTCTACTCTTTGCAACCTACGGTCCATGGGATTCTCCCGGCCAGAATACTGGAGTGGGTAGCTGTTTCCTTCTCCAGGGGATCTTCCCAACCCAGAGATTGAACCCAGATCTCCCGCACTGCAGGTGGATTCTTTACCAGCTGAGCACCAGGGAAGCCCATCACCCTATGATAGATGTCAGGAAACCAAGGACAGGAACCGGGGCCTCCAAAGTCCTCAGTCTTGACTCCCCAGGGAGACAAAGGACATGAGAATGAGTTTCAGGCGTCCTCTGGCTGATAAGGAAGCCCTGATACCTCACTGGAGGGGGTCCCCCGCCCTCAGAGCTCCCAATGCCCTGTACTTTTTCTACTACATAAAAGACTTGGAAAAAAACATTTGACTTTTCCATCGAAACAGAAGCCATCCGAAGCCTCACTTCTTCTCCGTGCTCCCTGGGCTCTTGGAAGGCCAGCTAGGAAATCACAAGGTATGTTTGGAGACACACCAGGCCACATTCCTTTCAGGGAGCTGCTCCCCAGTGAACACCGCCCCAGGCAGAGAGAAGACACACACGTGACCACCCCCATCCTCCCTGCAGAGCATACGGTCCCCACTCCCTCCTGAACTCATCCCAGCTCCAGATCAACGCAGCTGGCATCCTGGTCCCGCACGGAGGCCAAGCCCCTGGCTGTCCCAGTTCCCGTCAGCCCAGGCATTACCTTGTCCAAGAGCTCTCGGGTCTCCTCGGTCAGGGGGTCGTGAGAGAACATGCAGTCGTCGCCGTTGATACAGTTCCCAGTCGTGTGGTACAGCTTACACGGGAAATCACGTACATGGCAAGTTAAGGCGAATGCCTCACCTCATGAAACCCACCCCAGGACAGAAACCAAGCCCCTCTGTTTCAGAGAGGAGGAAACTGAAGCCCCGAGAGGTGCAGTGACTGGTTCAGCTGTGCACAGCAGGTTGGCAACTGAGCCAAGATGAGATGCCCATCTGGAGTGCAGCCTGCTCCACCACGCAGGCCTTGAGGCCCTGTCCTCAGATCTTCATTCAACAGGAAGAGGGTGAAAGTTCAATAATCTGCCCACGGATACACAGCCATTTGGAAAAGTCTCAGAAAGACAGCGGGCAATGGCATGGTCTCGAGAATATACTTGACCCTTGAATGACATAGGGGTTGGGGCACCAACCTTCTGCCCAGTCAAATATAGGAGTATAATTTATAATCTGTCCTCCACACCCTCGGTTTTCCATCTGTACCAAGAGTATGGAGGATAGATTATATATAAACTATACTCAGATTTTTGTGTCTTAAGATCCAACCAGCTGCAGATCCTACCAAAAACAATCCACGTATGAATGCACCTGCAGAGTTCAAACCCACGCCGCTCAAGGGTCAACTGTATATGTATGGGAACACATAACATGCGCGCCTCAGTTTACTCATCTGCAGAATGGCAAGAGCAGACCTGTTGCAGGGCAAAGGTGAGGGCTGAAAGAGATGGAGACGAGCAGAGGGCTCTCGGCACCTCGTCGGTGCATAAAGCGGGAGTGCGATGAAGGCCAGCTGTTAACACCAGTAAGGAGAAAAGGTCTACACCCTCCATGCACTCGAAGGTGGGCACCAAAGGATATCATGCATGTAGGGGCAGTTCTCGGCTCTGGCACAAAACCCAGTGATGTAAAACTTGCACAGTTCTCGCTTCTTTGGTAGCTCGATGTCGTGGCTAAAATTACAGTGGTCTCCCTGGAAGAGAACCAGTCAAAGGTAAGCTGTCCGCCAAGGAAGAACTGCTCTGTCACTGGGGAAGCACAGAGGGACCGATGACAAAAATGAACAGGCCCCTCCACACAGCCCCGGGCATTTATTCTGACCCATAAATGCAGTTTCCCACCAGCTTGAAACTTCTGCCAAAGTGTGTGCCCCTTTCTCCTGCCCCTGCCCCCTCCCCCTTGTCCTCAGCTACCCCCACCCACACCTCCTCCCTTCTGCTGCCTTCACTGCTTCTAAACCCTCCTCCTGCCTTCCCCTGTCTTACCCACTTACTGCTTTCTGCTTGCTGCATAACAGCCAGTATTCAGTTTCACTCTTCTTTCTTCCTAACAGAACCCCAAGCTGGTTTGTGCTCAGTTAAAAATACTCTATTTCCCAGCTTCCTATGCAGTTCTGCCCAATGAGATGTACATAAAAGTCCCAGGGAAGACAATACTGCCAAGGTATTTTTTTTCCCAACAATTCCTTCACACAGTTTTCTTCCTCCCAGCCCTTAGATGTGGTGATGGCACAGCAACCACTAAGCAACCACGAGGACGAAAGCCACATGCTTGAAGACTCCAGCATAAAAGCCAGGAAGGAACCTGGGTCTCCCATGGTGCCACTGATCACTGTACCTGCCCTGTAGTGCCCACTCCCAGACTCTTTGATCTTTTTATTTTTGGTCACATGACATGGCACACAGGATCTCAGTTCCCCAACCAGGCATCAAACCCGTGCCTGCTGCAGTGGAAGCACAGAGTCCTGTTAGAACTGGACGGCCCGGGAATTCCCACACTCTGTTCTGAGAGACAAAATGTCTATGGGTTTCAGCCAGTGGAGTTGAGCTTTCGGCTATTTGCAAACCATACAATCCAAACAAAACATCCAGGTGAACAGAAGAAAGAAACTGTTGAATACCTGCTTCCTCTTTCTCTTCCTAATAGCTATTCATTTTTGTTTGTATGTATTTCAAGTTTCTAAAAATAGTATGAACTGCAACTCTTAACAAGGAAAACTTTATGCACGTACACAGGCACACACGCAAACCTTTGCTTAAAACATAGTAACATTTTTTCTTGACACAGATACATAGGTACAGTATTCCCTGGGAACATGTTGGCCAATTATCTGCCCACTCACTGAATTTGAATAAAAAGTTGGCTAGCTGAACTGACACTGGATTATACTTGTTTCCTTCAGGACCCTGAGGTCACTGGCACATCTCTTGGCGTAACATTCTGCTGTGAAGGTCAAGGAGGGCCTGATCCCTTCCCACTCCCACCTCTTCTGCCTTGATGACTCCCTCTCCAACATTAAAGTTCACTAACTCAACCAGGCTATGTTACACCTTTGCATTAGCGACAGGTCCAACAGGTCCAACATTTGAGGTTCCATGGACTGGGTGAAAATTTGGCCAAAAAATCCCCCCAACCAAAACAACACAGATGTGTCACCAATCTTGTCCTGGCTCTTCAATCATTTCCAGGCCCCCGACGCATCTCTCAACTACTCCAAGCCCACCCAAACACTGCCCCAGAGAGTGTGGCCTCCAGAATGAAAGGAGACCAGGAGGCCCCTGGTCCCAGCTCCAGGCACCCTGGCCCTGGGACTGCCCTTACCCACGTGCACCGCCCTTCCACGAAGTATTTGCAGATGACTTTGCCTTTCTTGTCAGACTGCTGGTGGGGCTTGTCGTGGTCACTCCTCCGGTAGCTCCCACCACCATCCTGTTGGGAACACAGAGTGGGAATGGAAAGGAGAATTAAAAGGAAGGGCGGGGAGGGGCCTGTGCAGGCCAGGTGGAGTGGACTGCGAGGGTGAGAGGGGCTGACTGGCAGGGCTGACAGGGGCACCGGCCAGCCAGTTCCATCCAGGGTGCAGGTGGGTGGGTTAGAGCCCCACTGCTCGGAGCTGAGGATGTGCGTGCCACACACCAGCAGGAACGCATCCGCTCCGAGGCGGCGCCTTCCTGGAGAACTCAGAGAGCAGGTGACTGCAGGTGCTACAAAGATGTGGCTTTAAAAACAAGAGGGTCTCCCCCGAAGAGCATCACCCAGGAGAGCTGATTAGTGCTGAGAGGCTCACCCATGGGAACGGCTGATGGGAGCAAGGGGTTGGGATCAGCCTCAGAAGACAACTCATTTAAAGAAAAAAAAAATTTCAAGAAGGAGCCTTGAGTAAGAGCATCACAAGGGGACGGAGGGCCGACTTACGCCCATGTCGTCGTCATAGAAGTCTTCATCGTCGTTCATCCCGCCCTTGTTCATCCCACCTCGGCTGCCTCCTCGACCGCGGCCCCGGCCCATCCCTTTCCCTCGACCTCGGGAACCCCGGCCGCGGCCTCGACTTAACCCTGCAGAGGAGAGAGACGGCGTCCGTCCGCAGCCTCTGCCCAGGACCTGAGTCCCACAGCTGCCGCGGGAGCCCCTGCCCTCCCTGCCACCTCGCCCCTCGGGGCGCCTGCCTACCTCGCCCTCGGCCGTCCTTGGACCGGCGGTACTGGCTCAGCTCCTTGGAGTAGTCGTCGTAGTCCTCATCTCCCATCGGCTCCTCACTCTCTCCATACTGGAGCCCGAGAGGAGGAAAGCAGGAATGCATCATTCGGGGAACAGGGAACCATGTCCTGAACCATATATGCCACCTCCTTCTGCCTTTTTGTACGCTCGGGACACCACCAGGCTGGGGAAGAGCCAGTGAGCGGCCCCGGGACTCCCACCTGCACCCCTCTTCACCCACCCCAGCCTGGGCAGCATCTGGGTCCTAGTCCTTTCCCTGAGGTCTGTACGCTCAGGACTCCCAGCCCGTCACTCCCAGCTCCCAGGGGGCAGCGGTGCAGCTGGAACAAGCAGCAGCGTGGCCAGACCTCGGGCAGGGACAGAACATGAGTATGGCAGCTCTCCTGTGTGTGCAGGGGGTGAGTAAACAGATGACTACAAAGGCTTCGAAAGCACCCTGGGGAACCCTTTCTTCAGGGATGGGGAACGGAGGCGCCAAGAGAAAGGAGCGGCTGAGGATGTTCTGACAGCTCAGCCCTGGGAACCCTTTCAGTTCTGAACCTCAGGAAGGTTCTCTCTATTCAAACAACAAAGGAACATTTGGAAACACAGAAAGAAACCTGCCATCTAATGCCTTCTTCCCAGCAGTCTCAGGGACCGCCTCCAACAGAGGCTGCGCCCACCAGCCACGCTCCCCCCGCCCCCGAGCTGGAGAAAGCCTTACGTCCATCTCCTCCTCGTAGAAGTCCTCTTCGTCCTCCGGGTGGTCTCCTCCCACGGAGCCTCTGCCCCTGCCTCGGCCGCCCCTGCCCATGCCTCGGCCTCGAGACCCTCCGCGGCTGCCTCGGCCTCGGTAGCCCCTGCCTCGGCCCCGGCTGCCTGCATGATGATGAGACAGTGAACAAGGGAGACCTCAACCTCCGTCCGCCCGAGGTCAATCACTTCCTCCTCCTCCTCCAAGAAGCCTTGCAAGCTGCTCTGGGCTGACACAGTCCCTGGGCCTCTGGACAGGGCTGGCTCAGCGCCATGGACACACAGCTGCTGCACGCTCCCCACACGACCCTGACTGCTGCACTTTCCCACACGAGGGCACCAGGCACATGGGGCCACCGAGCACCCAACACGGGGCTGACCAAACTAAGAGGCTGTGACACACAACACCTACTGCCCTCTCCTGCATGCACTGATTTTCAGTAAACGTTTACGGTTTTTTTTTTTTTTTCCCAGATCCATGCATCCTTTATTCCATGACCAACCACTGTGTTGCAACCAGGCAACACTACACAGACGGGCAGTCACCCGCAACCCAGCTGTACAACAATCGGAGGCTTACAGTACATTTAAGGCTTTTAAATTTGGGGAAAAAAAAAAAGCTTTTTAATAAAACCAAAGAACTCTCAAACCCAACCCCCAATCAACAGAAGTAGTGTAACAATTTTAAGCATCTTACATTTCTGATGCTGTTGGTGCAACCCCAGTGTCAAAATCCAAATAACTCCTAAACTAAAAAGATTAGTTTCATGAAATTTCAATTACATAAATTTTTCAAAGCATAAACTTGTCTTTTTTTTGTCTTGGAAATGTTATAAAAATTTTTAATAGCAAAACATAGGAATAAAAACATATTAACAAAATGTATTCAATCATTTACATTACAAACAAGGAATCTGCAGTTCATTGTTGTGGCCTGACAGGAGAAAATTACTCAATAGGAATCTATGCACAATGTGATTGCAAATATGTACAGTACTTTAAAAAAAGCCTACAAGGAGGAAAGTTGGCTAGGTTCTTTGTTAAACCAACCAGACGATCAAAATATTAAAACTCTGTGGACTAGTAGTAATAACTTTACACTTAAAAGTTTATGTTTTTAAATGCTTAAAAGTTCACGTTTACGGTTTTAAATGAAAGAAAAAAAGAAAATGCTGGGAGTATAAAGTGCACAGTGAATTTCAAAGACTTAGTTAAAAGAGAGCAAGAGAGAGGTAATATATATTTATAAAAAAATCACATCTATTTTGATTACATGTTAAAATAAGATTTAGAATATATAAGCCTCATAAAATGTGTTCTTAAAATTATTTCATATGCTTTCTTTTATGTTTTTAGTGTGACCACTAGAAAATTTGTAATTCGACAGTGGCTTGCATTGTATTTCTGTTGGACAGGCCAGTCCAGCGTCTCCCCAAAGAACGGGGCCTATCTACAAAGAAGTGCAAGAAAGACTGTTGAATGACTAGCCACTTAAACAAGCAGCACTAAGAACCGCTGAGCTTGAAAGTTCTGGAAGCCCTCTGGGGCTGAGAAATATGACTGGCAGATGGTTCTGAGAGGTCAGGCTGTGTCTCTGGTGCACGGCCCCCCCGCATCCTCCTAACTGCCACAGTTCAAGGTTCAGAGGTGTGGCAGTCCCGTGGGCTGCAGTCACACCTTGTCAGGTGACAGGAGACAGGCGTCAGCCCGTGACCCTCCCAAGCTGTGTGAAAAGTTGTCTATCTCTTCAGAACTGACCAGGAAATGAATTTAAAGAACAACGCTTCAGAGGATTCCCCAGGGGTCCAGTAGTTGGTTAGCACTCAGCACTTTCACTGCCGGGCCTGGGTTCGATCCCTGGGAGGGGAGGCCCCCCTCCAAAAGCAACCTGAGTCACAAGAGCCCTCTCCTTGCCTCATGCCAGCCTGGCTCCCTCCCAGCCACAGCCTCAGCACAGACCCTCTACTCTGGGGGCAGAGCCCGTCTCTGGTGCTCGAGGGCAGCTCCCCGCCTAGCCCCCGCTATGCTCATCTCAGCCCTGAACAACAGTCCTCCTCTGGTCCCGGACCTGAGGCTGCGAGGGACGGGGCCCAGCCCAGCAGGCCAGGGGAAGCGGCGGGTCTCACCTCGGCCCCGGCTGCTGCCCTCCTTGGCGCGCCGGTACTGGTTCAGCTCTTTGGTGAAGTCGTCGTAGTCGTCCTTGCCCATGTCCTCCTCCTCGTCCCCCTCATACTCCCCATACTGCTCGTTCTCGTAGTCGTCATACATGCCGTAGCCTTTGCTGTCCATCTTGGAGTAGGACTTCTTGGGCAGGGGCGTGGTGTGAGACGGAGGGTACTGCTGGTGGGACTGATGGGGAGAGGACATGAGTCCCGGGGCCTCCGGTTCGGACCGCCAAGACCCCCGCTGTCCCCCAAACTGGCACGTCTGTGTGGGCGTCCCTGCTGGCCCTGGGGTGAGAGGCCAGCCCCGAGCCACGCTGGTTCCTGGCTTCCACCTGAATGAGAGCTGGGCTGTGGACCCAGGTGCCTCTGCTCTTCAGAAGAGCCATAGTTGTAAAGACAGCTGAGAAACAGAGGCCCCATGACCCGTGAAGAACGAGTGGGAAAAGAAGGGCGTATTTCCCAGGGATCTAGAATAATCTCATTTGGGGAGGGGGCTTGCTAGGCAAGAGGGACGCTCTCTAGTCAGAAATCTCCTGGGACCTTGGAATTCAATTAATGACTGCTTGGGACCCAAACTAGTGACTTCCTTGGTAGCTCAGTTGGTAAAGAATCTGCCAGCAATGCAGGAGACCTGGATTCGATCCCTGGGTTGGGAAGATCCCCTGGAGAAGGGAATGGCTACCCACTCCAGTATTCTTGCCTGGAGAATTCCATGGACAGAGGAGCCTGGCAGGGTATAGTCCATGTGGTCACAAAGAGTCAAAGACAGCTGAGTGACTTTCACTTTGACTTTTGGGGCCCAGGTAGAAACCATTTAAAATGATGCTTTCCGACTGTGCTAGTTCCAACAGATACTGGATGAAGTTTAAAAACATAGCACAAATGGAGGCCACCAAGGTGTCCTTAAGTAGGTAAAACAGGTAAGCAAACTGTGGTACATTCAGATGGAGTATCCAACTCCAGTGGAGTATCCAACAATGAAAAGACACGGAAGGACCATAAAGGCATCCTGTGAAGTGAAAGAAGTCAATCTGGAAAAGCTGCACACAAGTCCAATTACATGACTTTCTGGAACTGGCAAAACTACAGCAACAGTAAAAAGACTGGTGAGTGTGAGGGGCCTGCAGAGAGGGACTTAAGGGCATTCAAACTACTTTATATGACAGTCTTGGGTGACTACATAACAGGATACACCAATGGTGCCTAAACAATTACAACAAATGGACCACGCTGATCTAAGACATGAGAACCAGGGGGTGGGGTGGGGTGGGGAGGGGAGGGGACTGGCCTAGCTCCTCAATTTTCTCTAAACCTAAAACCGCTCTAAGAACAACAAGGTCCTACTGTATAACACAGGAAACTCTATTCAACATCCTGTGACAAACCATAATGGAAAAGAATACGAAAAGAATATAATTTGTGTGTAACTGAGTCACTCTGCTGCACAGCAGAAATTAACACACTGTAAATCAACTATATTCAGCAAAATTTTAAATACTGAAACGGCTCTAAAAGTGGATCTTAAAAATGCCTTAACCCCTAGTTCCCCATCAAAGCTTGTGGTGTTCCCTGGATTCCCTGCCGCCCTCAAGTTTAAAGTCTGAACCTACGTGAGCAGATTAACATCAGTTCGAATATCTACAGTATCTGCTATGACGGGTAATGCTGAACACCGGATACTTTTAAGAACTTAAATTTTTTTTTTCTCCCAATAAAAACCTTAAATATCTATGCTGATTCATCTCTTACTGGTTTTGCCAGGGGAAAACAATACACAAACTGGGCAAATCATTTAAATTTATGCTTAAGCTCAGTGCTATATAACTTCAGACCCTACAACATCTGAGGTGATTTATTCCCATAACCATTTCACTCTCTTGCCCATTTTCTACAAAAGGTCATTTCAGAATAGTTAAAGTCAGCTCTGACAGGGACAAATCAACATCTTTCTCAGAGACAGGGGACAGACACGATGAGTCCTGCCAAGGCCACTGCGGAGGTGGCCTAGAGAAGCACCGACTGGGCTCAACCTGGCTCCTGCCCTGGGAGCCTCAGCCTGGCTGAAGTGCTCGAAGTCTCAGTGTCCTCACCTAGAAAGCGGGGGATAAAACCAACACCTAATCCTGCGGAATTAAAACCCGTGTACAGGGCCACGCATGAGTGCCCAGCACAGCGCCGGTGCTCAGGAAACGTGGGTGATCTAATGACCCCAGCTCGGGCCCCGGGGCAGCGGGCACTCACCGGCGCGTAGGGGGGGCTGTACTCTCGGTATTTGCGGTGCCCCTTCTCGCTGGGGCTGAAGTCCGAGTCATCGGAGAAGTCCGAGAAGTCATCGCTGGAAGAAGCGTGGCGCTGCAGGGACAGGGCAGAAGGTCAGGGCTCTGGCGGCGGGCAAGCCACGTGCCTGGCTGCTGTAGGGTGCCAGCCAGGCTGCGCGCGGAAGGCCTCACCTAGGGGCATCTAGCGGCAATGGAGCATGAGCTACCACTCTTCAGA
The DNA here is from genome assembly GCF_002263795.3 of Bos taurus. Taxonomy (NCBI): domain Eukaryota; kingdom Metazoa; phylum Chordata; class Mammalia; order Artiodactyla; family Bovidae; genus Bos; species Bos taurus. Next base: position 54,135,102 of record NC_037345.1, read on the forward strand.
AAAGGTCTTTAAACAGTTTGGGGAAAGGAAAACCAGCCTGATTAAGAGTGCCCTGTGGCCTGACAAGCTGAGCTTGGGCCCCGGGGCACTAGGCCGGGCTGGGCGCCAGCAGGCCCAGCGCACCCTCCGGGACCTACTTTATGCTTGGATTTCCTCCTCTTCTTGGACCTCCTCTTCTCCTTCTCCCGCTCTTTCTTGCGCTTCCGCTTCAGCCTCCGGTGAGACTTCTCCTCGTCCGAGTCACTGTGGTGCTTCTCCCCCTTCTCCTTCCGGCTCCTCTCGGGGCCCCCAGAGGTGTCCTGCGTCTCCTCGGCTCCGTCATCTTCCAGCTCGCCTTCTTCCAACTCACCATCTTCCCTGCGAACCAACCCCATGGCTGAGTGAGCACAGGGTCTGAGGGGGGCCCGGGGTCCGTGGGCCAGCAGGGCCCAGGACTGAGGGCACGAGGCCTGCCTCCTGCCCCACCCCATAGCCCCCGGCACCGACGCCATTCTCTACTGTCTCTTGAGGCGGAGGACGGGGGCCCGTGGAGAACAGGCTCGGGTCCCCGGGTCTCAGGCCGGCCCTGCTCCGTCGGCTCCTCGGCTCTGGGCCAGAGGTGAAGAGCTGGGCGGCAGGGGGGAGGGTCCCAGACCCCTCCCTGGGGTCCCCGCATGACAGGAGCAGCAGTGCCCACAGAAGGGCCCCCCAGCCTGCGCTGGCCCCTTGTTTCCCACCTGGCTCGCCTTACCCACAGCAGCCCCCGGCTCCCTGTCCTATGACTTTCTGTTGAAAGTCACCCTGATCTCCAGCACTTTAAGAAACAACCCTCCGCGTGGGACAGATGCTGCCGACAGGACATTCTGAACATCTAAATATCTATGGGGTGGGGTTGGGGGTGAAGGGATAAATCAGGTTAAGAAAAGGAGCAGCTGGAAAAAGAATCCAGTTTTTGGAGCCAAACCCACAGACACAGTTCTCACAAATGCAGAAGTTGGTTTAAAAAAAATAAACAAGTGTAAAAAAAAGTCCAAATCTCTCGAAGTTCATCATGCATGATGATTGCCAAGTATGTGTGAGAGCACAAAATACTCCATTAACTAAGACCCACAGAGAGAATGAAAAGATAAAAAAGAATAACATGAAGGGCCCAGGACCTAAAAGGCTAACCCCAAAAGGAACTAATCTCGGCAGAAAAGGCCCCTGGTGTTCAGAAGGGACCAGCTCAGTGTGGGAACAAGCTCAGCAAGGGGGCTCAGCCCCTGGAACCTCAAAGGTTCTAAGAGGCTTTGTGGAGAAACAACGGCTGACCTCTCAGGATCCTCCAGGGCCTTTACACACGCAAGGCTCCCTTTGGGCACCTCTGTGCTGCCCGCCTCACCACCCATCAAGGGGACCCTCCCATTAATTCTCACTCTCAATTCAAAGGAGTCGGGGCGGCTTAAAACCCAAGTGGTCCAGGCCGACAGTTACTCCGTCGGCAGAGATCAAAGGTAGTTCTCAAACACAGAACGCAGAACCAAAAAACTCCTACTGACGTTTCAACAATAGAGTGAGGTGACCCCGGAACCCGCCCGGCGGTCCTGGGCCAGCCACGCAGGAAGTCAAGGCTGGAGAAGGCCGCATTCCTGACAAGTGAGCCACCTCCTGGCTTGGGTGTGGCCCACATGAGAGTTGCTCCATGGGAGCAAAGCTCTCCTGGGAAGAGGCGACTCTGCTGGAACGGCCTCACCCACAGTAAAGGCGCCACCTGACTGGGGAAACTGGTTCTGGCGAGCTCTGAGCTGAGGGGGAAGCTGTTATTCAGGGGCATGGCAAACTTCCCGCAGAGACCTGGAGTCCTGCAGGACACGGAGAGAGCAAACCCATCCCTGCTGAGAATCTGGCTGGACGGGCCAGGTCACCAAACCTCAGCAGAAAAAAACAGGGACAGACAGGACTAGACAGACAGACGCTACGGGACTAGGGAAGGCCCACAGACAGACTGGAGAGGAAGGGGTTGGTACTCTGTGAAGAAAAGCTAAAAGGAAAGCAAAAGCACCACTCTCCACGCTTTAGTCCGGAAAGGGAAAAGTTAAATAAGCACCCAGAACCACAGGGCAGGAGGGAGGGAACCTGGGAAGACAGGAACTGTCTGGGGGCCCAGAAGCCTGGATGAGAAGTCAAAGGTCGCAGAGAGCAAAAGGCCCCCCTGGAGCCAGCAAAGGCCTGTCAAGAGTGCAAGGGACAGTGGGACATCGTCAACCCTCTCGTTTTCAAACTGAAGGAACAAACCGAAGGGACGGCAGGTGAAAGGGCGTGTTGAGGCCAGACAGACAAGTGACATGGAAAAAGTCAGAAACTGGTTCTTAGCTCCCCACTCTTCCCTTGCTTGGTGAGGATCGAAAGCGAAGCGGGAGCAGCTCACTGACCACCTCCTCCGACGCCACGCATACCGAGCATCTTCTCTGTGCTGGGTCTCAGCAAGCCCAGTTCTACGCTGCCCTTGCAGGGAAAGGTACAAATGACAAGAAGCTGAGTCCATAGGGCAGGGGAGCTGAGCCCTCTGGGATACAGGGCCAGCAGCTGAGCCAGAGGGGCTGGCCCCTGCAGATACTCCTCCACCCCTACACTCGTGGACAAGGACGCCCAGGCACAGCAGGCGCCAAGTCCTGCCCGGGGTCAGCTGAGACCTCCACCTGCATCCCGCTGTCACACACACCTCACACTCGCTGGGGGGCAAAGACCATCCCAGCAACTCCAAGAGCTTCAACCACCTTTAAGAGAGATTCCACAATAATGCCTTTTCATTCCACAGGCTTTATCCAAGGCCGGGAATTCCAGCATTCAAATCCACTCTACAAAGACTTCTTTTAGTCAAAGACAGCTTTTCCGTATCATCTCATTAACAGCCCCAGGCAGATCTACAACTTTTTACAAACTGGGGAGTAAATACTTGAAACTCTGTTCTCTGGGAGCTGATGCAAAACAAATAACATTAAAAAAAAAATTTCCTGGTCATTTCTGAAGGGGGAACAGGATACTAGAGGAGGTGTGGAAATGAATGCAGACACCTGACTGCCCACTGCTCTTTCTCCCCACTCTCTGGCCACGCTGTGCTCTCCAGCTTTTCCAAGGACTGGGCTCATCTCTGGTCACCTGAGGGGGTGCCCTGGATAACACTGAGATTCCCAGCTAAATGTCCTGCATGAATACAGGGCCTATTTTCTTCTATACCAGAAGGAAAAAAAAAAGGGGGGGGGTCAAACCAACTGGGATGGAGGCAGAAATTCTGTCACACACAAGGGCTGCCTCCACAAAACAGCAACGTGGTTTAAGTGGTGCCACTTAACAGACTGCCAGCAAAATCCGTGTCAGAGTGGCATTAAATACCGAGGGAGCATGCTTAATAGACTGTGACATAATCCCCCAAGCAGAGTGGGGGAAGCCCCACTGCGCTAATCATTTCAATCTAGACGTGCCAAACCCTCTTGAGACAAGCACGCAGGAGAAAGCCTAAAGCATCAGCCTGGGCAGTGGCTGCTTGATTTCCAGGGCCTGGGCTGGCAACACGCTGGGACGGCTGCACAACAGCCAGCCCGCCAGAGCCATTGGGGACCAGCAATCAACCACGCTGGGAGACCAACCTCGGATGGGCACCGGGAGGGAAAAAGGCCAAATCCCTGCGTAGGGTCAGTTCTGCCTGGTGCCTCTTGGACTGAGCATCCAGGACATTTAGGTTTCCCCTTGCAGAGCTGGTAATGGCCAATTCCTCTTTTTGGGTCAAAGAAGAGATCTGGGTGCCCATTCTAAGGAATGCCTACCAGGCCAACTCCACAGGTTCACCACACATTATGGGCTTGGCAAAAACAGTAAAGAAACCTCACGCTTCAAAGGAGGCTGGCCTCACCACCCTCCACCCCCCTACCCCCGCCAGTCTAGAGAGTGGGCATCCTGCTTCCTTCTGCAGATCAAGTAACTTGGCCAGCTCTGAGTCTTCCCTAGAGTGTGCTCTGGTATGGAATCTGAGCCTTGGTTTTCTCACCTGCAGAATGGAGTAAGTGTAGCACCCCCCTCAGGGGGTTGTGAGGATTAAATGAGATAACATGTATAAAACCCCTGATGTCCCTCCCGGGAAGGCAAAGAGTAAGTACTAGACACATAGTAACGAGTGGTATTAAGAACCACAGCAGGAGCACCTCCATGGGGACGGACTAACCTAAACAGTTGCCAATCCTTATATGAAAGCACTTTCTCTGTGCAGAAGCTACAGCCAACTCCCCTCAGGGACAGCACTGGCCAGCAAGCTCCTGCTTTCTTTGGTCTGTCTACGCATGCACCATCCTCTGACAATGACACTGACAGGTCGACACCTCCCCTTCCTCAGCTCTCATCTAGTGGGTCCAACAAAGTAACCAAGTGGAGGACTAGGAGGAAGAGGCCCAGGGAGCACTGAGTCCCGGGAAAAGGGAACAAAGGTCCCCGACAGAAATGAGGTTTGGCAACATGGACATCCTCTAGATGAGAGAGCTGGATGGAAGCTTAGAGGGGCCTGGGTTTATGCAATGACCTGATTCATGAGAGAGAGGGGCGGGGGGAGAGACTGGCACAGAACAACAAAGATGAAAACCCATGGGAGCAGTGGCTATTACCTGAAGATCATGAGGGCCCTTGACAAGAGGCGGCTAGGTTAATGTGAAGGTCAGGGTCATGATCATTAACTGCCCCAACTCTCAACAAAGTGCCTGGGTAGGCTCTGAATGACCCATTAACTAGGGACAAAATTACAAAATTACGAGGAGGCTCCGCCTCTTCAAATGTTTAACGACAGGCCTAAATGCAGACGTCCGGGATCCCCAAGTCTGACCCGGGGGGACAGTAGGTTACTAAGAGCAAAGGCATGGAGCCTTTTTCCTTTACAAAACTGACTCAGGGCGCCTGCCTGAGGAAGGCCCCCGGAGACCTTCCCTCGATTTAGGCCATGGTGAAGCAGCCACAGGGAAGGGAGCCTCACTGAGGGATTTTCAGAGGCTGGAAATTCTGGAAATAAACCTCTGGGTCTTGCACGTGTTTTTCAGTGTCCTTACTACCTAGGTTCATCAACCACAAATCAGGAGCAAATAAGCACTGGGTTTGCCTGGCCCTCAACATTCTCAGGAGTGGTCATAACTGGCTCTGTGATGTCACAGCATTTCCATGGCAACAGGGCCACATCACAGACCCCACCCAAGCAGCAAGCACCAACCAGCCCTGGGAGATGAGAAACCCGAGCCACACCCTGAACCCCTCACTTCTCAACAGAAGTGAGATAGCCTGCCCAGTGCAAGGACCCTTCGAGAAACACACCAACAAGTCAGCGTGGGGGAAACTGGAGAACTCTGAGTCCAGATTGGGTATCTGAGATACTACGTAATTACTGTTAATTTTGTTAAGCATGGTTAAAGTTTTGTAGTTATCTTAAAAAAAAAATTAAGTTAAAGATTCATACTGAAGAATGTATGGGTGAAATGAGATGAAACCTGGGATGTGCTTCAAACTACTCAAGGGGGACGGGGGAGGTAGTGAGATGAACCAAAACTGGCAAAATGATGTTTAGAATTGTTGAAACTGGTGACGGGTACATGGCAGTCTATGATATTATTTCCTTGTCTCTTAAATACTGATTTGTTAGAAAATGTCCCTAAGAAAACATGAGCAGATTAAAAAAGATGCCCTGGGTGAGGACAACCTCTCAGTCAAGTGAACAGAGCTCATCAAGGTCCTCAAGACGTTCTTTCCCCCCAGCAAAGAGCTGGAGTTCAAGGGAGGGCCTCCGCCAGCCCTCACCTCTGGACGGTGGTTTCCCCAACTACAAAACCTCCCTGGGCACCCCAGGGCCTCATAAAGTCCAAGAGCCATAGGAACTATTCATGACTAACATCCTGCAGCAGTGATTTCCATGCCAAGTACCACACTGCTGAGCTCTACAACCTGTCACCGAAACCCATGAACAAACATGCAGTAGTGACTCAGTATCCCCATTTTACAGACAAGTAAACTGAGGCTCAGAGATGGGAAGAAATATGCCCACAGGGTTACAGCAGGAAGAAGCAGAACGGGAATCCAAGTTCAGGACTTTCTGACTCCATGGCCAGCTCTTAACCTCAACCCTTAAGACAATTAGAAATTATCCAAAAGAGACTAATTTACTATACAGACCAACTAACCAAACAACTGCCACCCTGAAGTTGAAACTTGAGTTGGAAAAAAAAAAACACATAGGTGCAGAAAATAGATCAAATCAAACAGTACTGCAAAAAATGCCAAAGGGAGGCCCTAAGACACCAAACAAGCTCCTTCAACACTCTGCCCTGTTCCAACTGCAAAGCGAAGGCAGTAAAGGAACCTCTGAGACGGACGTATTAATACATCTTCCTGGGAAGAATCCCCAGAAACCATGTAAATCAAGGATTTAGCGTCAACCTGGCCCAAAATACAGGCTCAGGAGTAAATCTATCAACATGAAAAGACACTATAAGCCCATCCCCCCAGGCCATCCCACGTCAAACGAACGGAACTGGGACATTCAAAAATATGACCCAAAGAATCTGGATAGTTTAAGGAGTAAGAGGTACTCAGAAAGGTCCAAGAAATCTTAGCAAAAAAAAACCAGGATTTATCCCAACAGGGACAGAAAGCAACATTAATCCAAGGAAAGAAAACTCCAAAGTCCTCCAGAAGGACTGCTTCATCCCCAAGTGTGTGGCATCCACAAACCTCTGAAGCAGAACATTGCTGTAGAGCTGAAAACAAGCTGAGCGAGCAAAAACCCAGCCTCCTGGAAGGATCTGAGTCAAAAGTATCCTTTTCTTGGCTTGAATAGCTATTCTCCTACTCCCACTTGCTCTGAAAACAGTCTTCTTGATAAAAGCATCTCTCTGATTCAAGTTTTTCCTGTCAGATGAACCTCTGAAATATGCTTCTCTTTCTAGCCACCTTCTCAGGCCAACCACGCTTTAGACTGCTTAAAGCTGGAAAGATGCTGGCTCTCATCCAGAGAGAGCCGATTCCTGTTATTCCAGAAAGGAAAGCTGAATCACAATACCTGTGAACTAAGACTTGTTGTTGATAATTTTTTTCAGAGGAATCAATTTGATTCCATTTAGCCAAGACAACATATTAATATTTTCCTCTTACAAGAGATCTGGCTTAGGATGCCCAGATTTCTTGTTCATATACACAATTCTCTGTTTACAATTATTTGTTAACTTCTGGTCAACTCTGGGCTCTGGGAGGGCAGAGAAGAGACTGATAGTCATCCCTGGGTTTCCACGGGCTCAGAACAGGGCCAGGTATAGATGGGGTGGGTGCTTGGGATTCTGTCCACACAAACAGGCATCCATCTCAGCCATCCACACCCTTTGTCAATTTCATCAGCACAGTCATTGGACTATTTCCAAGGGAGCAACCTGGATCACTTAAAACTCTGTAATCAACAGGTCACTGAGGGGTGACCTCTGATTACAAACTCATTCATCAAGGTGTTTGGTGAGGGCTTCCAGAGAGGCCAGAGGGTAAAGGACAGGAGCCCCTAGGTGACTGCTACATCAACCCAGCAGATAAAAGCAGCTGCCAGTCAGTCGCCTCGGGGCTGCAGCCAGGGCCCCGCCTCGGCTGCGGAAAGGCTGCACTTCCGGGGACTGCTCTGGTGTCCTGAGCGACAGCAGGGCCTGGAATCCCAAGGAAACCTAAGCCCTAGTGTCTGTTAGGAAAATGCAGAAGGCAATAATCCAAGCCACCTGCAGCGGACGTTCAGCCAAATGACACTTGCGCCTGGGCCCAGGCTCCCTTGGGTCGGGCCACGGCAGGGATGGGTTAGCTGCCATCCGTGTTCACGCTGGATTTCAAGAGGGCTCCAGTTACTCCTAATGAATGAAAATCCCTTTGCTTCAAAAGGTTCAAAAGCCGGGGTATGGAACACAGCAATGATGGAACCCTCAGCAAGTCATAGAGGGGCAGGAGTACAGAGGACTCCCTCAACAACTTTAAAGTTCCCTCCCACTCCCCACCCCCACACAAAAATAAGCAACGGTGGCTGATGTGCAAGCCCTCCAGGCACTAGGCCCACAACCAGTGCAGAGGCCAGCAAACTTTTTCTTACAGAGCAAAGGAATAAACACTTCAGGCTTTGCAAGTCATACAGTCTATGTCCCAATTACTCCGCTGTTTAGTGCAAAAGCAGCCACCACGGAGATAAAGGAACGCTTCAACAAAACTCAACAAACAAACTTCCACAAAACCACATTTAACCTTCGCAGTACTCTGCTTTTTCTATCCTCTTTATTTTTTTTCCCTCAAATACAGGAGGCAAATCAATAAATGAACTTCATATTCCACTAAAGCCTGCCTGCTGCAGTTTAAAAAATACTGTACCAGGTCCAGGTTGGCCTCTGGGCACAGGGCCAGCCTGGTGTGGAGGGAGCAGGCAGCATCCAGGCTCCACGGAGCTTCATGGCTCCAGAGTCGGGTTTCTGGGACCCCTTGACAGGGACAAAGGATCCAGCTTGAAATTCAGCTAGCTGCCGAGCCAAGGTTTCTCTAATGGCTCTGCCTGGGATCTAGCCATTTAGCCTAACCTTATAATTCATTTCCAAGGCATCTACTCTGCAGCCGGTACCAGGAGCTGCAGTCGCAGCAACCATGGTTCACCGTGGCCAGAAGCCACAGAAGGCAGGGCAGACACGAGAAGGTAACATGAGGCCTGCTAAAAAGGCAGTGTCAACCTTTGCCCAACTCTAAATAAAGTCCTGAGGAGAGACGGACTCCTTAAACACTGCGAGTGAACACCGTTCTGCTCCAAGAAAAGCACGGGACAAGCCTGGCTGATAAATGAATAGAACCTGAACTGGCTCGGCCAAATCTCCCATCAGGGGTGGGAGAACCTTGGAGCTGGGGCAGGCCTTGCCTATTTTTCTCAGAGACTCTGGTGAGGGTGAAGGACTTGCTTAGGGGGATGTGACTAGTTAGCAGTGGGTGAGCTGCCATAGCCCTCTCGATCCCTTGTTCTCAGGAGGCTGGCCAAAGTTGTAGCCTTAACTCAGACCTGAACTGCAAAAGATGAATAGGGGAAGTAGCCAGTATGAGCTCAATTCAAGAATACTGGGGTGAGCAGCCATTCCCTTCTCCAGGAGATCTTCCTGACCCAGGGATCGAACCTAGATCTCTTGCGTAGCAGGCAGATTCCTTACTGTCTAAGCCACCAGAGAAGCCCATGTCTGTTTTAGCATCTTATAATAATGACACTGAGCAAGTAAGAAATGCTTTTTAAGATTGCTCCCACCCGGGTGCAACCCTAATGGGCTCCTTGCAATTTTAATGAGTTGACCATAAAGAAACCTAAGAGGTAAGAAACTGACTTCCTTCAAAGACACAGACGTTACTCTACTTCTGTTTACACACCAGAGTGTATATTCTATTTAGAGTTCTTCTCTAGCAGGGACAGCAGGAAGATAAAGAAGCCAAGATTCTCTGAATGCCAGGCATTGTGTGGGTGTCCTACATATGCCCATCTGACCACAATGCCCCTGAGGGGAGGGCATTATCCTCAGTGCCCACTGCACACTGAACACAAGCTTATCCGTCTCCAAACCCACGCTGTTCCTTCACATCCTGTCGCCACCTCCAATGTTCAGAAGATGTCACCACTTGCCTTACAAATAGCGAGCTGAGTCACCAGTTCACACAGATGAGAAGTAACAAAAACGAGAAAGATCCTCAACCTACAGCAATTTGGACAGCAGACGCAAACTACGCTCTGAGCAGAGAGCCGACATACTACTGAAAATGATTCCAATACGGGACCTAACTACATCTACACCAATCCAAAAGCGGTGTCTTCCTCTTGCTCATCAACTGATTCAACGTCAGAAATGTATTAAAAGAAACTGCCCTTGTAACCTCATACCGTTACTAAAGCAAGGTAAAAGCTTTGCACAATGTCTTCAACACTGCATCTTCGTGAACTAACAAAAGTAAACAGTCTGCAGCAAAGACCTGGCCCATAAATCTGGAAGGTCAAATCCATGATACCCAACTTCCAGTTTCACCTTAACTTACCCAAATTAACCTTATATGCCACCCAAACAGCCAAGCCTTTTCCACTCTTTTCACTGGGTTTTGACTCTGAAACGGACCTCAAGCCGTGTTAACAGGATTCCCTCCACCAGTGAGCAGACTGCTCCTACAGTTCTTTCAATCAGCTTATTAAATACCAACTGCCAGAAATCTCAGAAATCATCCTTTTTTTTCTTTTCCCTTCCTACTGTGTCAGTAGTTACGTTACCAAGGTACAGGTGAGCACTGTGCTCAGACACAGCCACTTCACTGTTTGTGCTGAATTATTTTCTTCTAACCCCTTAAGCTGGGTTACAATCAGCTGCTCTGGTCCTAGAAGATATGGTCCACAGGGACCAAAATTAGGTTCTCTGGAATATGGTTTGGCCTCAAGCTACCCACAGAGGCTTGGTAATAGTTTCATTAGCAATTTTCACCACAGAGGCTATTTACTGTAACTGGATCTGGCCTACACGATGGGATGTTCTAGGGACCTGACAACCACAAGAACGTAACATAAGTGAACAAGTAAGGCAACCCTGAGACACCCAATTTTCTCCCATCAGGGAAGGGAAAAGATCAAAGAGAAAAGAGTGGAGGTGGAGGCCTTATTCAACAAGCCCCGATAGGAAACTCTCCACATTCACCCAGACGGGAACATCCAAAGTCAATCAACATCCATCTCTAACCTGCCAGTCAACAGCTGGGAAAGCCTTCATTTCTGCAGGTGCAGAACAAGGTCCCCTTGGGATCAGCCTTCCTGGCTGAGGATAAGTCAGAGTGGTGGTTTTCTAAAACAGCTAGCTCTACTTTCAAAAAATTCTGGCTTGTCTGAGACTCAAAAATGTAAACCTTCAGAGCAAATTGAAACCTTATCTGGGAGACAGTTGTAGAAGGTGAATTAGAAAGCCCTTTTGGGGAATCACATTTTTTTTTTTCTTTTGAAGAGCAAATTTGAGAGGAGTTAAAAAAAAAATAAAGGAGTTTATGACCAGAATAACCATGTTTCCATGGTCACAGATGATTTTTGTTTCTACTGGGAGATTTTTTATTTGCTTTCAGATTAAACCTCTCCCCCAGAGAATATAAAAATTTTAAAGATTACAAGTGTGTAAGAGCTCCTGTTAAATCAGAGATTCTAAGTGACACCCTTTTTTTTTTTCTTTTTTGCAACATCCATTAATTTGAATTTTAACACTGGTACATCAGTTTGGGGGGAAAAGGTAGTACTGTGACATTTCAAAAACGCTACTGAGATACAGTTTGACATAATGACTGGGGCTTCTTGGATTTGATAGGATTTCTTTGAGAAGGAAAAAACAACAAACCCTTGTGTTGATGTGCCTGAGCGTTTCACACTGTTTGAGGAGATTTTAACATTAATGACCGCTAAAAAAGTTCACTTAAAAAAGAAATCCAATTTTCTTCACATTTCAAAAGTAAAATTTAAAAAAAGCATCCTTCTACACTTGAGTAGCCCTTGACACTTGGTAGGGTCATCTATTAGCATCCAGTTTCTGCTCTTGACTCCTGGAGGAGGAATTTCACAAATGGGAAACTTCAAATAAATGCTCATTTTCAGCTGACCCTATGCACTAGAAAGTGTGTTCAGTTTGTGCTTCAGACATTTTTTTGCAGGAATACTGGACCGTGTGGACATTTCTTCCTCCCACAAAGGCTTTTACATACCTAAGATCGTCACGGCACTTTAGTTGTGAACATATGGAGAGAAAGAACAAAATAAGTGGCCCACTGAATTGCAGTTTACGTGTTTCCTCATCTAAACGTCAGTGAACTTTTTTCCCCTGAGAACGGAAAAAAGGAAACAGGATCTTTGGGAGGGGAAGAGGGCTGTGTGTTAAAAAGTTTTCTCTAACAGAGTAGTATGTCAGGGACCAAAAGTGGGCAAGAGGGAAAATGGAACTTCACCGTGTTTTGTCTTTTAACAGAACTTATGCTTGTAAAACATATCAGAAGGAGTGTTTGGTTATGCAAGTCATTTCTGTTGCTTTTTCTTTGTACATGTAGGAGAGAGGGGACTGGGGGCTGGAGGAAGTGTTCTCTCCACCATGGCTGGGCGTGTAACACGTTTGCATCAACTTTTCACGGTCAGGCATGTGCTTTCGAACAAAGAACAGTGCAGATGGGGAGAGGAGACTGAAGCTTGACACACTTTACAGATTTGGTGCTTAAACAGTACTTTACAAATGACTTGCTTAATTTAAACGTCCATCACCATAAGAGATATGAGAAACTAGGATCTACTTGAACCACCATCTTTTGGGTTGGTTGGGAAAAGGGGAGGGAGAACATTAACTTGAACACAAGTATCATAAACCAAATTCAGTAACTTTGTCTCCTACAAACGGATGTGAAGTATCCACTTTCTTCAAACATGAAGCCTGGAGACAAAGCAATGGACTGAAATGGCAAGAGGGAGAGCAAGGGCTTGGAAACACATGGGCCTCTTAGGCAGGTTTTTGACATGTTACAGTAATGCACCTTTTTTTTTTTTTTTGAGAAAACTGTGTACATCAAATTTAAAAAACTAAACATCGAAAGGATGTGCAAGTCTAAAAGGGCTCAACAGGGTTAGAATCCCGATTTGAACATATAAATTCACTCACTCAAGCATCACTTTGGTCTAAAGGCGAGGAGGAAGGCAGGCAGGAAAGGGACAAAAAGAGGGAGATAATTGAATTACTCAATAAAAGAGGCTACTTACCAGCCCAACCCATTGTAAGACATACACTTCTGACATAAGAGAACTCCTTAGAGGTCGAATAAAGCGTGTAAGCACCTTTGAGTAAAGCACCTGCCCCAAGAGGGGGCCCGGAAGCCCAACGTGGGCTTAGCGAACAGACCTTTGCTAATCTGTTTATTTCCTTGAACTGGAGTCAGGCTGCGATGGGCTGCGATTCCCAGGACGATACATTTAATTAGAACAAAACAGAATAAAACAAAAAAAAATTTGTAAAAAGCTCACCAAACTGCTGCACTTGTGTCTCTGAATGTGGGTGGCATTTCTTTTAAAAGGCAAAGTATGGTCTGTGAAGGAGAAAGGGAAAAGGGGAGGTGGGAGTGGGGAGAAGGGGCCGTGGTGCCTGGCGGGGGAAAGCCCTAGCTAAGACCCCAGTCTAAGGGAGGGTCCTCTGCGACTCCCCAGCCACGGGCTGCGACCAGGCAGCCATCTGTCTAGCGCCCTCTTCCTCTCCCCACCCCCACTCCCTCCGAGACTCTCCAGCCGGCTGAAACCCTGCTACCATTTCCAAATCCACTCTCTAGCCACCTCTTCCTCTGCCCTACCAGGGAAGAGTGGGCGAACCCCGCACCCCAACCTTCTGCTGGCGCAGGGGAAATGGGGCCCCAACCTCGCGCTGAAACGCGCCGGGCTGGCCCCTTTATCACCCTCCAGAGAAGGGCATGGGGCGAGCCCATTTCGCACTTAATACAGGGGAGGGGGGCGCTCCCTTTCACCACTTGGCAAAGCACAAGGAAACCTCGTTTTTTTTTTTCCTCCCGGAAGGGATGGCGCCCCATGATAGCCCGAAAAGGGAGGGAACCCCATGAGAAAGAGGGGACCAACTTCCTCTCCTCTACCAGGCAGGGAAACCAAACCTCAACAGCTTACCCCCCCACCCCGCGCGCCAATAAACGCCATCACCTACCTACGAAAAGCAGAAGGACCCCTCCCTTTAAAAATAGCTTGGGGAAGGGTCTTCGCCCCCAAAAGAGGCAAGGGCTTCCAAAGGGGCAAGGGATAACACCCCCCTGCAATTTTTGCCCCCCTAGGGAATAGCTAGGCAACAACTCCCGCCAAAAAGTGTAAAAGAGCCCCAACCAAAAGGACCCCCCCATTAGGATGGAGAAAGAAATGAACGAACCCCCACTTTCTGTCTCCCACGAAAGCTAGGGTACCTCTCCAAGTAGGGCAGGGCACACCTCCCCCAGGAGAAAGGATACTACCGGGGGCTGGGAGACCCCGCCAACTCCCTAAGAGCGGGGCTGTTGCTCCAGATGCCCTCAAAGGGTCCGGGAGCCCCTCCCCCATTCCCTTCCCCGAAGCCAGGCGACAGGCAGGCGGGCCCGTGGCTGCCAGCTCCGGGCGCAGGGGCAGCCAGGACCCCCGTGGGCTTCCGAAGCACCCCCCCCGGCGCCCCCTCCCCAGGGCGGGCGCAGGGGGTCCGGGGGGCGCCTCCTCACCTTCCCCTCAGCATGGCGCCCAAAAAAGACAGAGCGAGAGCGAGGGAGAGCGGGCGAGCGCCGCGAGGGGGGGGAAACGCATGAGGCCAGGAGAGAAAGCAAGCGAGAAAGAGCGAGCGAGCGAGAGACACCCACCGACCCCGCCCTTCCTTCTTCTCCTCCTCCTCCTCCTCCTCCTCCGCGGCCCGGCCCAACATGGCCGCCGCCCCCCTTCCTCCTCCTCCTCTACCTCCCCCCGGGGACGCCGCCCCAGCCGGGCCGGGGGCCTGACCTGTCGTCAGGGAGCGGGAGGCGGTGGAGGAGGTGCGGGGTAGCCAGGCAGGCGTCGGGGGAACACAGAGGAGGCGAAGGCGTTGATGGCGGTGGTGGCGATGGCGGCGGCGGCGACTCTGATGGCGGCGGCGGGGGGGTCCCGGGCGCGGCCTCCATAGTTCCTTTGGGGGGGGGGAGGGGATGTTAATGCACGAAAAAGGACTGCTTGGGCGTAGCGGGAGGGGCACACTTCAGCTCTTGAGGGCTCCTGATCGGAATGGGTATATATTTTTTCAATTTCGGAATCACCTCTGCGCCGACCTCCGCGTAGGCCGTGCGGCCTAGGCCTCCGCGGGCCGCTCGCCGCCTGCTTACTCCGCAGCCCGCCGCGGGGTCACTCGCTCACGGGCGCGGGGCCCTCATCGGGGCGAGAGGCGCCCCCGACACACACACACACACACACGCACCCCCGCGGGCCCGGGGGTGGGAGACCCGGGGGACACGGACACTGGTGGGTGGTTCGGTGTAATTAGCGCGGGCCGCGCGCGATGGAGCAAGCGAGGGGAAAGGGGAGAAGAGGAGAGCGAGCGAGGGCGGTTAAAAAAAGAAAAAGGTTTTAAGGAGAGGAAACGGGCCGCAGAGACGGGCGGACTGTCTGTCTGTCAGCCCGCCTAGGTGCCCCAGCTGCCCGGCCCCCGCCGCTGTCAGAAATTCACACAAAATGGCGGCCAGGCCTGGACGAGCCAGGAGGCTGAGGCGGGAGGAAACGCGAGGTGGGAGGGGGAAACTGGGAGGCGGAGGCCATGTCACGTGGAGGAGAGAGGCAGAGACAGCTCTTCCGATGAGCGGCGGAAAGAGCCGAAGGGAGAGAGTAAGGCCGAGGCAAGGCGGAAAAAGCCGGAAGGACCTGAGCTGAAATTCGCGAGAGGCGGGAAGAGCCGAAGTTGTCGATGGGGGTGGGGCTAGGGAAAGAATGGGAAGACGCTCGGTGCCGGAAATAGCCGAAGCAAATCGGGACTGGGAAATAACAAGAATCTGAGGTGATCCGGAAAGAACCGAAGGCAGTGTCGAGGGTGAGTGGCAGGAGGCGGAAAGAGCCGAGTGATGCCCGGCGGCGGTAATAAGGTTTATAGACCGAAAGCGCTGAAGTGTGGGGCTGGTGAAGCGATTAATGACGAGAGTAAAGACTTTGAGGAATTCGCCCGAGAGCAAGCGAGAAGAACCTAAAATTGCTAGGTTTAAGGGAGGCGGGAAGAGTCGAAAGCCTTAGGTGGGAGAATGGGAGAGAAGGAATTCGGGATACGGAGAGAAAATAATAACCGAAAGCTGGAGATCGGGTGCCTGGAGTTGTAGGTTTCCGGAGGATGAAGCTGAACAGGCCCGGAGATGACGTCATTAGAGACCTCTGTCGCTAATGTTATTCTTGGGCGGTGCGGGAGGGCGGGTCTTAGTCATTCTTTGGGAGAATGTAAGAACCTTGAGCTTAGTAGGTAGAAGATCTCAAAAGCTAGACTTGGGAACGCTGAGCGGGTTCCAACAGTATAAAAACGTAAAATCTTTTGACCCTCACAACTCTTATAAGGGGAGCTACCATTATGCCCCTTTGATGGATGTAGACTGAACCTCAGTATCTAGCTAATTGGCTCATGGTTATAGGATTAGCCGTAGGGAACATACCAAAGTTTTAATCACAGCTGTCATTCCATTGCTCCCCTGCAAAAATTCTGTTCAGTGCTATTTACAAGAGAGGAGCTTCGTTGGATGCTTTTATGAGCACCTTGTACAGGTCGAAGTCCTGTGATGGGCGAATGGAACATAGTTTCTTCTTAATAGAGCTTAGAAACCGATAATGCCACAGGGGAAAGAAACTGGAAGTTAAAGAGTAAATGAAGACTCTTATTGTATTGGCGGACAAGGTTGTTTGAGCTGAGACAAGAACAGATAATTCTAGGCAGAGGAAATAGATTCTTTCAGAATCCGACAAAGCAAGGACCAGTTAGATTCCAAGAACAAGAAAAGCCTTGTGGCATTAAGAGAGAATCTGGAGGCAGAGGCTGCCAGATCGCCTGCTATATTTATCTTACTATAAAATTTTAAAATATTGCAAACCAGGTCTGGGCCACAAGATCTTCAGGAGGGTAATTTGCGGTCTCTAGTGGCTCAGAGGGTAAAGCGTCTGCCTGCAATGCAGGTGGACCTGGGTTTGATCACTGAGTCAGGAAGATCCTCTGGAGAAGGAAATGGCAACCCACCCCAGTACCTCTGCCGGAAAATCCCATGGACGGAGGAGCCCTGTAGGCTACAGTCCATGCGGTAGCAAAGAGTCGGACATGACTGAACAATTTCACTTTCTCTTTCAGGGGAGAAATTAGCATTCCTGATAAAGTGACAAGATTAAGCCATTTTCTATTGAGTTTTGTTGGAATGAAACTTCTGGGAAATCAGTGGCCCACCCAGTTAAAAGTCAGCTGACTGCCAGCCAAGAATCTGCTGATCTTTAACCAGATCATCTTTTCTTCCTGGATCTAATCGGTAGTCTAAGAAGGTTACTTAACAATTCTCTTCTATAAAAAATGCTCCTACAAGAGAAAATGTTTCAATTGGCCTTCAAGAGAACTTTTTCCCTTGCATGCATGATTATAATAAAATATTGGCACGTGCTCATGACTAAGTTGTCCAAAAAATTTTGTTTAACACATGGAGAGTTAGATCAGGGCTGAGAGAGTGGAAAGGAAAAATACGGAAGTGGGTCTTGATGAAGGCATGTAACTCAGATTCAAACTTGTACCCGTGGTCTTTTAACTGAGATCACTCACCTGGTCTCAGAACTTGATAAAGCTCATGTTCTTGATGTCTCATTGCAGAAAGAATTCAGTGAGAGAAAAAGTGATAGGAAAAAGTGGATTTTGATAGAAACACACTCTACACAGTGTGGGCCATCTCAGAAGGTGACACCAGCACCAGGGTAGAGAGTTGTCAGTTTTTACAGGGGTGGGTAATTTCGTAGGCTAATGAATGAGAGGAGTATTCCTACTGTTTTAGGGAAGGTGCCCACTTTTTTCTTTATTTTGGTTTTGTTTTCTATTTTTGGGATGTGCTCAGAAGAACCTAGATAGCATATTGAAAAGCAGAGACATTACTTTGCCAACAAAGGTCCGTCTAGTCAAGGCTATGGTTTTTCCTGTGGTCATGTATGGATGTGAGAGTTGGACTGTGAAGAAGGCTGAGCACCGAAGAATTGATGCTTTTGAACTGTGGTGTTGGAGAAGACTATTGAGAGTCCCTTGGACTGCAAGGAGATCCAACCAGTCCATTCTGAAAGAGATCAGCCTTGGGATTTCTTTGGAAGGAATGATGCTAAAGCTGAAACTCCAGTACTTTGGCCACCTCATGCGAAGAGTTGACTCACTGGAAAAGACTCTGATGCTGGGAGGGATTGGGGGCAGGAGGAGAAGGGGACGACAGAGGATAAGATGGCTGGATGGCATCACTGACTCGATGGATGTGAGTGTGGGTGAACTCGGAGTTGGTGATGGACAGGGAGGCCTGGCGTGCTGCGATTCATGGGGTTGCAAAGAGTCGGACACGACTGAGCGACTGAACTGAACTGAACTGAACTGAGAAGCATGTGGGAGTTTAGGTCCCTGACCAGGGATCAAATCTGGGGCCCCTGTGCTAGAAATAAGGTCTTTAACTATTGGACCACCAGGGAAATCCCAAGATGCCACTTTTTAACTTTTATAGTCAGCTTTGGAACTGTCATAGCACCTGTGGGTGTGTCATTTAGCTTACTGGTGTGTTACAACGGGGCGTCCCACGTGGCACTAGTGGTAAAGAACCTGCCTGCCAATGCAGGAGACATCAGAGATGTGGGTTCTATACCTGGGTCAGGAAGATCCCCTGGAGAAGGGAATGGTAACCCACTCCAGTATTCTTGCCTGGAGAATCCAAAGGACAGAGGAGCCTGGTAGGCTACAGTCCATAGGATTGCAAAGAATAGGAGACGGCTGAAGCAACTTAGTACACAAATGCAGTTGAAGTTCAGTCAGTTCAGTTCAGTCACTCAATCATGTCCAACTCTGCGACCCCATGAACCGCAGCACGCCAGGCCTCCCTGTCCATCACCAACTCCCGGAGTCGACCCAAACCCATGTCCATTGAGTCGGTGATGCAATCCAACCATCTTATCCTCTGTTGTCCCCTTCTCCTGCCCTCAATCTTTCCCAACATCAGGGTCTTTTCATGAGTCAGCTCTCTGCATCAGGTGGCCAAAGTATTGAAGTTTCAGCTTCAACATCAGTCCTACCAATGAACACCCAGGAATGATCTCCTCTGGTTGGATCTCCTTGCAGTCCAAGGGACTCTCAAGAGTCTTCTCCAACACCACAGTTCAAAAGCATCAATTCTTCCGTGTTCAGCCTTCTTTATGGTCCAACTGTTACAACATCCTTACATGACTTGGAAGAACCGTAGCCTTGACTAGACGGACCTTTGTTGAAGTTCATTCATTCTCATTTCTGTGTAGTATTGTGGTGTGTGACTAAACCAGGTATTGGTGCAAATGTGGAGCCACAGGAACTGCTGATAGGACTGTGAATTGTCTAACCATCTATATTGTGATTTATATCAAAAAATACATGTCTGGTGTTTGTCCTAGTACCTTGCACTGAGCTCCTAAAACCCTAGGAATGTCCAAAGTGATAAGAGTTATAGATAAAGGTTCATACAAGCCCCTTTTAACCACACCTTCAGTCAATTCAGTTCAGTCGCTCAGTCGTGTCCGACTCTTTGCAACCCCGTGAATCGCAGCACGCCAGGCCTCCCTGTGCATCACCAACTCCCAGAGTTCACCCACACTCACGTCCATCGAGTCAGTGATGCCATCCAGCCATCTCATCCTCTGTCGTCCCCTTCTCCTCCTGTCCCCAAACCCTCCCAGCATCAGAGTCTTTTCCAATGAGTCAACTCTTCGCATGAGGTGGCCAAAGTACTGGAGTTTCAGCTTTAGCATCATTTGTTCCAAAGAAATCCCAAGGCTGATCTCCTTCAGAATGGACTGGTTGGATCTCCTTGCAGTCCAAGGGACTCTCAAGAGTCTTCTCCAACACCACAGTTCAAAAGCATCAATTCTTCGGTGCTCAGCCTTCTTTACAGTCCAACTCTCACATCCATACATGACCACTGGAAAAACCATAGCCTTGACTAGACAGACCTTTGTTGGCAAAGTAATGTCTCTGCTTTTGAATATGCTATCTAGGTTGGTCATAACTTTCCTTCCAAGGAGTAAGCGTCTTTTAATTTCATGGCTGCAGTCACCATCTGCAGTGATTTTGGAGCCCAAAAAAATGTCTGACACTGTTTCCACTGTTTCCCCATCTATTTCCCATAGTTTATGTTAATGAAGTGACTTTTGGAAAGCCACCAAGCTAGTTGTCAGGGGAACCAATCAGGAGATTGCACTTTTTACTCCATTCCCCAATCCCTAGAAGAAGGAAGAGGGGCTGGAGATTAACTTAATCCCCAATGGCCAATGATTTAACCAATTATACCTACATAGTGGGGCTTCCCAAGTGGCTTGGTAGTAAAGAATTCACCTGCCAATGCAGGAGACTCAGTTTCCATCCCCAGGTAGGGAAGATCCCCTAGAGTAGGAAAGGGCAACCCACTCCAGTATTCTTGCCTAGAAAAATCCCATGGACAGAGGAGCCTGGTGGGCTACAGTCTATGGGGTTGCAAAGAGTCAGACACAACTTAGCGACTGAGTACATACACACACAAATACACACACTCCTATGTAGCGACACCTTCCTAAAAATCCCTAGCCTATGGGGTTTGGAAGAGCATGGCAAAGGATGAGATGGTTAAATAGCATTACCAACTCAATGGACTTGAGTTTGACCGAACTCCAGGAGATAGTAGAGGACAGAGAATCCTGTTTCTAGTAGAGTAGAAACACAGGCGTTCCCCTCGAGGCACTTTAAAAACTAGCCCAGATCAGATCAGTCGCTGAGTCGTATCTGACTCTTTGCGACCCCATGAATCGCAGCTCGCCAGGCCTCCCTGTCCATCACCAACTCCCAGAGTTCACCCACACTCACGTCCATCGAGTCAGTGATGCCATCCAGCCATCTCATCCTCTGTCGTCCCCTTCTCCTCCTGCCCCCATCCCTCCCAGCATCAGGGTCTTTTCCAATGAGTCAACTCTTCACATGAGGTGGCCAAAGTACTGCAGTTTCAGCTTTAGCGTCATTCCTTCCAAAGAAATCCCAGGGCTGATCTCCTTCAGAATGGACTGGTTGGATCTCCTTGCAGTCCAAGGGACTCTCAATAGTCTTCTCCAACACCACAGTTCAAAAGCATCAATTCTTCGGCACTCAGCCTTCTTCACAGTCCAACTCTCACATCCATACATGACCACTGGAAAAACCATAGCCTTGACTAGACGGACCTTTGTTGGCAAAGTAATGTCTCTGCTTTTGAATATGCTATCTAGGTTGGTCATAACTTTCCTTCCAAGGAGTAAGCGTCTTTTAATTTCATGGCTGCAGTCACCATCTGCAGTGATTTTGGAGCCCAGAAAAATAAAGTCTGACACTGTTTCCACTGTTT
Source organism: Bos taurus (assembly GCF_002263795.3). Classification (NCBI taxonomy): domain Eukaryota; kingdom Metazoa; phylum Chordata; class Mammalia; order Artiodactyla; family Bovidae; genus Bos; species Bos taurus. The sequence goes on from NC_037345.1 coordinate 54,156,216, forward strand.
CCCCATCTATTTCCCATGAAATGATGGGACCGCATGCCATGATCTTCGTTTTCTGAATGTTGAGCTTTAAGCCAACTTTTCACTCTCCACTTTCATTTTCATCAAGAGGCTTTTGAGTTCCTCTTCACTTTCTGCCATAAGGGTGGTGTCATCTGCATATCTGAGGTTAGTGATATTTCTCCCGGCAATCTTGATTCCAGCTTGTGTTTCTTCCAGTCCAGCGTTTCTCATGATGTACTCTGCATATAAGTTAAATAAACAGGGTGACAATATACAGCCTTGATGAACTCCTTTTCCTATTTGGAACCAGTCTGTTGTTCCATGTCCAGTTCTAACTGTTGCTTCCTGACCTGAATACAAATTTCTCAAGAGGCAGATGAGGTGGTCTGGTATTCCCATCTCTTTCAGAATTTTCCACAGTTTATTGTGATCCACACAGTCAAAGGCTTTGGCATAGTCAATAAAGCAGAAATAGATGTTTTTCTGGAACTCTCTTGCTTTTTCCATGATCCAGTGGATGTTGGCAATTTGCTCTCTGGTTCCTCTGCCTTTTCTAAAACCAGCTTGAACATCAGGAAGTTCACGGTTCACATATTGCTGAAGCCTGGCTTGGAGAATTTTGAGCATTACTTTACTAGCGTGTGAGATGAGTGCAATTGTGCGATAGTGTGAGCATTCTTTGGCATTGTCCAGCAGTTATCAAATACAGGCTAGTTGATTTGGTGTAGGAACGTACTCCTATACCAAAATACAGCAATTCTAACCCCTGAGTTAAAATTCATGTTTAATTGCAAGATCAGAAAAATTTAAACCTATTTTTTTACTCTCCCCTGTACTGTGCTTTGTGTACCTGCATTAGAAGTCGACCAAACCTCCCCCGGTCCACAGAAAGATCTGCTCAACCGTAAAAAGAAACATTCTCTCAGCATCAAAAGACAACTCTTTAAAAGATAACATCTTCTTGATTTTGTAAGGGACCACGTGACCCACCACTCTGTACCCCAGATTTGAATTGTGCAAACTTTCTACATCATTTAGTGTATAGTCCTCTGTCTCAAAAACCTAAATAACAGTGCTTTGGCCTCTAACAGGTGGAACAGTCTCAGAACTTTCTGAGGTTGTAATACTCCATTTGACTCAAATAAAATTTTCCATTTCTTTCCTAGATTGATCAATTCATTTTTTTATTGATAACCCCCAAAGTATATATCCCACAAGTACATATAAAGGCACAAGGGAGATTGGGGATAGTAAGTAGGTGATGCGGGATTGATCCCTGGTCAGGGAGCAAGGATCGCACACGCCTCAGATCTAAAAAACCAAAAGCAAAAATAGAAGCAATATTGTAACAAATTCAATAAAGACTTTAAAAATGGTCCACATGAAAATAAAAAATCTTAAAATGGTGTGGCCAAAACAGTTATAAAAATATATATTAAAACTTTTTTTTTCTAACTTACTACCCAAAACCAAACTTTGTTTAAATTCCTTACTAAGAAAGCACTCAAATCTAAGTTTATCTTGTCAATTTCTCGCCAAATTATTGTGTCTTTTTTCCTACAAGAAATATGTTTTTTACAAAAAAAATTTATTTATTTTTGACTGTGCTGGGTCTTTGTTGCTGCGTGGGCTTCTCTCAAGTTTCACTGACTGGAGGCTTCCTTTGGTTGTAGTGAGCTGGCTTCTCATGGCTATAACCTCTCTTGTTGTGGAGCACAGGCTCTAGGGCACACCGGCTCAGCAGTTGCAGCTCCCAGGCTCTAGAGCAGAGGCTCAATAATTGTGGTGCATGGGCTTAGTTGCTCTATGGCACATGGAATCCTCCCAGATCAGGGCTCAAACCTGTGTCTCCTGCATTGGCAGGCGGACTCTTTACCACTAAGCCACCAGGGAAACCCACTAAAAGAGACAAGTTTTGTCTACTGCCTGTTTGGGCCACTTCTTAGGTTTCAGGTCTTTTTCTCCTGTTAATCTGTCTTATGTCAATTTTATTATGAATCTAGCCACAAGAATTCAAGAAGGGTGAAGAGGGAAATTTCCCACTCCCTTATGGCATCACCAACTCAATGGACATGAGTTTGAGCAAACTCTAGGGGACAGTGGAGGAAGGGAAGCATGGTGTGCTGCAGTGCATGGGGTCACAAAGTGTCAGACAAGACTGAGCGACAGAACAACGCACTATATCTTGGAGCATCTAGAGAACCACCTCTTGCATGGGGTCCAGAAGCCCTAGGATTTCCTTTGATGATGTCTCCCAAACATGATACAAATTGCTGCCAAAACTCCTAGAGGGCCCCCAAACATTTTGGCTCTCTGGTAGTAGGGATGGGAGGAAATACAAATTTTAGCAACTTTCCCTTTGTTTTGGGACAAAAAAAAAAAGAATTCATTCCAACATATCTCTTCTTCTGGATCGCCAAAACATCTTTGACCTGGCAGGTGCCCGTATTTTTCTGAGACAGAACCTTCTATAATGTGCATAAATCTATAATCAATGAATCCATAGCACCTGTTTCACTGTCCATTTGGTGTTGGTGGTTTAGTTGCTCAGTTGTGTCCGATTCTTTGCAACCCCATGGACTGTAGCCCACCAGGTTCCTCTGTCCATGGAGTTTCCCAGGCAAGAATACTGGAGTGGGTTGCCATTTCCTTCTCCAGGGCATCTTCCTGACCCAGGGCTTGAACTGGGTCTCCTGCATTGCAAGTGGATTCTTTACTGAATGAGCCACCAGTTATTCTTGGAAAATCATAATTCTGGAAAAGGATGTGATTTTTCTAGTTCCTGGGATGGCTTTAGGGTGGGTTCTTTGTGCCACGGGTGAGCAGTCCTGTAGAGAGGAGACATCACAGAGTGTGGATGCAATTCCAGCTTCAACTTCTGGAAACCCTGGGGAAGAAAGGAGACCATTGGTCAAAGAGAGACATTATGGTGTATTGGATCCTACTGACTGCCAACCCAATCATTATTCCCACATTCTTTCTTGCTAATCCGATCTTGGATTTATTGGGAAGGCTGGAGGTAAAGAAGTTCATTTTATGAAGTGAACCTGTGTCTAACTAGTTCTTAAGGATATGATGCCCCCTCTGGGGCTGAGATTGTAGCAGCCCCTTGCCTTCCAGCTCTGGCTGTCCAAGACTGCCTCTCTGCCTTCGGGTAGGGAGGGGCCTGTATGCCCTTATGGCAGAAAGTGAAGAAGAATTAAAGAGCCTCTTGATGAAAGTGAAAGACGAGACTGAAAAAATTGGCTTAAAACTCAACATTCAGAAAACTAAGATCATGGCATCCGGTTGCCATCACTTCATGGCAAATAGATGAGGAAACAGTGGAAACAGTAACAGACTTTATTTTCTTGGGCTCCAAAATCACTGCAGATGGTGACTGCAGCCATCTTTTAATGAAATTAAAAGATACTTGCTCCTTGGACCAAGCTATGACCAACCGAGACAGCATACTAAAAAGCAGAGACATTACTTTACCAACAAAGGTCCATCTAGTCAAGGCTATGGTTTTTCTAGTAGTCATGTATGGATGTGAGGGTCGGACTATAAAGTAAGCTGAGTGCCAAAGAATTGATGCTTTTGAATTGTGGTGTTGGAGAAGACTCTAGAGAGTCCCTTGGACTGCAAGGAGATCCAACCAGTCAATCCTAAAGGAAATCAGTCCCGAATAATAATTAGAAGGACTGATGATGAAGCTGAAACTCCGGTACTTTGGCCACCTGATGTGAAGAACCGACTCATTGGAAAAGACACTGATGCTTGGAAAGATTGAAAACGGGAGGAGAAGGGGACAACAGAGAATGAGATGGGACACAATGGACATGACTTTGAGTAAACTCTGGGAGTTGGTGATGGACAGGGAAGCCTGGCTGCAGTCCATGGGGTCGCATGAGTCCTACACGACTGAGAGACTGACCTGAACTGAAGGAGATGATGTCGCCCCCTAGAGGACATTTTGGAAATTATGGAGGGAAATTATTTGTGCTTGTCAATTGGTTCTCAAGGTGACAGTATTGCTCCATTCGGGACGTTTTGGAAATTTTTGTGGACTTTTGAGGCATCACAATAATGAGGGGGCTGTTACCAGATTTAGAAGGTAGAGGTGGGGATGATAGAATATTCTGCAACATTAGTTTGTGGATAATGGGAAAAACTGTTTATGCTAAGTTATATTAAGCTGTCATGCTGAACTTTTCCAGTTCTTTAGCAATTTTGTACATAGCAAAGTCATGGTAGACTCTTGGAGATAAACGCATACCAATACTTTTGGAATAAGAGAAGTGTTTTGGAATTCAATAGAAGTGGTGGTTTCCAGTGGTGGCTGTACTAAATGTCACTGAATTGGTCACTTTATTTTTTTAATTTGTATTTTAGATTAAACTATAGCTAATTTACAATGTTGTGTTGGTTTCAGATATACAACAAAGTTATTCAGTTATCAGTTCAGTTCAGTTCAGTTGCTCAGTCATGTCCGACTCTTTGCGACCCCATGAATCGCAGCACGCCAGGCTTCCCTGTCCATCACCAACTTCCAGAGTTCACCCACACTCACGTCCATCGAGTCAGTGATGCCATCCAGCCATCTCATCCTCTGTCGTCCCCTTCTCCTCCTGCCCCCATCCCTCCCAGCATCAGAGTCTTTTCCAGTGAGTCAACTCTTCGCATGAGGTGGCCAAAGTATTGGAGTTTCAGCTTTAGCATCATTCCTTCCAAAGAAATCCCAGGGCTGATCTCCTTCAGAATGGACTGGTTGGATCTCCTTGCAGTCCAAGGGACTCTCAAGAGTCTTCTCCAACACCACAGTTCAAAAGCATCAATTCTTCGGTGCTCAGCCTTCTTCACAGTCCAACTCTCACATCCATACATGACCACTGGAGAAACCATAGCCTTGACTAGACAGACCTTTGTTGGCAAAGTAATGTCTCTGCTTTTTAATATGCTATCTAGGTTGGTCGTATTCAGTTATACATATACATTTTAAATTTTTTTCAAATTCTTTTTCCAATTAGGTTATTACAGAGTATTAAGCAGAATTCCTTGTGCTACATAATAGATCTTTGTTGATTTTCTATTTTAAATATAGTGGTGTATATATGTTCAGTCCCAAACCTTCAATTTATCCCTCCCACACCAAATTGGTCTCTTTAAAATGGTTAATTTGGGTATTCCTTGGCAGTCCAAAATATTTTATGTTATATGAATTTCAGATGAATTTCACTCAGGACACTCCCTAACCCAATGCAGATAAGTACATGCCCTGGATCTTTAAGGTCAATTTCAAGATCAATATATTAACAAATCATTCAAAGCTCTAGGTCTGTTTTTGCAACTCAGAAAAGTTTCACTTAGACTCTCCTGGTGGTACAGAGGATAAGAGATCTTCCTGACCTCAACTGGAGAAAGTCTGCATGGGGCAATGAAGACATGGTGTCACCAAAAATCAAGAAATTTTAAAAAAGAGTTTGATTCCTTTATTTTCCTATAAGCCGTATGTGTGTGAGTTTAGTCACTCAGTCCTGTCCGACTCTTTGCGACCCCATGGACTGTAGCCCGCCAGGCTCTTCTGTCCATGGGATTCTCCAGGCAAGGATACTGGAGTGGGTTGCCATGCCCTCCTCCAGGGGATCTTCCCTACCCAGGGACCGAACCCAGGTCTCCCGCATTGCAGACGGATTCTTTGTTCACTTTAATAACACAAGGCAACTCAGCAAAAGTGTTTATTTCCAAAGGCTTATCCAAAAGATACTTGATATAGCCCTTTGCTGCCCAGTCATTCCATGACTTCTAAACGTCTTTCCTGCGCAGAGGTTATTTGATCCTGTCTTTGGCATTTTCCCCACAGAGGTTATTTGATCCTGTCTTTGGTATTTTCCCCTTTGATTGGAAAATAGTAACACAGCAGAGTGCAACAGCTTTGAATTTAGAACTTAAAACAAGGTTTTAAAAAAGAAAAAACCCACAGTTTTATTTTGGAAAAATTCAAAAATACACAAAAATAGAGGGAAGAATAATGTGAAAGTCATGTATACATTATCCAAATTAAACAATTATAATGTCATGGCCAGATAACCGACAAGGATTTACCATATAGCAGAAGACCTATGCTCATCATTTTGTAATAACCTGTAAGGGAAAAGAATCTGAAATAAATAGTTTATGTGTATGTAAAAAGTGATACAAATGAACTAATTTACAAAACAAAAAGAGATACACACATAGAAAACAAATTTATGGTTACCAAAAGGGAATGGAGAGGAGGGCTAAATTAGGAGCTTGGGATTAACACACACACTGTGGTGAAGAATCTGTCTGCCGATGCTGGAGACGCAAGAGTCTCAGGTTTGACTTCTGGGTCGGGAAGATCCCCTGAAGAAGGAAATGGCAACCCATTCCAGTATTCTTGCCTGGAGAACCCCAGGGACAGAGAAGCCTGGCGGGCTACAGTCCATGGGGTCACGAAGAGTCAGACACGATTGAGCAGGTGAGCATGCGTGCACATAATATAATACAGTACATACGTTACATGATACAGACTGATGAATTTACATCTGTACAAAGTGTTACGGGGCAAATTGTGTCTCCAAGAAGGTATGTTCACATCTCAATCCCTACTACCTATGAATGTGAGCTTACTTGGAAATAGGAGAGCATTCTTTACCACTGTGCCCCCTGGGAAGCCCCTTGTTATAGTATACTTTTATTAAAACGTATTTGTTTTAAGGACTCCACTTATCCTTTGACTGTCATAGTTTCTACTCTAAACAGCAGAAACTGTGTCTACAGATGGCTTAGAGAGTGTGATTAAAAGCTGTACAGACCCATGAGAGATACCCAGAGCTTAATCTGATGTCATTTTTTAAAACTGAAGTATAGTTGGCTAACAATGCTGTGTCAGTTTCAGGTGTACAGCAAAGCGATTCAGTCATACATATTCTTCAGAATCTTTTCTTCTACAGATTATTACAAGATACTGAGTATAGTTCCCTGTACTATACAGGGAGTCCTTGTTAGTTATCTAGTTTATATTCGGTAGCATGTATATGTTAACCCCAAACTCCTAATTTCTCTCTCCATCTGTTGTCTTTTATTTATTTATGGCTGAACCACCAGGCATGTGGGATCTTCCCTAGCCAGGGATTGAATTTGTGCCCCCCTGCAGTGGAAGTGCAGAGTCCTAACCATGGGACGGCCAGGGAATTCCACCCCTTCCCCATGTCCTTTATCTATTTTTTTTTTTAATTTAAGTTTTAAAAAACTTCATTTTGTATTGGGGTATGGCTGATTAACAATGCTGTGATAGCTTTGGGTGAACAGTGAAGGGACTCAGCCATACACATACCTCCCCCCCATGTCTTTTAAATACCCCATAAGAGTTACATAGTTCTAACAGGAAGAGGAGGAAAAGAATTCAGACTACAATGAAACAAGACACAGACCTTTGTTCCACAATTCTCCACACTGACTGCCTTTTAGAATCATCTGGGGAGCATTTGGTAAAAATCCCAAGGTCTCAGCTCCACCCTGAACCAATTAAGCCGTCTCTGAAGTGGGGTTTGGGCACTGTCTTCGCTAAAAAGCTCTCCAGACAATCCTAATGTACAGGTGGGATTGAGAACCACTGCCTTGGTGAATGGTGAGCAGTCACCTGGGTGGAGGTAATTATGTAATCCTTAAACCCAGGAGCCTGATGTATTGAATAACCGCTCTCCTCCCCCTTTAAGTTACTCTGTCACAGTTTGGGCAGCTGTTTTGATGAGGTGTTGCTAAAAAGCAAATTGCCCCATGGGTATCTACCCAAGAGAAATGAAAACTGTGTCTCAAAGAGATATTTGTATGCCAGTGTTCACAGCTGCATTATTCACTATAGTCGAAACAGTAGAAACAAACCAAATGTCTATTGATGGATGAATGGATAAGCAAAATGTGGTATATGCTCACAGTGGAATATACTCAGTCTTAAAGAGTCTCCGCCTGTGATGCGGAGTTCTCCTGGGTTCAATCCCTGTACTAGCGACTAAGCACACACAATGATCACATATTACAATTAACAAATAGATTTCCAGGCTTTAAAAAAAAAGTATACACTTTAAACTAATCCAATGTTGTATGTCAATTATACTACTACTACTAAGTCGCTTCAGTCGTGTCCGACTCTGTGCGACCCCATGGACTGCAGCCTACCAGGCTTCTCCGTCCCTGGGATTCTCCAGGCAAGAACACTGGAGTGGGTTGCCATTTCCTTCTCCAATGCATGAAACTGGAAAGTGAAAGTGAAGTCGCTCAGTCGTGTCCGACTCTTAGCGACCCCATGGATTGCAGCCTACCAGGCTCCTCCATCCATGGGATTTTCCGGGCAACAGTACTGGAGTGGGGTGCCATTGCCTTCTCCCATGTCAATTATACCTCAGTTAAAAATAAAACAAAACATTATTTTGCCTCTCGATTGATGCTTTGTCCCCTGGGGTCACCATGGCTTAGTTGCCTGACTTCTCTTCCTTTGTCTCCTGTCTACTTGGTTATCACTTCCTCTAAGAGACGTTCCCTAAGCCCACAGTACAAAACACTCCCCCTACAGGTTATCTATTGCCCCAGCATGGGGCTGGGCACTGAGGAGTTAGTGGCTTAGTGTTAGTCTCTCAGTCGTGTCCTACTCTTTGCAACCCCATGGACCGTAGCCCTCCAGGCTCCTCTGTCCATGGGATTCTCCAGGCAAGAATACTGGAGTGGGTTGCCATGCCCTTCTCCAGGGCATCTTCCCCACCCCGCAATCAAACCTGGGTCTCCAAGACTGTAGGTAGATTCTTTAACCATCTGAGGCACCAGGGAAGCAGGCATTGAAAATGTCCCCAGGGAAATGTAAATGAATGAACACATCAGAGAGACTAAATTCAGAAAGATGGAGAGTGAGTTTGCATTCTCAGAATACTCTTTCCTGACTCCTACACTAAATCAGACACTATTGTAGCTGCTGCTTCTTTCCCTTGACAGCACTTCTCAAAGTTTCTATTTATTTTTATACCACTTTCAGCAGAGAAAAAGAACTAGAGTTAGAAAGAGAAAGGAAGCTGGGGTTGGGCAATAAGGGAGAGTGTGAGAAGGGAGAGAATTGAGTGGGGAGAATATTCAGGTTTTCTAATGCTCTGTAGCAAGTGTCAGCAAACTTGTACCAAAGGGCTTTCTGGTTCTTAGTTCCTGGACCAGGAATTGAACTCATTACCCGGTACTGCAAGCTGCCGAGTCTTAACCACTGGACAGCCAGGGAATTCACAGTACTTACAGCTCAGTACTTTGGGTAGAGCTTGGCAAGAATAGCTTCTCTCTGCTCCCTCTGGGGTGATTTTCTGCCAGAGGATCTCCTTTCAAGATGGCGCACTCACATGGCCAGAAAGATGGTGCTGGTTGTTGGTTGGAGCTGTCAGCCTGGCCGAGGGTCAGAAGCTTTTGTCCCTTTCCATGTACGACTTCTCCATAGGCTGTTTTGGCTTCTACTAGCGTGGAAGCTGGGGTTAAGAACAAGCGTCCCAAGAAACAGATAGTGGAAGTTGACCTCTTCCTTTTTAAAAAACAGCTTCACTGAGATATTCACACACTATGCAATTCACTTATTTAAAGTGTACAATTCGGCGACTTCCCTGGTGGTCCAGTGGCTAAGATTCTGCACTCCCAATGCAAGAGGCCAGAGTTCAATCCCTGATCAGGGAACTAGATCCCCAATGCCACAGCTAAGACTTGATGCAGCCAAATACATAATTTTTTTTTTTAAAAAGTGTACAATTCAGTCTCTTTGGGTATATTACATTATTAATTTTTAAACATTTTACTAATTTTTTATTTTTAAATCATTTTCAAATGTACAATTCAATGTAATTAAGTACAGTAAGTGTCACACAACCACCACCACTGCCTAGTTCTTCTTTCATCACCTTTTGTACCTGAGTTCTTTCACTTAACATAATATCCTCAAGGTTCATCCAAGTTATGCCCTGTATCAGTGCTTCATCCTTTTTACGGGTGAATATGTTTTCATTGTATTGTTTTACCACATTTTGTTTATCCACTCATCACTTGATGGGTGGATTGGGTTGTTTCACATTTGGCTTTTGTGAATAATTGTCATAATGATCAGCATACAAATATCTGTTTGAGATATTTGCAAATGGAAATTGCTGGGTCCTATGATAATTCAAAGTTTTGCTTTTTCGAAGGAAGGCTGCCCATTTCTCAAGGGCTGGACCCAAACATTGGCCTAGCATTCACTCCAATCATATATTATTAATCAAGCAGCCGTAGAACACAGATTCAAGGACAGGAGATCTAGATTCCTTCCCTCCCTCCCAATACAAATGAAGAATATCAAAGGAGTTGAGGACATGTTTTTATCCCTCCCACAGAAAGTCTGGGAGGGAGAGGCGGTGGTGAGGGCCAAGGAGAGACTCTCAAGGAGTCAGACAAAGAGAATTAACTCAGACTCTGGGTCTTGGCAGGGGAAGCCATGCTCTCAGCTTGGGGTTCTTTCGCTGGTTTGGTAGTTTCAATCTTTATCGACTACAAATATCAGCTGAAAGTTTACACTCTCAAAATATTTTTTCCTGACTCCTACGTTAAGTCAGATACTGTCATATCTCCCTCTTCTTTTCTCTTTCTCAAAGTTCTATTTCTTTTTTTCTTTTTTATTAAAAAATATATTTAATTGTTTTTGGCTGTGCTGGGTCTTTGTTCCTATGAGGGTTTTTCTTTAGTTGCAGTGAGCTGGGGTCACTCTGTAGCTACAGAGAGTGGGCTTCTCATCGCAGTGACTTCTCTTGTTGCAGAGCACCGGCTCTAGGGTGAAAGGCTTCAGTAGTTACAGCTCTCAGGCTCTAGAGCACAGGCTCAGTAGTTGTGGTGAACGGGCTTAGTCGCTCCGACGCATATGGGATCTTCCCAGATCAAGGCTCGAACCCGTGTCCCCTGCATTTGCAGGTGGATTTTTTACAACTGAGACACCAGGGAAGCCCTAAATTTTAAAATTTTTTTGCCATACCACAAGGCTTGTGGGATCTTAGTTCCCCAGACAGCAAGCGCGGAGTCCTAACCACTGGTGTTCCCTGGAATGTGTCCAAGTTTATCATGATTGTATCCCCAGGGCCTGGCCCAAAGTTGAATACATAGTTGGAATTTGGTAAATAGTTGTTGAGAAGTTGCATTAGTGAATGCCTTTGATGAAGTACTGTCTGTCCTCCCTGCTAGAGTGTCAGCACCACACAGGGCAGGTGTTTGCTTTGTTCACCGTATTTTCACAGGGCAAGATGTGTAGTCAGTGGAGTAACGTGCCTCCAGGATGGTCCCCAAATGATCTTTGCCCTCTAGTATTCACACCCTTGTATAATCCCCTCCCGCAATGAACAGAGCTAGCCAGTACGTGGCCAATAGCATACTGGTGAGAACGCGTGACTTTCAAAGCAGCTCTGAGGATCACTTGCTCTGGGGTATGCCAGTCGGTATGTCATGAAGACACTCTTAGCAGGCTGGTGGATAGTCCCAGAGGGAGAGGAATTGAGGTCCCCAGCCATCAGCCAACATCAACTCACCAGCCACAACTATGAGTCATTTTGGAAGGAGATCTCCCCGCACCCCAAGCCATCAGAAAGTTGTAGCCCCAGCTGCCATCTGACTTCGTCCCTATGAAAAACCTTGAGCCAGAACTACCCCGCCAAACTGCTCCTGAGTTCCTGATTCACAGAAACTCTAAGAGATAACAAATATCTATTGTTGTTTTAAGTCCTTAAATGTTTATATAATTTGTTCCATAACCATAACCAACACAGTAGGTATTGCTACCCTTTTCTGAATGCCAGAGTCATATTGCAAAAGGGGAAGAAATATCTCTCTCTGAGGTTCATAGAGAACGCACCTCACTGGGCAAGGTCATAGAACATGTGCGTGCATGTGACTATGTGCTAAGGTTGCTTCAGTTGTCTGACTCTTTTGAGACCTAGTGGACAGTAGCCCTGCCAGGCTCCTTTGTCCATGGGATTCTCCAGGCAATAATACTGGAGTGGGTTGCCATGCCCTCCTCCAAGGGATTTTTCCGACCCAGGGATTGATCCCATGTCTCCTATGTCTCCTGCATTGGCAGGCAGGTTCTTTACCACTAGGTCAGAGGACATAGTAAGAGCTTAATGTACCACCAGAAGTGTAACTTCCTGAGGAAGCATGTGGGCCTGGGTTTGAATCCTAGCTTCACTACTTCTAAGATATTAAGACTTTGTTTGGGCCACTAATACTTAACTTTGCTGGATCTCATACTCCTCAGCTATGAAATGGGAATACTAAAGGATATATCTACTCTTCCAAGGGTTAGAGAAATAATCCATGTAAAGCCCATTTAAGCTCCATGAGAGGGCAGATACTGTTTTTTCCTTTTCACTGTTCTATCCCTAGCACAAAGATTGGTGGTTGACAGTTTATTAATAAATATTTGTAGACTGAGCCATAAAAAGGCACTTTGCCTAAGTACACATTAGCTATTACTAGCCTATAACATCCTGCACGGGGCTTTCCAGGTGGCTCAGTGCTAAAGAATCCGCCTGCCAATGCATGAGACATAGGTTCAATCCTTGGGTTGGGAAGATCCCCTGGAGAAGGAAATGGCAACCCACTTCAGCATTCTTGACTGGAAAATTCCACAGACAGAGAAGACTAGTAGGCTACATTCCTTGGGGTTGCAAAGAGTCAGACACAACTTAGCGGTGGTGGTGGTTTAGTTGCTAAGTCGTGTCCCACTCTTGCAACCCCATGGACTGTAACCTACCAGGCTTCTCTGTCCATGGACTTCTCCAGGCAAGAATACTGGAGTGGGTTGCCATTTCCTTTTCCAGGGGATCTTCCTAACCCAGGAATCGAACCCTGGTCTCCAGCATCGCAGGCAGATTCTTTACTGACTGAGCTCGGAGGGAAGCCCCACAACTTGGTGACTAAACAACAAAAAAAGTCCTAGTGATTTCCCACCTGCTTCATTTTATGATTTAATCTTGTGCCATTTGCCACCCTCTCACTCTGCTCCATCTGCCCTCCCCTCTCCATAGCTCCTCAAATATGTCACATGTGCCAGCTTCAGGGCTTTTGCACCTGCTGGCCCCACCACCCCAAAGAAATACTCCATCTACATAGCTTGTTATTGCAGGTCCTTCAGCTCTCTACTCAATGTCACCTTTTCTGAGAGACCTCCTCTGGCCGCTCCTGTCACCCTCTAGTCCCATATTCTGTTTTACTTTTCTCCAAAACATTTACTGAGGGCCTGACTTCCCCTCCCCCTTCCCCGCTTTGGGCTCTCTTCAGTGTAATGTAAGCTCCATGAGGGCAGGGCTTTGTCTATTTTACTCGCCACTCTATTTCACAACTCCCGCGTTGCCAGGATTCAGCCGATTTCATTATATTTGCTGAATTAAAATGGCAACCCACTCCAGTACTCTCGTCTGGAAAATCCCATGGACAGAGAAGCCCGGTAGGCTACATTCCATGGGGTCACAAAGAGTCAGACACGACTAAGCGACGACAAATGACCACCTGGCTTCCCTGGTGGCTCAGACGGTAAAGCGTCTGCCTGCAATGTGGGAGACCAGGGTTCGATCCCTGGGTCGGGAAGATCCTCTGGAGAAGGAAATGGCATCCCACTGCTGTACCCTTGCCTGTAAAATCCCAGGGACGGAGGAGCCTGGTATGCTAGGGTCCATGGAGTCGCAGAGAGTCCGACATGATTGAGCAACTTCACTTTCCTTTGCTTTACAAACGACCAGCTGGGTAGCCCCGTGGGGCTAGAAGCCGCGGGGATTTTTGGCCAGGATTGGCCACAGACTCCGTCACATGACTGGCTGTGTCCCGCCCGCCTTGGCGGCTAAGGAGGTCCACGTGGTTTCGACTCCAGGGACGGGGCGGGGTGGGGGTGGGGCGCCTGGAGGCGGTACTGCGCAGGCGCAGTTCGTGGCGCAGGCGCAGACGCCTCCCGGGCGCGCGGCCGGCGGCGGTTGGCGGCGTGTGGGGCCGGCTGGCGGTTGCCGGGAGCGGGACCAGAGCTCAGGCAGCTAGAGCCGGCGCCATGGTGGAGAAGGAGGAGGCGGGCGGCGGTATCAGCGAGGAGGAGGCGGCGCAGTATGACCGGCAGATCCGTCTTTGGGGGTTGGAGGCCCAGAAACGGTCAGGGCTGGTGCGGCTTGTGGAGGCGGGGGGAGGGTGGTTGAGGATCTGCAGGGGGCGTCTGGCCTGAGGCGTTGGCGGCCTTCGGGGAGCCGGACGGTTTCATTTGAAAGGAGCAGGCGGGAATCGTGTCAGGCGTGGGCGCCCTCCTGAGAGGACTGGAGGGGGTAGATTTGGTCTGCTTCCTCAGAAGCTTTGGGAAGCAGGGACGTCCCAGGTGGTGGGAGGGTCGTTCCGAGGGGTTGGCGGCCTCTCGAAGGGGAGGTTCAGGGACTCGACGCCCGAAGGGAGTAATGGTGGGGTTTGGATCGGGGTTGCGGGCTTACGGACTAGGAGAGGGGAGGAATGCCTGGAAACGGTGAAGTGGGGGGGCATAGTTGATTCATTCATAGGTAGCAGGAACCTCGTCTCGGCTGGACGCTGGGGGAGACTGGCGAGCCAAACAGATGCGAACTTGGATTCATTCTTGTGGCCTCTAAGTGGTGGGCCAGTCTGAAAGAATGAGGACTTTTTTTTTTTTTTTTTTGAGGAATTTTGGAGCACTTTATTTCAAATGGGCATCCCGAGAGGCTCGGAGGGTCTCGGGGCGCTGGAGGTACCCGAAGAGGCTGCTTATGTGTAGATCTGGGGATGCCTCCAGAGAGGACAGGATTGGGCATGCCTTCGTCTTGGGCGAGTAATTTTCGGAGGGGATGAAGTCTTTCAAAGAGGTGATGGATTTGATCAGATATTTATTGAGCACCTACCACAGACACCGGTGTAGGCACTGAGCGGGTGTCAATGAACGATGGAGACTACATTCTTGTGGGGAACGCAGTAAACCTAAAGAAATAGCAAAATATTGGGCAATGCAAGAGCCAGGGAGAAAAAATAAAGCAGGAAAAGAGGGTCAACAGAGGATGGTGAGGTGGAAGAGCTATTTTAAAATTTTATTTATTTTTGGCTGTGCTGGGTCTTCCTTGCTCTGTGGGCTTCTCATTGTGGCGACTTTTGTTGCAGAGCGGGGGCTCTAGGGTTCTCAGGCTTCAGTAGTTGTGTCTCCTGGGCTCTAGAGCTAGGGCTTAGTTGTGGCACACAGGCTCAGTCGCTCCGTGGCATGTAGAATCTTCCCCGGATCAGGGATCGAATCCTTCATTGGTAGACGGGTTCTCCACCATTGAGCCACCAGGGAAACCCTGTTGTGTTTTTTTTTGTTTGTTTGTTTTACTGGAGTATAGTTGCTTTACAGTGTTGTGTTAGTGGGAGAGCTGCTTTGATAGGGTGGCCAGGGGAGTTATCTGAGAGGTAACACTGAGCCTCGGTTCTCTATGCAAGGAAGGAGCCAAAGAGCCGTGTGGTCATCTCGAAGGACCTTCCAAGCCTAGATAACAGCAAAATCCTGGAGGCCAGGGCATGCTTGGCAAAACAGAGCAACAGAAGTGGCTGGAACCAAACCAGGGGAAGCTTTTTAATACTAAGTGCTGAGGAACCTGTTGGAGAGTTTTGAGCAGAGGAGTAACACGATCTGCTTTGTGTTCAAAAAGGATCAGTCTTCTCTGTTCGAGTGTGCAGAAGTGGGAAGAAGGATTCTGTTTAAGAAGTAGCTGCAATAATCCTCTTGAGACGGAAGTAGTGACGGCTTGGAACTCTAGAGAAGGGGTCAAATTAGATTCTTACAATTTGAAGGTAGAGAGAACAGGCTTTGCTGAAGGATTCAATGTGTGGGGTGTGAAACACAGAACTCAAGGATGCCTCCAAGGTTTTGGGCCTAAGCAAGTGGAAAGATGGAAGTGCCTTTACTGAGTGAGGTGGGGAAATTGGAGGTGTGGTGTGAAGAATCGGGAGTTCACTTTTGGACTTAGGTTTTAACTGTTTACTAGACATATAAGTAGCAATATGAAAGTGGTTGAGTTCAGTGATGAGGTCTGGGTGATGGGGAGTGATTATGTGATGTGAGGGAGTACAAAGTGGAGAATTACTTGATTGAAGGATCGGGGAGGCAGGCAGGTCACGAGAATTTAGTTTGAGGGGTGAGAGCTTGTAGAATTTTTGTGTGAGTGTGTGTGTGGGGGGGTGAGGTGGGGGTTACTTCAGGCTCATTCTGGAATCTTCTCTGATTGTGGAGGAAGGTACATCATGAGGTATTAGTAAGCAGTGGTCCGAGGGTTGGAGGCACCTGAAATAGACGATTGGTAATTAAATAATGAGAATGGGCCTGAAGACATAGGTGGGGTGGATTGAACTTAGGGTCTCCTGATTGAAGGATTGAAGCATTAGGAGGTCCTAAAGAATTGGGACGCGAATCCTAGATGTTCTGGAAGGGTTGATCCAAGGGTTTAGGAGCAGCAGGTAGGTCTTATTTGAAGTGGTGTAGTGTCGGTGAGGATTAAAGGGAGCTGTCAGAGGCTTAGGAACCAGTGATTTATCCGAGGAGCAATAAAGGATGGATGGGGACTCTTGAGGGAGAGAAGACCTAAGGGGCAAATCAGAGTCAGGGTAAGGAATTCTTGGGAGGTTGGAGTTATTCTGAGGAAATGGAGATGTACTGAGCTCAGTGGAGAACCTGTAAAGGGTTGGCTGAGGGTCCTGGGGGAAGGAAGGGGTTACCTATCGTTTGAGAGCTATAGATTTGTAGACAGTCTTACAGAGTTGATAAAATGCTCTTGAGTCTCATAGGAGCTCTTTGGAGAAGGAAGGCAGTGGTTTCCTCCTCTGTTCAGAAAGGAAGGAAGCACCACAAAGCAAACTGATTCGTCTCTAAGGGAACTCCAGGTGGGGTAGGAGAGCTTCGGAGACTGGAGCAACTTCGTGAAATAGAAAGCAGCCTGGGAATCGACAACTGCATTCTGGCTACAGGTTTGCCTCTGACTCTGTCATGTTGGACCAGGGTTGTCAGAGAACTGTAAGGGAGAGAAATTATAATAAAAATGGCCTTCAGGGGAACTCATACAGTCTGGAGGTTAAAAACGGGTGTCTCTCTCATACAGTGTTTTAATTTTTTTGAAATTAGTTGCCAGCATTAAAAATTCTAAAAGAATTGGCCAAATTTGGGACAATTTGAGCATGGAAAGAATAAAATCGACCTCACTTAGAAATATGTAATAATGTATTTTCTGATGTGGTGATATAAGAACCTCAATGTATCATCTTTGATGTTTTCCTACCAAATATCTTTTACCCTAATCATGTTTTTAGAGAACAGGGGAACAGGTTAAAGGACACTATTGAGGTAATGATGAGATGTCCAGCATGTGGAA
This sequence comes from Bos taurus, assembly GCF_002263795.3. Taxonomy (NCBI): domain Eukaryota; kingdom Metazoa; phylum Chordata; class Mammalia; order Artiodactyla; family Bovidae; genus Bos; species Bos taurus. Next base: position 54,173,627 of record NC_037345.1, read on the forward strand.
CATTTTACAAGACAGCTGCCCTGGTTCTCTTCCAGAAGTCAGTGTCATGGGAAAAGCAAGCAGTGGGACTGTTCTCAATTAAGAGAGTAAAGTGGTGGAGCCCAATGCAAGGTGTGATCCTAATTGGATCCTGGTTCAAAAAGAAAACTTCTATAAAAAATATCTTTTAGGCAATAGGGAAATTTGAGTATTTAGTCCTGTTAGACGATTTGGGGAATTATTTTCTAGATGTGATAGTAGTGTGGTTATGAAGGAGAACATCATATTTTTGGAGCTGCAAGCTAAAGGTGTGAAGTGCTGCCTCGTCAGCACATGGGTGAAGCCAACAGGGCAAAATATTAACTCTGCTTTCTATTTTTCTGTATGTTGGAATTTTTTAATGAGAAGTTGGGAAAATGTCTCTGTCTCCCAACTACTCTCCATGCTCCCCACATAAGGGGATGTCACAGTTTCTGATTTATGTCTTGAAAAGTAGTTAAGGTCAGACAAACAGTAAGGTCAGCATCTATCCCTATATCGGTTGGATCGAAGTGGAGGCTGCCTGTCTTACAGAGAGCTTATGTGGCCATCGTCTCCGTCAGCTCTGCTTCAATCACTGATGGAACTGCCCGGCCCAAAGCATGTGAGTTTGCAGCTCTTGGTGTGTCCCCAGCCCATGTTGTGGTTGAGGTTCAGGGAAGGGAGCCAGCTCTCCCAAGGTCACGCACCAAGTAAATAGAAGTTGGACTTCTATCTAAGCTGCTAACTTCAGGTTCACTGCCTGTTTCCATGATAGCTCATTTGCCACCCTGAGGGGGCTCATTCTTTCAATTAAAGTAACATAAAGGAGAGTGTTGAAGCTGGCAGCCCTGGTCGTTCTCAGACCATGTGCTTCAGTAGTTTTGCATTGCGTTTGTGCCAGAGACCCATTTATCCCCTGTTTCAGAGTGAGGAAGAAAGGTGCCTGGGAAGAGAGAAATAGAAGATAAGCTCTGTGAGGGTAGGTGCTTTGAAATGTCCGATAATTGAGATGTGGGTTTTGACTGGTCACTGTGAAATTCCCAGTGCTTTGTTGAGTGGATGGAACGGTTGTACACTGCAAAGACCTGGGAAGTCCAGAAACCTGGGTTCAGTTCCCGGCTCTGCTCACTGGCTCTCTGGCCTTGGGTGCGTCACACAGTTCCTTGGCCTTAGGTCCCATGTGTGCACAAAGGAGGGGTGAGTGTGACTAAATCTTTAAGGACTCAACGTTGAGTTTTAACCTTACAGGATTGGGACTCCCCAAAACTTCGCTGTTTGGAAACACTCATTATCCTACACAGCTGCTGTTGAGACAGCACTTCAGTTGGATCCATGGGCACCTAGTTGTCATGAAAGTGACTGAGCTTGTACTGGAGGCCAGTCCTAATGGTTTCATATAAGGATCCATCTTGTAGTGGTTAATAGTTGAGTTTGAATCCAGAACTTCTTAGTTATCTAACCTTGGATACATTTCATAACTTCTCTGTGCTTCAGTTTTCTCACGTATCAAATGAAAATAACAATCTACGTTATAAGATTTTTGAGAAAGATGGGACTTCCTGGCGGGCCAGTGGTTAGGACTCCTGGCTTTGACTGTGAAGGACCTGGGTTCAGTCCCTGGTTGGGGAACTAAGATCCTACATGCTGTACAGTGCAGGAAAAAAAAGAGAAATGAGATGAAGCACGAATAGGGTCCATGCACAAATACCATTATTTGACAAATATAAATTACAGCCACAAAAGACAAGGAACTAAGTAGGAAATGGGTTGTGATAAATAAGATACAGCAGGTGTCTGTGGATGCCAGGAAACTCCAGAAGGACAAGCTAGACTGTGGGAGGAGCAGGTTTGCCCAAGCAGATTGAGGTGGGGAACAGTCTTAAGTTGTATCTTGGATTCTGACAAGACATTGATATAAGTATAATGAATAGGCAGTTGGATTGAGCAGGATCATAGATTTAAATGACAAGTTCTGTACTGTGTGTCTTGCCTGGTGTCTCAGCAGTAAGAATCCACCTGCCAGTGCAGGAGATGCAGGAGACTTGAGTTCTAGCGCTGGGTCGGGAAGGTCCCCTGGAGGAGGGCGTGGCAACCCACTCCAGTATTCTTGCCTGGAAGTCCCATGGACAGAGGAGCCTGGCATGGGGTCACAGAGAGTTGTATATGACTTAGCAACTAAACAACAACAACTGTACTGTTAATTGAAAAAGAGAAGTATTTTTAGAAGCAGGAAATGGTCAAATCTGCCAAGTGGTCCCATCATTTATCTGGTTGCACTGACCAGAAACCTAGGAGCTCTTTATTTATCTCTGTCCTTTCTGTCTTCGTCCAGTCTGCTGGGAAGTCCTCAGATCTCTGCTTCAAGGTTTATCTCACCTGCCTTTTTTCATTATACCCATCATCTCAGATCACCTCTACAGTTCCTCCTTGGTCTCCCCGTTCCACTCTTGACTCCTTATAATCCATCCTGCACTTAGTAGCCAAACTGATTTAAATGAAAAACAAACAAACAAACATCTTAACATTCCTTCTCAAAGCCTTCCCGGTGATTTTCTGAGTGCTCAGATCTTTTAAATCTGGTGCCCTTCTTGCCCTGCCTGTCTGTCCTTGCCTGCATCTCCCTGGCTTTCTCCATTCAAGCTAACGGTCCTTGAACCCCTCTGTTCCTCAGATATGCTAAAGCTCTGCCTGTCCTTGGGGACTTTGTGTTTGCCCTACTAGAAATAGTCCTATACAAGATTTTTGCATTAGACTCTCAATAAATGTGGTTTGAATGTGAATTTGGTAGTCTCAGAATTTTTAATCATGAGTGAAGTTCATTGGCTTGACTTACTTTGCAGTATGTTTTGTGAATTTAGATTATGGTATAAAGATTGGTTCCTTCCTTCCCAGAAATTTAAAAGGTATTTCTATACCAGAAGTTAGAGGGAAGTGAATCCACAAATGCTTATGTAGAACCTACTTTATCCTCATTGAAAAAGACCCTGATCCTGGGAAAGATTGAGGGCAGAAGGAGAGGAGGATGACAGAGGACCAGTTGGTTGGGTGGCATTGCTGACTCAGTGGACACAAGTGTGAGCAAGCTCCGGGAGATGGTGGAGGACAGGGAAGCCTGGCATGCTGCAGTCCATGGGGTCGCAAAGAGTCAGACACGACTGAGCAACAACATGCAAGGCAGCATGGGGGAGATGTTGAAAGAGGGAAAGAAGAGCACAGATCCTGGTTAAAACTGAATTTGGATCCCCAGTGCTGGACACCTGTTAGCTGTGAGAGCTTGGACATCTTTGCTGAACCTCGGTTTTTTTCCTTTCTCAGGATAGGCATGAATCCTTTCCTATGGAAACATAATGGCCCATGCTGGGGCCCGTGGAGCCACCTTGCCTTTTAGGGAGAGAAACTATATGCAACATTTAGCGTGTGTGTGCTTTCTGAGAGAGGAAAATGGTGAACCATAATCAAGGTTTCAGTGAGGCACTGTATGTACATATCTAGCTCAGTGCCTGTACCCTGTGAGCCCTCTGTGGATAGTAATTACTATTATTGTTACTGATAGACTGTACACAATATGTCATAATGTGACTTTACATTTATTTGCTATAGAGAGGCATATAACTTTATTTTTTCCCAAAGATTTTCTTATGTGGACCGTTTTTAAAGTCTTTATTGAATTTCTTACAATATTGTTGCTCTTTTATGTTTTGGTTTTTTGGCCCCCAGTCATATGGAATCTTAGCCCTCAGAGCAGGAATTGAACCCGCATCTTTTGGAAGTATGGAGCCTAAATCCTGAGAGACATGTAACTTGATGAGCAGACTCTGGAGCAGTATTGTGCAAGTTGATATCTGCTTTGCTAAGATCCCACATCCCATGCTGCGGCATGGCCAAAAAAACCACCCAAAAAACACAGTTTTTGAATGCCAAGCACTGTTCTAAGCAACTGAATATATATATTAACTCTGCAAGGTTGGTAGTATTAGGCTCATTTTACAGATAAAGGAAGCTGAGAGTGGCAGACAAAATAATGCCTGTTGGGTAGCTGTTTTATCTTCAGCAAGGTCCCTAAGAACTCCGTGCCTCAATGGGTTAGTTTCCTTTTGGCAGCTGTAACGATTACCACAAATTTAGTGGCCTACAGCAGCCCAAATTCTGGAGGTCAGAAGTTTGGAATCTGTTTCCCTGGGCTAAATGAAAGTCAAGGCAGGGCTGTGCTCTCTGGAGGCTCTGGGAAGAATTTGTTTACTTGATTTTTCTAATGTCTAGAAGCCACCTGCATTCCTTGACTTGTGGCCCCTTCCTTCATCTCCAAAGCATCTTCAAGCCTCTCTTCTCTGAGCAAAGCCCTTGCTTTTGTCATCACTTCGCCACCTCTGACCCTTCTGTCTCCCTCTCTAAAGGACCCTTGTGATTATTTGGACCCACCTGGAAAATCCAGGATAATTACCCCTGCCCCTCCCCCAAATGCTTAATTTGATTACATCAGCAAAATTCCTTTTGTCCTGAAGTAATTTATTCATGGACCCCAGGAATTAGGGGCATGGACGTGGCGAGAGTGGGGCTGCATTATTTTGTCTGACACTCTCAGCTTCCTTTATCTGTAAAATGAGACTAATAACGTAGCCTCGCGTTCTGGGAAACAAACTCACTCAGAAGGACAATGCAGATAGTGGAGTGGAGTTTATTACTCCGGTGGGCCCAAGGCAGAGTCTCCTCTTAGCCAAGGACCCCGACCAGTTTTAGTGAAAACCTTATATACCCTAAGTGTACATGCCCAAAGCCACCCCCCAAATTCCCTGAAACTAGTCTGAACAAAGGAAAAGAAAGATACAATCAAAGTTAACCCGTGATTCATATGCCTTAAGCCTGGGTAGGTAACAGAAGATAATTATCAATAGTCCTGTGGTCATACTCCAATAAGCATAATAGAATTTATGATTCTATTTGGTTGCGCAGATAATTAGGGTATTCTTTTAGGAGACGGAGAGTCTAGATACAGGCCCTGGGGCTCTTCCATCCCGGGGGTCTGGTTTTCCAGTTGGTATGTCATTTCCATAGATACTGGGCATATAGCTCAAAGTCCACAGTCCGGGCCAAGATGGAGTCCTGCTTTCAAGATGGAGCCTGTTCTGTTTCCTCCTTCAATAATACTACCAACCTTGCAGAGTTAATACACATAAGTTGCTTAGAACATGGCTTGGCATTCAAACATTGTGTTTTTCAGGTGTTTTTTTTGGCTGTGCCGTGGCGAGGCATGTGGGATCTTAGTTCTCTGACCAGGGCAAACCCATGCATGCCCCCCTGCATTGGAAGTGTGGATTCTTAAGCACTGAACTGCCAAGGAAGTCCCTCAGTAACTGTTTCCTAAGTGTCAACTACTGGTATTTCATTCTGTTTTATGACTGCCTCACGGGCTCCCCTGGTAGCTCAGCTGGTAAATCCACCTGCAATGCAGGAGACCCCAGTTCAATTCCTGGGTCGAGAAGATCCTCTGGAGAAGGAATAGGCTATCCACTCCAGTATTCTTGGGCCTCCGTGGTGTTTCAGATGGTAGAGAATCCACCTGCATCCGCCTGCAATGTGGGAGACTTGGGTTCAATCCCTGGGTTGGGAAGATCCTCTGGAGAAGGGAATGGCTACCCACTCCAGTATTCTGGCCTGGAGAATTCCATGGATAGAGGAGCCTGGCGGGCTACAGTCCATGGGCTCGCAAAGAGCTGGACGTGACTGAATGACTTTCACGTTGATTTTCCTAGCAGGTGCACACCAGGGCGCCGTGGCCTCTGAGCCCACCATCCTAGTCACTCCGCCTTGTTGTTGCCCTTCTCTGCTGCTGGTTCTGTCAGTTACTTTTAGCTGTGTAACCACTGTGTAAGCTAGTTCACTTCTTAGTCCCTGTTTGCTCAGCTCCAGAGTAGGGATAGCAAGGCACCAGCTCATGAGATCCTCATGGGGGTTAAATGGCATTATACAAGTGAAGAGTTTACAACAGAGGTGGGTGGTAGGGTGAGTGTTCACTGACTGTTAACTATTCTTTGTTGTTGTTTTTTTATTTTTTTGCTATCTACCAGGTTTATGTAATTCTGCTGGGATTTCTTTTGCTGTATCTGTAACAGCTACTGGATTAACAGTGTCATATATTTCCAAGCACAGTCATAGACGCTAGAGATACTGTGGTTTCTGAAGCTCGCTTACACTCTAATGGAGGAATGAGCAATGAACACATGAACAAATAGCATAACTCCAGATGTGGACCTATTTTGGATGAGGTGGCCAGTGTGGACCTCTCTTAAGATGGAAACAGTTGAGCTGAGACCTGAAGAATAGGTCATGTTTGAGGTAGGGGAAGAAGCAGAGAGAACAGCTAATGCCAGAATCCAGCAGCGGGAGCCGACGTGGCGGCGCTTTCTAGGATCAAGGATGGCCAGCCGGGCTGTAGGCGATTACCAAGGGCGAGAGTAGGATGAGATGGCAAGGCTGACGGTACCAAGCTGGCCTGGGAACCGTTGAAGGGACTGAGCAGGAGAGTGGCATGATCTGGTGTCGGAGCTCTCTCTTCCTGAGATGGGGACAGCGGCTTGCAGAGGGCAGGGATGGGAGCAGGGAGGCTGGGTATCAGGGTGTTGCGGTTTTACAGGTGAGAAACGGAGGCCAGGGTAGGGTGGTGGCTGTGGAGTGGTGGCCCATGCTGCCGCGAACATCAGTGTGCCTGGTTTTGGCCCACCTCAGTATTTCTGTAGGCTTGATTCCCAGAAGGCAATTCCTGCCTTAGAGTGAGTAATGAGAGCGGACATTCTTTAAGTGCTGACTACGTGCCAGGTACTATTTTAAGTGTTTTTCATCTAATTGAGCCAGAAATAAGCAGTCCTCTCAGGGCCCTAGAATGGTTAAGGATTAAAAACATACCATGATATTCGGTGTTGTTGGCAGTTGAATAAAAAAACCTCCTGAGCAGTCAGAGTCCGAGGAGCTCTGTAGGATGAAGGGATCCTGGAGAGGCCGTGGGCTCCATGGGATTTCTGTCAGAGGTGTTTATATGGAGCAGGCGCTTGAAGACTTCAGAGAGAACACTGAGTCGGTTGTGATAAGGACTTCTTGAGGAAATGGTGTCTGAGTCGGGATTTGAAGTCTGCAGGAGAGGCTAGGCGAGGCCGAGGGAGGAAGACAGGGTGTGCGTGTCAGCCGGGTGCAGTGCTTCGATTTAAAGTCTGCAGGTGGGGAACTGAAGGCATGTTGGGAGGAAGCTGGTAGTAGTGGAAGATAAGGTGGCGGAAATGGGAGAGAGCCAAGACTGAATGGATTTAAACGTCAGCTTAAATTTTGTTTCTCTGTCAGATTTTTTTTTTTTTAATCAGAATCAAATCGATCACTGAGCCCTTTTGTAATTAAGGCAGTGGAGATTGAAGAGATGTTCAGGTAACTTTTATTCAGCATCTGGTAGTTGGCTGGGCCTACATTAGGTGGTTTTGCACACATTTGACCAGGTCTTTGGGGAGAGTTAATGATACAAAGTAAGAATGGGTGTCTCCATTTTACAGATGAATGGAATGAGGTTCAGAGAGATGGCTCAGTTTGCCTGGGTCACCAGTTAGGAAGTGGCAGAGCCAGAATTCAAACCCAAGTCTTCACCCCTGAAGGGCGTTAGTGCTGGGCCCTGCCTGTTGCCAAAGGAACGGCAAGGAGAACAGAGCCTGAGAAGTTAGTGGGTTTGGGGGCATCAATTTCTCAAAAGCAAGCGGGGCTGGTCTAGCTATATCCTTGGGGTGATGGAGCAGCCAAACCAGAAAAGACCATCACTCAGACTAAGAGGGACCATGAAACCTGGAATTCCAGGCACAGCAGTGTCGGGGCCAGGTGAAGGGAGATGAAGAACAGTGACAGCAGAGACCTGGGAGGTACCGCTGAATGCATGGCTGCTCAGCCTGTCTGATGTCAAAGGTTGATCTGTGCACAATATCCTCTTTGGAAACATTGCTTGTTTATTATCTGTGCTGTTTCTGGAGGGATCAGAGTGCCTCTGGAAAGATGCATAGCCTCTTTCCTCCTTCCCGCTGCTGGTGTGATGCTGTCAACCTGTAATAAGAGACCCCCCTCATTGCTAGCATCTCTGTTATTTATCTTGCTTGTATGTCATAAGTCCTTTGCCCAGTTACTCTGGTTAAGTGGAATTGTCGCATGAAAGGCTCCTCTCTGCTAGGGTGTGGTTGGCAGTGGCAGGGCAGTGTAGAAGAACAATAGTGAACAAGCTGGAACCAGACATATGTCTCTGAGGGAAATATTGTCAGAGTTCTTTCCCTCCCTCTGATTTTACCCTTTGAGCATACCACTGAAGGAAATCCCAAATCTGCTAGCATCAAGAATCAGTGCAGGACTTGATTTTATCAGCCCTCATTCCCATTCAAGATTTCTAGCCTGATGACATGCAAGTGTCCATAATTATTAGAACCATTTTTGGAAAAGAGTTTCTGCATGTTCTCCCTGTAGTGGTACTATATGAGAATGGACTCATTTCCTAAATTAGGAGCAGACTCATTGGCCAGCAGACCCTGAATTTATGTGTGACTGTTCTTAGTTCTTACTCATCCTTGTCAGTGTGAATAATCATAGATTTGCTGCAGAAATATTAATGGGTTTGATTACAAGGTGCTAAGACCTGAAAGACCCTGATGGGGTTTTTCATGATGCAAACTCTTTATTTCCTGTTTCCAATTGGAAAAATTCTGATTCTGAAACACTTTTGGTTCAGGAATTTCACATAAGGGATCGTGGACCTCTGCTGCTTTCTGCTGACCTCACAGTTAAGTCCAGACTTCCTGGGATATAGCCTAGCCTCTGATTACTTTAAGCTTCCTCTTCTGTCACCCTACAGACTTAGAATGGTATAAACACTCCCCAGATGTCCCCTTTCTCATGCCATCTTGTGTGTGATAGCTTAAATAGTGCCCCTTCTCTTCTGCTGTCACACTAGTCCAAGCCATCGTCCTCTCTCAACTCGGACACTCTTCTAACCGCCCCCCCGGCCCCACTCCATGACTTTCCATCTTGTTTAAAGTCCAGCGTCCTGACGGTGCCTTTGTAAGAGCCTTCATGGTGTGAGCCCTGCTTCTCTCTGCAGCCTCATCCGTCATTCTTCCCTTTGCTGTCTGCTCTTCAGCCGCTGTCTCTGCCTTCCTGTTCCTGGAACATGCCGCGCACCCCTCTGCTTCAGGGCTCTCGCACTTGGCTGTTTTCTCTACCTGGCACGTGCTTCTCCCAAATACTACCTGTGTGCTTGTCCTTCATTTCATTTTAATTTTTGCTCAGCACCTCTGTGGAATGGCCTTCACGATCAGGCTGACAAAAGTAGCATCGTCCATCACTGATCCACGTCACGCTTGATTTTCGTCACTTTTGGACATGTTATGTGTCTCTCTTTGTCTCTACAAAATACAAGCTCTGAGAGGGCAGGGAGTGTGTCTGTTTTTTCACTGCTGTATTTCCACACTTTAGAGGGGTGCCTGGCATTGTAGGTGCTCCATAAACAGTTGTTGAATGAGTTGTTCTCTGTAGGATAGAGTGGAGCCTGTCTCTTTTCCAAGATCTGAGGTCTTGGTGCTTAAGTGCATTCAGTGAAAACCAAGGTTACTTCTCTTTGTCTTGTTTTGTTCTTCAGTGATTCGCGGTACTTCCAATGTTCTCTCTCATCCTGTTAACAATGTCTGCCTTGTAGGCTTCGGGCCTCCCAGGTGCTTCTTGTCGGCATGAAGGGACTCGGGGCTGAAATCGCCAAGAATCTCATCCTGGCTGGAGTGAAAGGACTGACCATGCTGGATCATGAGCAGGTGAGATGCGCTGTCGCGGGATCACTGTCCTTCACGGTCTCCACCCCTCAGTATAAACACATGGAGATGGTGTGTGTTCCTGCTTGCCCCTTCGGGGCTGTGAAAGAGGAGGGCTGGCGTTAATGACACTGTAGCCGTGGAGACTGACAGTGCCGACGCCAGATTTGAATTCACTGCCACCATATCTTACATGGTCTGCCGGTGGAGACTCCCGTCCCCTCACTGAGCTTGCTTGTCTGTAAGGTGGAGTTACCATCTCCCTTGAAGGGTGATTGGCACCACAGTGCCCCCTAGTGGCAGGAACACCTCACCCAGAAGAAGAATTTGTGACAGAGGAGCCTGGTGGGCTACAGACCATGGGGTTGCTGAGAGTCGGACACGACTGAGCGACTTCACTTTCACTTTTCACTTTCATGCATTGGAGAAGGAAATGGTAACCCACTCCAGTGTTCTTGCCTGGAGAATCCCAGGGACGGGGGAGCCTGGTGGGCTGCCATCTATGGGGTCGCACAGAGTCGGACACAACTGAAGTGACTTGGCGGCAGCAGTAGCAGAGAGGGTAATGGAGAAGGCAATGACACCCCACTCCAGTACTCTTGCCTGGAAAATCCCATGGACGGAGGAGCCTGGTAGGCTACAGTCCATGGGTCGCTAAGAGTCAGACACGACTGAGCGACTTCACTTTGACTTTTCACTTTCATGCATTGGAGAAGGAAATGGCAACCCACTCCAGTGTTCTTGCCTGGAGAATCCCAGGGACGGGGGAGCCTGGTGGGCTGCCGTCTATGGGATCACATAGAATCAGACATGACTGCAGCGACTTAGCAGCAGCCACAGCAGCAGAGAGGGTAGTAGCGAAGGAGAGGGAAGCCTGGCATGCTGCAGTCCCCTGGGGTCGCAGAGAGTTGGACATGTCTGAGCAACTGAACAGCAAGAGAGGGTAAGAGTGGAGACCCAGGGAAGGATGGTTCCAAAACTTGGAGGTCCTTGGTGTGGAAAAACAAAACAACAGTGGGCCGATAGCGTCTTCATTTGGTTGTGTGATCTGAGCATGGGGAACCAGGAGAGAACGCTGAGGGCGAGTAGCCTGCTTCTGCCTCCGCCTCAGCCTGGGGACGAACGCCACTCAGTGTCGGAGCCACCCCTTAGCTCTGCAGTGCGAGCGCTGGTGGTGCTTTCTGCTTGGCTTCCACTGCAAGGCCTAGCTCCTCTGACTGGTTTTCAAAAGCCTAACACGTGGTTCTCAGTCCCATCTGTGCTGTAGAATATTCGGGTAGTTATTTAAGAATAAAAGTTCCCCAGGTGAGTCTAAAAGTCAGGGAGGGTTGAGAAGCACTGCCTTCGTGTAACCTGGTCCCAGTCAGCTTACCCAGCCTGATGCCCATCTCATAAATTTCGTAGTTCACGAGCACGCCTCAGTAGTTCTGCCTTTTACAGTTTGCTTGAGCTTTTGTCCCTGACTACAGACATCTGTGGGAAATTCTGAAAGAGATGGGAATACCAGACCACATGACCTGCCTCTTGAGAAATCTGTATGCAGGTCAGGCGGCAACAGTTAGAACTGGACATGGAACAATAGACTGGTTCCAAATAGGAAAAGGAGTACGTCAAGGCTGTGTATTGTCACCCTGCTTATTTAACTTACATGCAGAGTACATCATGAGAAACGCTGGACTGGAAGAAACACAAGCTGGAATCAAGATTGCCGGGAGAAATATCAAGAACCTCAGATATGCAGATGACACCACCCTTATGGCAGAAAGTGAAGAGGAACTCAAAAGCCTCTTGATGAAAGTGAAAGTGGAGAGTGAAGAGTTGGCTTAAAGCTCAACATTGAGAAAACGAAGATTATGGCATCCGGTCCCATCACTTCATGGGAAATAGATGGGGAAACAGTGTCAGACTTTATTTTTCTGGGCTCCAAAATCACTGCAGATGGTGACTGCAGCCATGAAATTAAAAGACGCCTACTCCTTGGAAGGAAAGTTATGTCCAACCTAGATAGCATATTCAAAAGCAGAGACATTACTTTGCCAACAAAGATCCATCTAGTCAAGGCTATGGTTTTTCCTGTGGTCATGTATGGATGTGAGAGTTGGACTGTGAAGAAGGCTGAACACAGAAGAATTGATGCTTTTGAACTGTGGTGTTGGAGAAGACTCTTGAGAGTCCCTTGGACTGCAAGGAGATCCAACCAGTCCATTCTGAAGGAGATCAGCCCTGGGATTTCTTTGGAACAAATGATGCTAAAGCTGTAAGTCCAGTACTTTGGCCACCTCATGTGAAGAGTTGACTCATTGGAAAAGACTGATGCTGGGTGGGATTGGGGGCAGAAGGAGAAAGGGACGACAGAGGATGAGATGGCTGGATGGCATCACTGACTTGATGGACGTGAGTCTGAGTGAACTCCGGGAGTTGGTGATGGACAGGGAGGCCTGGCGTGCTGCGATTCATGGGGTTGCAGAGAGTCGGACACGACTGAGCGACTGAACTGAACTGAACTGAACAGACATCCCAGGAAGACAGTGCTGCATGATGCAAAAACTTCGGAATCGTGCAGACTTGGGCTCAAGTCCCACCTTCTGAAGCTGGGCAAGGGCATTAACCTCCCAGAGACTTAGTTTATACATCTATAAAATGAAGATATTCATTCCCACCCCTTAGAGTTCTTCATTTCAGTTACATCAGCACGCATCCAAGAACACCTGCTGGCTGCCTTGGAGTAGTCTAGGTAGGGGCAATAGAAAAGTCCACAAGAGGGACTTCCCTGGTGGTCTGGTGGTTCAGACTCTGGGTGCAGGTTCCAGCCCTGGTTTGGGAACTAAGATCCCACATGCCATGTGGTGCAGGGAGGTGGGGGGAAGGGAGGGATGCACAAGATTTGTTTCCCATTCTCAGTTTTTTCCAGAAACCAGAGAAGGCTCCCTGACTCAGGTTGTGTCAGGGAGACATGAAAGGCTTCCCGGAGTGGTAAACTCAGTCTTAAAAAACAAGTAGAGATTTTTCAAGGTTAGAGGGGCTGTGTTTTAGGCAGGGGACATTAGCACAGCATGGTAGAAATCAAAAATAACAAGCAGTTTGGTATTTGTAGAGCATGAAGCCCAAGGGATGGGGGTGAGGGTGCAGATTGCAGGTGAGGGCCAAGTCACGAAGGGCCTGCTGGTAAACTCCGCTATGAGCCTTCCCTACTTCTCTCGGTGGCGTGGAGTCATCGGAGAGTTCCAGATGGGCGAGGCGGGCCTGAGCTTTGGGCCTTGTGTAGATCACTGATATCCTGTAGACTGGATGGCACAAGGCATGGGACAGAAGACTACTTAGAAGGCTGCCTTAGTAGTTTAGGAGAGTTGGAAAGAGTGAGGAATGGCAGTGATGATAGAGATGGCGAGAAGCACCCAGAGGTGAGAGGTGCTTAGGTGGTAGGGGCGGATGGATTCTGTATGGGGAAGCAAGGAGTAACCACGGCCGCTGCCATGGACTGGAGGTGCTGGACACTGTGCTTAGGGCGGTAGGTGTAGTGTATCATTTAGTCTTCAAAACAGCTCTGAGATGCAGGGATTATCATCCCTCTTTTACACATAAGAAAACAGAAGGAAAGGAGGTGAAGCATGGCCCACCCAAGGTCTCAGTAGTTAGTGGGAGCACCAGAACCCAGGCCCCGACTCCTGGCAGAGCCCACCTGCTTAGTCCCGTCACCTGGTGGCTGCTGTCAAGGAAATGTCGAAGATACGAAGACCAGGTTTCTGGCTCTGGTGACTGAATGGGTGACTGGTGGGCTCATCAACAAAGACAACAAATGTAGGAATCACATATGATTGGCCCCTGGGATCTACAGCAGGAAATATCCAGTGGACAGTTTAACATAAGACTCAAATGGATCAGGACGTCTGTATCAGTAAAAGCAATTTGAGAAACAACAGTAGACTTTGGTAGATACTAAAAGGTATGGAGTTGGTTTATGGAGCTACATAGAGTGAAAATATGAGTGATTCTGAATGGAATCCTGAAGACAGCTGCACTGAAGAGGGCCATATAGAGACTGGGGTGTCCGGTGAGGGGGAAGGAGAGCTGGGAGCTGAGAGGCCAAGGAGCAAGGCCCAGATGACCCAGGTAAGCCAGGCAGAGTGTTGAGTAAGTGCATTGCTTCTAGTAAGGTCGTCATTTTCAGGCTTCTCTGTCCATGGGGATTCTCCAGGCAAGGATCCTGGAGTGGGTTACCATTTCCTTCTTCAGGGGATCTTCCCGACCCAGGGATTGAACCTGGGTCTCCCACATTGGAGGCAGATGCTTTAATCTCTGAGCCACCAGGGAAGCCCCGTTTTACATGGGATTTCTTCATATTTGCTCAAAATCACACATTTAAGTCCTTGAGCCGGGATTTGAATCACAGATTTGAATCCAAGCTTGATTATTCCAGAAACCGCTATGATGTACAATCTCTCTGTGTTGTGAGATCCCAGGATGGGTCACAGGTACTGTTAGACGGCTGGCCTGAAGCGGGAGGAGGACCAGCGCCGTGTGCTTGGAGACAGGATCCTAGGGACAGTGTGTGCTGTGCATAGTTGGCAGGAGAGCAGGATTTCCTCTACTGAGCCCAGTCTTGGTGAAGGTGGTGAGGTCATCCATGGAGATGAATGATTAAATTAGATGTTTGATGTGTGAAGAAATGCATTTTGAACAGTGGAATCTAATCCTACTTGTGGCTATCAGGGGATTATATTATCTGTCTTTGAGGCTCTCTTCTGGTGATGTCCAGCCTTCCGAGTGAAATTGTCCCTCTGCTCCAGCCTCTGCTCATCTCACCTCCTTTCTGAGTTTTAATTGAATTTAAGAGTTCGTTTCCAGCGTTCTTAATTGTGTCTGATTTTTGCATCGGTTTGATTTGAAACCACTTGTAGGCAGGGAGTGCATCTTTTAAGCTACTTATGTTTTTCTATGAATGCTTCAAGTTGGGCACATGGTAGGTATTTTTGGTCAGTTCTTAGCACTCATGATTATGTCATTTTGTTGGCAGTTAAAAATTAAGAAAGCATGTACTTTTTTGTTTATAGAGTGAATTTTCATTATAAACACAAGGGGGTGCTCTTTAACCATCAATGCCCAGTTTAAAAAAGAAAAAAAAGTTAAATGTCTGTTTTAAAGCTTCGGGAGGAAAGAATATAGGGAATCTGCGTTGGACAGATTCCTATAGAAATAGTCGTAATACAATTAGATGGTAGATATTTTAGTTACTCTTTAAAATGGAAAAGTTCAGGGGAACTTCCCTGGCTGTCCAGTAGTTATGACTTTGCTTTCCAATGCAGGGAGTTCAATCCTTGGTCCAGAAGCTAAGATCCCACATACTCTTAGCCAAAAAACCAAAACATAAAACAAGACACACTGTAACAAATTCATTAAGGAATTAAAAAAATAAAATGGAAAAGTTCATTTGTTATTTCCTGCCAAATTCAAATATTCAAAAAAAAAATTCCTTCCCAGGTATCTCCAGAAGACCCCGGAGCCCAGTTCCTTATCCGTACTGGGTCTGTTGGCCGTAACAGGGCTGAAGCCTCTTTGGAGCGAGCACAGAATCTCAACCCCATGGTGGATGTGAAGGTGGACACTGAGAATATAGAAAAGAAACCGGAGTCATTTTTCACCCAATTTGATGCTGTAAGTTTCATAGAGAATGTAAAGTCTACTGGAGGAATTAAGCCCTAGTTGTATGTATGTTAGGTCCCCTGGGGTATTAGACTCGAAAATCTGAGCTTTTCCCCCATATAGTTTGTAGGCTGTTCTGTTCTTCGCTTTTAGTATTGGGTGGGCCAAAAAGTTGCTTCGGGTTTTTCTGTACTATCTTAAGGAGAAACCCGAACCAGGTTCTTGGGCAACCCAAGCTGTTGCCCTAGTTAGGTGAAGTCTTATATTACCTTAGTCCATATATGCCTCATTAGTGTGTGGCCTTAGTTTACTGTGTGTGGGGGGTAGGCAGACCCAGGCTGTTGAATCTGCTTTAGCTGCTTGTGAGTTGCTGCCTTTTGGTTTCTTCTTTGGGCATATTTCCTCCAAGACCAGCTTTCATCATTGGTGTTTTGTCTTCCTTGCAGAATCTCCGCACACAGCTTTAATACATTTCACTGCAAATGTTTTCTTCCAAAAACTTAACAAGTTGGTGATTAATTTCTGTAGCAGAGTCATTTTTTTGTTAGAAATATCAAACTCCAGTCTGTGTTTTGTCTTTTGAAAGAGCACACCTGATCTTGGTCTGTCTATATCTCTCTCCTCCACACAGCCGCTTTGACCATGTTGCCATGGACAACTAGACAGAATCACTGCAGTCATAAGCCAAATGAAGCATATCCGACCTCACTTGATTTTACTGCCAAATCTCTGCAGAGGTGAAAGGATAAGTGAAATTCTGCTTCAGTGTCTACACGACCTTTCAGACATGGTTCCCTCCGCCCTGGAAAAGCTTAGTAAATGTTGGATAACCATGTAATAGTCAGAGATGATCTGCTTGGTTTTTCAATGAAAGACCCATTACATGAGAGGTTAGGATTTGAGTTTGGTTTCCACGCCGTTGTATCTCATATGTGCATGTATTCAAATGTGGGCTTCAAAGGACGGTTCATCTGTGCGTTTTGTCCCTTTAAGATTTTTTTTCACTCTGTTTTGTAAGTCCAGGTATTGGAACATTTTCCATTTGGACATAAGTCATCCTTCATTTCTTTATCCATAGCAACCACATTTGGTTTCTCTAGGTGTCCTTGAACTTCTAGCCACTAAAGCTTTGTTAGAACCAAAACAAGGGGTTGTTGCTTGTATTAATCTGAGGCATGTTCACAGGGCCAGCGTGACTTGTTTGAGCCGTGTTTGACTGGCCCTCATAGGTTTTCACACTCGATTTTGACTGCAGAGCTCCGTTGAGACAGTGTGCATGTTCAGCCGCACCTGTCTTGTCTTTTAGATTTGGTTTCTCCCTGGGTGGCTGCGTCCTTTGAATGGCAGTGGAGACACATGTTTCTCTGAAGCAATTATGTCAGTGTTCAGGCTCCCAGGCAGCAGCAAAGAGGTTTATCAAGTGAAAACATCCTTTGGTAATTTCTTCTCCAACTTTCTCTGTTCAGAAGAAAACATGTACGATTTAGAAGTTGTCTTCTGCTCCTGATCACAAAACTTTTCCTGAAAAGATGGTGTCCTGTGCAGTAAAACTTAGCCGTTTCCAATACCTCAACTTACTGGAACATGACCTGGAGGCCTCAGAGCAACATTGATGATTCCCCTGAGTGAATCACCAGCTCATTGTCTTAACTCTGAATGGGAGGTCACTTGGGCTATAACCTTTTCTTTTGTCCTTAAATTCAGATTAAGTTTCACATCGAAAACTGTGGAAAAATAATCTCAATGGGACTTGTTTACCTTCTTTATCATCACACATCAGTCAAAAGAAAGGGGGGAATAATGCCCTTGTATTTAAACATGACCTTTGGGTAAATTTTAAAAACTGGTGTTGTTTCTTGCTGTAGCTTAATCAGACTTTAATAGGTGTAATGATTTAGAAATAACTTACTCTGAGTTATATTACTGTCTTTTCATGAAAACTGTGAAGTGTGGTTTATGTATGTTCATGGTTTAGGGGAAACAAATTCATTGAGTGCCTGTTACTTAATAGCTCAACGTGTTTCATTTTGGTCGCGGAACGTGAAATGATAGTCTCGATAATTTACATTTTCTGCACACTGAAGCCTGCAACTGTTCTTTTGTCTTCTAACCTGAGGATCCAAAGAACCTGTTGTACCAGTTTGAAACCGGCTTTAGACATGCCCAGAGAGACTGTTCATTACGGTTTATTTAGACATCTGGGTGGTGAGTCATGGTCTGCCTAACTCACATGCAGCCACTTTCTTTTCTTCTGCAGGTATGTCTGACTTGCTGCTCCAGGGACGTCATAGTGAAAGTTGACCAGATCTGTCACAAAAATAGCATCAAGTTCTTTACAGGAGATGTTTTTGGCTACCATGGATACACGTTTGCCAATCTTGGAGAGCATGAATTTGTAGAGTAAGTTGAGGGAAAGAAGGAGAGAACATAGCATTTTAAAATGTACTTTTATTCACAGGTAGGAAATGACTGAAATGGTTAGATAGCATCACCGACTTAGTGGACATGAATTTGAGCAAACTCTGGGAGATAGTGAAGGACAGGGAAGCCTGGTGTGCCGTAGTCCATGGGATTGAAAAGAGTTGGGCGTGACTTAGCGATTGAACAGCACAACGGCAACAGGAAATGACCTGTTAAAGAAAAGTATTTTACTTTAGGACTTAGAACTTTGGGAAATCAGTTAACAGCTTATTGACTACACAGATTGTGTGTTCAGAATTGTAGGAGATGTGGCTCCTGCCTTCCAAATTGATGGTCTCCTCTAGAGCAGGGGTCCCCAACTCCCAGACCCCCGACTGGTCCCAGTCTTTGACCTGTTAGGAACCAGGCCGTGCAGCAGGAGGTGGGCAGAGCTTCACCACCTGCTCCCCATCACTTGCATTACCACTTGAACCATCCCCTGCCCTGACCATGGAAAGATTGTCTCCACAGAACTGGCGGTGCCCCCCCAACCCCACACCGTGCCAAAAAGGTTGGAAACAGTTGCTCTAGATCATGAGACAGGCATTTCTAAGGTGATCAAAGCACACCACAGGGGTGTCTGATCAGTCTGGATCAGACTGATTTTGCTTTCTGTTTAGGAACGACTTGATTAGATTGTATACATTTGTTCCCCAGCTTGGGCTTGTGTGTGTTTAGGTTTGAGAGCTAATAAAACTGAGTACTAATTAGTTAGATGGGCAACTCTGGAGGCACTCTTAGCCAGAGTCTACCTTGGAACATCTCTAGGGTCCAGAGGCAGCTCTGGTGGAACAAACAGACCTCTTCTTGCATCTTGAGGTTGCAGATCCTGATAAGTCTCACATGATGAGACCTACCATATTTTGAACCTACAGCTTCTAGATGAAAGATGGTGATGATACCATTCTTGTAAGATGACAAGAGTTGGTTTGGGGGCTGTGACTTTTGACCACCGCCTTTCCAATGAGGGATAAAGAGAGACCCTGTGTGGTAGTGAAGCCCCCACCAGGAGTCAAGACAGGAACTGCTTTCTTTCATTGAACTTCTCAGGGGAGCCCCTGAACTCTCTTCAGTTTGCAGGTTTCTTGCCTGTGAAGTCAAGATGGGGGAAGGATAGACATGTTCAGAATCTCTTGTAACTCTAATGTGTGATGGCTTTAAGAAAATCTAGTCTTTGAGCATGTTCTAAATGGATAAAGAAGTCACTGTAGAGAAAAGAAGGCCAGATTATTTGAAGGTGAGCTCCCCATGGTAGATGGGAGGAATTGAATTCAGGGAATGTTTACAGCATTTCTTGAGAACATACTATGTGCTTGGCAGTCTGCTAACAATTGGTTATTTCTCTTAATAATCCTGCAGAGGTTATTATTCCCACATAGTAGGTAAATGCCACATCAGGTGGTCTTGGCTCCTGGGCTGGGATTTGAGCCCAGATCAGTGTGAGATGTTGCTCTTAACCACCATCCATTCCATGCAGTGAGCTGGTGATGCTCTTTTTGTTCTCATGGCATAATTCACAGAGTAAAACTCAATTCCCCCGCTTGTCATCCTCTAGGGAGAAAACCAAAGTTGCCAAAGTCAGTCAAGGAGTAGAAGATGGACCTGATACCAAGAGAGCCAAACTTGATTCATCTGAGACGACCATGGTCAAGAAGGTGTGTTGATGCAGCTGATTCACTTTGCTGTACAGTAGAAACTAACACAACATTGTAAAGCAACTGTGTAATTGTGTTGTTGTTGTTTTAGTTGCAAAGTCATACTTGTTTTAGTTGCTAAGTCATATCTGACTCTTTTGTAACCCCATGGACTGTGTAGCCTGCCAGGCTCCTCTGCCCACAGGATTTCCCAGGCAAGAATGCTATACTCAGTAAAAATTAAGAAAAAAGTTATGTTGGGGGGAGTGTTAAGTCAAAAAGCCCTGGGGTCCTGTAGGCTCCAGGCCATAACCAGGAAAGGAAACATGTAGTCCTGAAGGGAGGAGTCTGGACAGAGTGGGCCAGCGCTTGTCCCCTTTAAAGGGGGGCAGATATGCTTAGTGCCAGCTAGCTGTTACCATGAGGTTGTGTGTTCAGTAGCTAAGTCATGTCTGAGTCTTTGCGACCGCATGCAGCATGCCAGGCTTCCCTGTCCTTCACTATCTCTCAGAGTTTTCCCAAGCTCGTGTCCATTGAGTTGGTGATGGCATTCAACCATCTTATCCTCTGTGGCCCTCTTCTGCCCTCAGTCTTTCTCAGCATCAGGGTCTTTTCCAATGAGTCAGCTCTTCACATCAAGTGGGCCAAATTATTGGAGCTTCAGCTTCAGCATCAGTCCTTCCAGTGAATGCTCAGGGTTGATTTCCTTTAGGACTGGTTTGATCTCCTTGCAGTCCAAGGGACTCTCAAGAGTCTTCTCTAGCACCACAGTTTGAAAGCATCAGTTCTTCAGTGCTCAACCTTCTCTGTAGTCGAACTGTCACATTCCTACATGACTATTGGAGAAACCGTAGCTTTGGCTATATGGACCTTTGTAGACAAAGTGATGTCTCTGTTTTTTAATATGCTGTCTGGGTTGGTCATAGCTTTTCTTCCAAGGAGCAAGCATCTTTTAATTTCATGGCTGCTGTCATTGTCTGCAGTGATTTTGGAGCCCAAGAAAATAAAATCTGTCACTGTTTCTGCTTTTTCCCCATCTATTTGCCGTGAAGTGATGGGACCAGATGCCATGATCTTAGTTCATTGAATGTTGAGTTTTAAGCCAGCTTTGTCACTCTCCTCTTTCACTCTCAAGAGGCTCTTTAGTTCCTCTTCGCTTTCATAGCTGAGGCTCTTCATATTTCTCCTGGCAATCTTGATTCCAGCTTGTGAGTCATCCAGGCTGGCATTTCACATGGTGTACTCTGCATATCAATTAAATAAGCAGGGTGACAATATACAGCCTTGACGTGCTCCTTTCCTAATTTGGAGCCAGTCTGTTGTTCCATATCTGGTTCTAGTTGTTGCTTCTCTCAGGGTCAGGTAAGGTGGCCTGGTGCCATCTCTTTAAAAATTTTCCACAGTTTGTTGTGATCTACACAGTCAAAGGGTTTAGCGTAGTCAATGAAGAAGTAGTAGATGTTTTTCTGGAGAAAATGTGGACCGAGTGATGCCCAGAGGTGATTTTTCTTTTCTTTTTTTTCCAGAGGTGATTTTTCAAGAGAGTGGGAAATGTAGAATTTTTTCATATGCCCTGTCCCAGACTTGTTAATGCCAGCAGCCTTTTTGCATGCTGTTCCCTTGCGCCGTGTAGAGACTGAAGAGAACATGTGCCCTCCTTACTCACCTGCTGTGGGCCAGCAGTTTGAACCTTTGGGGTATGGAGTAGCATAAAGAAGACTGTTGTTGAGCATAAGCCATTACTCTTGTACAGATTTTTTTGTTTTCAAATTGGTGGACAATTTAGTAGGCTCCTTAATGGGCAGGGAGACAGTTTAAACTTGAATTGCTTATTGCTTTTTTAAAATAAAGTTTTTGTTTTTTTCCCCACCAAATAACCTTTTAAGAAGAAAGGTCTTGCTATTGACAAGTGTTCTCAGGTGTATATATGTATTTTTTTAACGTAGTTTATGATACTGTAATTCATTTTACATAAGAAAGAGTGGAAAGGGCATCCGTAGATAGATGATGGTTTCATAGCTAGTGCTGGAATTTGAGAAGGGAATTCACGTGATGAGGAAAACAAATCCAAGTGGCCAGAATTGGTTTTGTTAAACCAAGAGGAAAGACATGGGCAAGCCCATATTTACTCTTTACTTTGTAGATTTAAACGTTGAGAAAAAAAATCAACTGGTCAGGGCATTGAGTTAAAATTGCTCTAAAGGGGGGATTCTAAGAGTGCAGAAACCACAAAAGAGACTGCAAAAAACCACAAAAGTGGAACTCTTGAGTTTCCAGCAAAGCTGCGCTGGAGATTTTCTTTCTCTTGCTCTTTATGTTTGTGTTGGAATAGTTCGATGCTGTGAGTGCGATACAGAGGAATTATTAAGCCCTAATTTTAGTGTCTATTCACAGGACCATAATTATCCAGAGCGAACATTAGTGTTTTGGCCAAAACTTGCGTCTTTTTCTTTCTTCCTTTCTTTCTTTCTTCTTGAGGCCCAGTCAAGCTTTATCTGAATGGCTCCGTGAGTTTGGTTGGGGGAGATAAATTGTTAACTAAGGGAGGAGGACAAAAGCAGCTTTGTGGGTGCTGTCAATTTATAAATCACACCCTCTTACAAGTGTGACACTTGGCCTTGGTGTGAAGGGTTTTATGGCTTAAGGGCCTTCTCTGATTGAGGCGGGCCTTTCACATTCAAATAGAGAGAGCCCTAGCTTTGTGAGCCCTGCACAGCGGGAAGTTTCCTGGGAGTCAGTCTGCTGGTGCCCACTGGGGCGAATCTGGAAACCTCTTTTGGGAGCCACTTTAGCGAGCTATGAGGAGAATGTGGGCAGCCCTGGCAGGCCCTGGGTGGCCTCTGCGTACCATTCTGCGGGCTCTTCAGGCACACAGCTCTTTGTGTAGCCTCTTCCTCCACAGGGCCCAATTTGAAGGTATCAAAATATTCCCCAGCTGACATTGTTAGTCAGCTGTTTCATGGGGACAATTCAGGCTTGGATTCCAACCCTGAGCCGTGAAGGTCGTGAGGCATGCAGGGCATTCCTCATGACAATCTCCGGGATTCCAAACCTTGTCTTTGTGTGGCCTCCCTGGGAGCTGCAGAAGGCCGGGGCTGGGCCGGGGCTTGGCCACCTTGCAAGAATGTGCCGTCTCCATTTTGGCAGTGACTGCTCCACAGTTTTGAAGTTTTCCTCCAATTCAAAAATCCCTGGGTTTAGATTCTGCCCTTTCAACTAGCTGGGCTATGCTCAGCCTTGCAGGATGGGGGTGGGGAAGCAGCCACTTCCTGTTTCCTGTGAAAGGCTTCTGCTGAGGGTTCCCTTCCCCTCCCCCTTTTCCTTAGTCTCAACCCTATGTTGTACACCCACTTGTGCTTGAGGGTACACATTGTGCTCCGAAATTAGAAACATTAAAAAACAAAGAGGAAAAACAGAGCTTGTGGTTTTCACACCGTCTAGGAAGATGCTTGGCCGGGCCTTTCTAGCACCTGTGCTATGGTGAGAACTACAGTGGTGGGCAGATGCCCAGCCCAGAGACTGGTGCTCAGGAGGACACTGTGCGCTTCCTTTGGTGCCCAGGAGGAGTCACAAGAGAGATTTCCCCAGAAACAGGTCTTGGGCACAGGCGTGAAGTGGGTACCCATATACAGCACCTAAAGGAGATGGCAGCGGTTTTATGACGAAGTGTCTGGAAAGGTTTCCCCGAGGAAGAGTTGTCAGAGTTGAAATGTGAAGAACAGACTGGCAAGCACCAAAGCCAGGATCCGCACCCAGTCACAGGAAACAGGGTCAAGAAAAAGCTTAGATGTTGAGACTCTGACTTCCCTGGCTCCAAACAGCCAGTTCTTTATGATTCTGTGAGTTGTAAAATGCCTACTGTGTACAAGGCACTGCATTGGGTGCAAGGAAGTACGTTAGTTGTCTTGTCTGCATTTACAGCAGACCCTGAAGCCCAGAGAAGTTAAAGGACCTGCCTGAGATCACACAGCTGTGTCAGAAGGAAGGACTAGGTGGGCTTCCCTGGTGGCTCAGATGGTAAAGAATCTGCCTACACTGCAGGAGACCTGAGTTCGATTCCTGGGTCAAGACCCCCTGGAGAAGGGAATGGCAACTCACTCCAGTGTTCTTGCATGGAGACTCCCATAGACAGAGGAGCCTGGCGGCTACAGTCCATGGGGTCACAGTGAGTCAGACAGGACTGAGAGGCTGACGCAGGGAGGGGAGAACACAGGCAGTGGCCCAGGGTGCAGGTGCGCTGTATCACCACAAGGTGCATCCCCTTGGAGTTTCCAGGATGGCTTGAAGTTGGGTTAGGATGCCGGGGTGAAATATGTGAAAATCAGGATCACTTCTGAAAACTTACGGGATGAATGACGACCAGTGTGCTCCCACATTGCTGCTCATGTTTCTTTATTGTTAGGGGGCTGCCGGACAGGAGTGGATAGATTCCTGGGGGTGGATACTCTCTGTGATAGCTTTTTAAAGATTAAACATAAAGATTTGCTTCTGACATGCTAAGGAATACAGACTTAATTTTACCCCTTCTGAAGTAGTGGGTGTCTAATTTTGGCCCTGGAAATCCCTTTTTTCATGAATTAGTTGTGAAATTCCACAGTTGAAGAGTGATTCATTGTTTTGATTTCTCCTTCCTGAGACATTTGTTGACAACTCTCATCCTCCTCTCAGCCCTTTCTTTACAGCAGCATTCCTGGTGGCTGGCTAGTGTGGCTCCCCCTCTCCTGTGGCATGTTGATTGCGGCACCCATTGCCCCTCCGATGACTTGGCAGTGTCTCCCTCGTTCACATAAACTCCATTTGACCTGGGCTGGGGAGTTGTGTTCCCAGCTGTGTCCTGGTGCAGCGCCCACACGTTCGCGTTCAGGACAGGTTCAGTGCGCGGTGGTAGTGGCTGTTGCAGCAGCATAATGTGACCCAACTTGGGAGATCATTGTCATTGTAAAAAGAATTTGTTCATTAGTTAGAAAGGATTTAACTTTCTTTGTGATTGAATAAATTGATTAGTGTTGTAGTATGTTAGTTCTCATAGTTGAGGTTATTTGAACTGAGCTGAGAGAACAGACTTAAAGAAGACAAGGTTCTTGGCGAAGAATTTGTAGAAGTCTGTTACTGAGTTGTTGCCTGGACCAGAACTTGCAGTCCAGAGAGTTCAAAACTCACTGTCAGAGTGACTTGGTATGTTTGTGGCTGGGGGGCAGGCAGGGAGGGGGCAGGGTGTACATTGCAGAGGATTTGGTGGGAAGCTGATGGCAGGTTTTCCAGGTAGAAGAGTTTTGGAGCGGGTGCTGCTGGTGCCTTGTCTCATTGGAGAGAAGTTTCTCGGTTCTATGGATGAGGAATAGAAGTCCCTGCCAGCATCACAGCACAGTGTGTGTGTGATATTTGATACACAAAAATCATGTGACATCAGTGCAAGTTATAAAACATAACAATAAAGCAAACACTATCTACCTTAATAACGAGAAGGTTTCCAGGACCCTTGTACCAATCTGCGTGTTCTTTCTCTGTCTCCTCAGGTCTGCTGGTACATTTGTGTGGATTTACTAAGGTATCCAGAAAGAGTAGATATTATAAGCCGGCTTGGCATAGTGTTTTATCATGTGTTTGTAAATCTCAACAATGGAATGATGCTTACTAGGTGATGATGTAGGTTAGAAATTAAGAATGTAGAGCGAAACCACTGTGAAACCACCACCCAGATTAAAGCAGAAAACACTATTGGGTGGTCGAGGCCATTTGGATGCCCCTCGCCCACATGAGTAACCTCTGTCCTGTCATGTTTTTCATTCCCGTGTATTTCTTCTTCCTGCTCGCCTATGTTTCCAAGCAATACAGAATTGTTTGGCGTGCTTTTTAATTTCTTAAAAATTGGTTTCACATGCTTTTTTTCCACATGCTTTTCTAAGAGCAGCTTTGTGAGGACATCTGTGTTTGTGTGTAGGTCTGGAGCTTTGCTGTCCATTATGGTAGCCACCAGCCATGTGTGGCCATTCAAATTAAAATTAATAAAATTTAACTTAAAAATTCAGTTCTGCAGTCTCACTAGCCACTTTTCACATGCTCAGTAACCACACACAGCCTATGGCATCCATATTGCAAAGCACCCATATACAGAGTGTTCTTGTCATCATTGCAAGTTCTCTTGGACAACAGTCATTGCAAGACAGTTTTTTTGGTGGGTTTTTTGTTTATTTGTTTTGACCACAGAGTATTTGTTGTGTGAAAACAGTACTATTTATTCTCCTATTAACAGGCATTTAGCTATGTAAGCTATTGCTGTTACAGATGGCGTTGCAGTCAGTGTTGTGTGCGTGCATAGATAATCTCTTTGGGTAGGTGTGTGATTTCTCTAGGGCATAGGAGAATTAGAATGTGCACACCTTCAACTTCACCAGACTCTAAAAAATAAGTCTTAAGGCATTTTCTCTATTTACATTCCAACCCAGCAGCATGTAACAGTAACATTTGGTAACTTTGGGCTCTTTTGCCACTCTGCTGAGTGTGAAAACTGTCTCCGGTTGTGGTTGTCAGTTGTTAAAATGCTTTTGAAAACTATAGTCTCTGATAAGCAGGTGTGGAAATTAGACCTCGAAATCTGTAGTTTGAAAGTTGTTTCAATTCTGATTTACATGCTGCTTTACATCCAGATCTTTATCACTTGTTATAGATGTTCAGCCTAATTTTAAAAAGTAAAATAGGGTACTTCCCTGGTGGTCCAGTGGGTAAGATTCCATGCTTCCATTGCAGGAGGCACGGATTTGATCCCTGGTTGGGGAACTAAGATCTCACATGCTGTGCGGCACAGCCAAAAAAAACCCACAAAAAACAAAATGGTTTCACAAGTTCCAATGTGGAAAATATAGAACAAACTGAGAAAATGTGAATCCTGCTACCCAATAATGTCACTATTCTTTTTATGCATGTACATAATAAATTGGAGTGCTAGTTAATATATGTAAATATATGCAAGACATACATAATGATCTAATGTATGTGGCATATATATATATATATATATATGTATTGTCTTTTCCTTTTTTCACTCCGTGTATTTTCATAAGCACTCCTCAAATCTTTGTGTCTACTTTGGAGAGCATGCTTCTGTTCTACTCTATTTTATTTATTGAGGTATAGTTGGCATACAATTGGAGAACATGATTTTTAAGTGGCTGTCTGGTAGGTCTTCCTCGCTTTGCCTTGCTGTGATCTATTGAGCCAGTTCCCTATTGCATAGAGGTTATTGCAGTCTCCCACAATCTAAATGGCTCAGCGAAACCCCTTAATTTGATAGCTGATAGACTGTGTGGAGAATTCATCTTTTATATTTACTGTTGGGCTTTCTGACAAATGAAAGGCAGGTGGGTCTTATCAGCTCCTGGGTATTTGTTGAAAATCTGCTGCATTCAATGCTATGCCTTTCACTGTGGTCTCTGCCTCAGGAAGCTGCTACCCAGTGTAAGAAGGCTTGTTATGAGTCTTAACTAGACTCTCAGATTGAAATCCTCAAGGCCCAGAATGATCAGGGAAGAAAATGGACAGTGGAGGGGAGTGGGTGAGGCCTACCAGACAGGGATTCGTGAGCGGAGGGCATGGTGGAACAGGAGGGGTTACTTCGTTTGGGTGAATGGTGGCAGCTGCTACCTGGGAGGAATGGTGGCAGCTGCTACCTGGGAGGCTTTGTGGCTGCTTCATCTGACGGCTCTTCACTCCCTGAAAGCACTGTCAGGCAGCATATTCTCTTTATAAACTCAATGCCGGTGAGGTGGGTAAGGTAGGCACTGCCTTTTGCATCTGTTCTACTACAGATTAGGCAGCTTGGTTAAGTTTTATTTTTCTTATGAGCCACAATAGTAGAATTTGGATACTTTGAATGAAAAAAGGGGGCATTAATTGAAGGCAGGCTGCAGTAGCCCAAGAAGCATAGAGTTTTATTCCTGTGATCTGAGAAGAGGAAAAAACCAGGGCAGCTGGGAAGCCCTGGAGGCAGCAGGAATCTGGCCTTTCTCTTTAGAGTTCTGCCACGAATGTGTCTCTATTTCCAGCTTTCATATTCTTGATTAAGGAATCTGGTGGGCCTGGCTTGGGTCGTGTGACCACCTCAGACTCTGTCACCTGTGCTGGTGGATTGGTACACATTAAAGCCAAGGCCACAGGGGCCTCCTCCTTAGATCCCAGGAGACTTCTCTAAAAGTTGTCTGCCACAGACCCAAAAGAGGCGAAGTCATTGGTCCACGGTCACAGACTAGTGGCAGAACTGGGACTAAATCTGCCCTAAAGTTGGGAAGGGTAGAGGGCCTCTACCCTTCGCCATGGTGCTGTAGAAGGTCCCACTCCGGCCTTCCTCCAGCCGTTCCCCTCACAGGGTGAGGCTCCCATGAGATCAAGAAGGTGCATCTGCCTGGGTCCCATAGCCTTCCCCCAAGTTCTGAACCCCATTCTGGGTACCTGGACCCCTGGAATCTCCTGGCCAGATAGCCTCAGGCTCACTTTCTAGGCTGCTTCCCTGTCTGCCTCTGGAGTGTGGACCTTACCACAGCGTCTGAATGCCTCGGCCTGAGGATTGGATGTTTTGGTGGGGAAGGATGGGCAAAACCTTGTGCAAAGTCAGGTTCAAAGCTCCTTACATTGTGGGTGAGCCAGAATGAGACGGGGGCAACCTTCCCAGGGTACCTCCTCTGACACAGGACTCCCACGGAGTGTGAGAATTCCAAATTTGAACCTAGTTTTCCAGGTGGTTATGAAGGAGGTTTATTTGTCAAGGCAGGAGAATACAATATACTTTACTTAATAGCTTATTAGTGTGATTTATAACTGAATATGTAGACATGATATATGGGTTTTCATTTGTACTCTTACCCTCAGGCCCTGAAAGCGTTAGAGGCAGGCCTGCTTCAGACTGATTCTAAGAACCAACTTTTTTCCCCCTTATTCTTCATATAATGGCCTAACAAATCAGTAGATTCTTAGCATTGGTCTTGGCCAGGCAAACTACAAAAATTTTGAATGAAAGTCTTGGTGGGTTTTGAAACCTGGTAAGACTTTTCTTCATTGTGATGGCATCTCCAGGTCGTACTGCTGATGGCTTGATCTGTGTGGTAAGACTTGTCAGGAAGGGTCTGGCAAGTCTGTACTAAGCACTAAATGTCACTCTGGTTGACTGCATGACTTATCTGCTAAGGTCAGACAGACCCACTGACCAAAAGGTTTGAGGGCAGTAGAGGCATCTTGTATACTAGCTTTTACAGTGGATCCAAACCCCAGAGGAGTGATTATGGGGAGGCAGAAAGCCACCTTACACACCATGGCTGGTTTTTATTTTCACCAGCAGTTTGAGTTTTCATCTTTCAGATCCATTTTGATCTTCAGCAGGGTGTGGAAACTGCCTGGCAGCTAATGGATCTTGGCTCCCTTAGCCTGTAAATTGCGCCATTGTTGTCTTCTTTCTGTTTTCTTTTTCTTTCTGATGTGTGGGGGGGTGGGGAGTTGGTAAAGGAAAAAAAGGAAGACACACACCTCTGTAAGTGTGAAGTTTTATACACTTGGCGCACACACATGTACTAGCTTAAACTTGGTAGAAGTACCTAACAACCATATGAGGATAAGGTGCCACTGCCTTACTCCCAAATATTTTAGTCTGTATTTTCTCAAATAAGGTATTCTCCGTGATCAGAAACCAGCCATCACAGTCAGGAAAAATACATGGATAAGTCACTGCCATCTAAATCCTCAGACCCTGTTTCGGGTTTGCTAGTTATTGCCGTCATGTCCTTAACAGCAAAAGGATCTGGGTCAGAGTCATGGATGATCTAGATTTTCATGACATCTAAAGGTTGCAAGCCGGTTATTTTGTAAAATGTCTCTCAGTTTGGGTTCCTCTGATGTTCCTTGTAATTAGACTCTTGCTACACATCTTTGGCCAAAATAGCACAACATGGATGCTTCTCATTGCATCCTGTGGTCTGGTGCATGGTTTCCATGTGTTGCTTTACTGGTTGTGTTAATTTTGATAATTTGAGTAAAGTTAGTTTCCATACTGGTCCTTTGAAAACAATTTTTTTATCCCTGTGTGACTAATAGGTATTTTCTGGAGAAGTATTTTGAAAATATGTAAATACTTCATTCCTTAAAAAACTTTGCTCATTAGTTACTTTTAGGTCTAAAGGATTATAGTTTACTTAAAAGTATTATCTATTATCCTTTTCTTTTATCCTCAGATTGCTCCAGATTTGACCTGAATTTAAGCTGATTTGTTACCTCTTGACATGTCCCATCATTCTTTGGGGCACTTTTCCTTGTCTCAGGCTCCTCTCATGTTGCAGCTTTGAAATCAGTCATTTCTCCAAGGAGAAATTTGTCTCTTAGTGGTGATTAGAAACCAGAGTCTGTGTTTGAGATGTGCTCATTGCTGCTAGAGTATCATTGCTTTTAGACGTTTTCAGTGGACACAGCAGGTAAATATTTGTATGTGTACACATACACTTGCATTTACATTTATTTATCTGTCTGTATATATGGAAAATGAGTTCAGGGCAGTAACTCTCACCACAGGCTTCATTCTAATTCTCTCTGTTTCCATAGTTCTGATTCTCTTCTTTGACAGTGAAGCCTTGCTGCCCAGATTCTCAGCGCGTTTTCTTGTTGCATCAAGTCCTTGGATGTGATCGGACTCCCGCTGCTGCCCTCTGGGGATGCCCTCCTTACCCTGCCCTGCTCTGTCCCCTCCAGTCCAGCCACCAGCCCTCCACACACACTTTCTTTACCTGTCTTCCTTCAGTCCCAGAAAACGGCTTTTGGACTTCATTGTTTAGGAAAGGAAAAGAAAACCATTTTCTTATTCATAATTAGTTGTTTGTATTTTAACATATATCTCTCATGGCATTTTTAAAAGAAAATTTGATGTAGGTTACTAGGTTTCAACTGTATTTCCTCCTGCCATAGGGAGAAGGAATGCTGTTATTTATGGGTATTGTTGTTTGTGTCTGTTTACTAACACAGAGAACATTTCATTGAGTATCTTTAGACACATTTTATTGGTCACTTGTGAAGGAATTTCCGTGGCATAAATACCGCCAGAATTCACCAGAGAGTCAGAATGGACAGAGCTTTGCACTGTCTTCCTGCAGTGAAGGGAGTCCGTGGCATTGATCTCTGTGAACCCGGTGCCCAGGGGAGCTCATAGTAAGTGCTCAGGAAGCATTTGTTGGATTTGAGTTGGCCTCAGCTTCTTTTCGGAGAAGGCAATGGCACCCCACTCCAGTACTCTTGCCTGGAAAATCCCATGGATGGAGGAGCCTGGTGGGCTGCCCGTCTATGGGGTCGCATAGAGTCGGACACGACTGAAGCGACTTAGCAGCAGCAGCTTCTTTTAGTGAACAGGAAACCTAGTAATGGTGATGAGTTACTGCCTGGTGATTTGAAGTCAATGTATTTTATCCTTGGGCTTCCCTTGTGGCTCAGCTGGTAAAGAATCCACCTGCAATGCTGGAGACCTGGGTTCGATCCCTGGGTTGGGAAGATCCCCTGGAGAAGGGAATGGCTACCCACTCCAGTATTCTGGCCTGGAGAATTCCATGGACTGTATTGTCCATGGTGTCACAAAGAGATGGACATGACTGAGCAACTTTCACTATTTTATCCCTAAGCAATCTTGTCTTTTTTTTTTTTTTTTTAAACAGAAGGTGGTCTTCTGCTCCGTCAAAGAGGCGCTGGAAGTGGACTGGAGCAGCGATAAAGCAAAGGCAGCTCTGAAGCGCACGACTCCAGATTACTTCCTCCTTCAAGGTGAGCCCTGAAAGCAGTTTCTCGGCACGCGCTTTGTGCTCTCATTTCTGCATGTGAGTCTGCAGAACCCAGAAGGTTCCTTGAGGTTGCCCTGAGCCTAGTTCCCCCTTGGTTGGTTCTAAGTGGTCACTTAGGACAACAGAGTGAATGGAGAGGAGGCCCATCATTGAGCTCTAGTTTCTTTACAATTTCTGTTTTTTTTTAATTATGTGTTGAAATGAACTGCTTTCTGAAATTGAGCCCAAGATAACAGTGTTATAAATCAAGCTCCTGTCATCACTGTTCCCTCTTTAGAGTTCTTCCTGGTGCTCAAAACCGGCGTTCCTCTCCTGAGAGATTTTCTCCCATCTCTCACCATCATTCAGAGGGCGTTAGGTAGGTGTTGGTTGCCGTCTCAGTGTTCTTGTGCTTGGCACTTTATTATTATTTTTTTTTTTAAATATCCATGGAATGTGGGATCTTGGGTCCCTGACCAGGGATCGTACCCTTGCCCTCTGCATTGGAAGCACAGAGTCTTAACCACTGGACTCCAGGAAAGTCCCTGTACTTTAATTTTTTAATATTATTTTAAAAACAGTAATCATGAACATCGAGTGCTTACTAGCAAGAGCCAGTGGGAGTTGATGTGTTATCCCTTAGTTCACAGACAAGAGAGCTGAGGCACAGAGAAATTGAGGTTGCTCTTGTTCTCAGGGTGAGCAAGTATGTAAATCACATGGGTTTGTTAGCATAAAAATAATCCGTATCTGTTACAGAAAATACCAGAAAAGCCCCCCAAAAAAGAATCACCTTGACATTTTTGTACTGATGGGGATGTGCTTCTCAACTCCCCCTCCTCACTGGTGGTACATAGACACCCCTCTGTAAACAGCTGTTAATTTGCAGAGGTTTGGGCATAGCCTTGGTGTTTCTAACTGCCAGTTATAAGAGGAGTCAGCTAGTATTTGAGTTTACCATAACCTGGGGATCCTCAGCCAGGGGCAGTCTTGCCCTCCAGGCAAGTGTCTGGAGACATTTTTGGTTATTATGACTGGTGTTGGGGTGGGGAGAGAGCCCCCAGAGTCAGCAGTGTTGAGGTTGAGAGACCCTGATCTACAACCCTTTTGCAGTTTCCAGAGTACTTTCTTGTCCACCTCCTCATCACATCTCCCTCATGAGATGGACAAGGTAGGAATTATCCCCAGTTTGGTTTCCGGGGCTGAGGAGGCAGAGACCCAGAGAGGCTTGTGTTTTGCCTTGAGAGGACACCGAGTGAAAGTCACTCAGTCGTGTCCAGCTCTGGCCCTGTGGCCTGCAGCCGCCAGGCTCCTCTGTCCATGGCAGTCTCCAGGCAAGAGTGCTGGGGCAGGCTGCCATGCCCTCCTCCAGGGAGCTTCCCAACCCAGGGATCGAACCTGCATCTCTTACATCTCTTCTGCATTGGCAGCTGGGTTCTTTACTACTCGCGTCACCTGGGAAGCCCAAGAGGACACCAAATGCAGATGTAAAAGAGGTGGGACCTGAGCAGCCCGGGTCTTTGAAATCTAATGAATTAAATACCGTATGAGGTACCAGGTAATAAGAGCATGCATGCTCCATTCTCAGTGCCCTGTGAGTGTTAGCTCATTGGATCCTCGCCTCATGCACACGAAGCTGCTGCTGTGCGCTCCTCTATACACACAAGGGATAGATTGGTAAAGACACAGGCCCATGGCCATCACTGCCCTCAGGAGCCTGTCACTGAGATGGGGAGGCAGGACTCATGCCCTGGAGACAGGATGGGGGAACGTGTATATTTCATCCAAGTAGATTCTGCTGAGCATCACCATCAGAAGTTATAAGGGGCTGGGGAGTCAACAGGATGTGATGAAGAAGCAGGAGCTTTATATCACTTCGCACATGGCAGGCAGTGGTTCACGGTCATTCAGAACTGGCGCTTTGGAATCAAAACAGACCTGCCTTCCAGTCCTGGCAGGTGGGTGAGGTTGAGCCACAGACTTCAATTCCCAGAGGCGCCCTCAGATTCCCCTCTGACCATGGGGGTGGTGACAGTGCTGGCCTCAGAGGGCTTTTGTGAGGCTTGGATGATACCCGTGCAAGAGGCTTAGCCCAGAGCGAGTCCTAGAGATCTGTCTAATCTAGCTGTGTGCTTGGAGGTCGGAGGTGCTTTCTAGTGTTAGGGTTGATTCAGTTTACCCTTAATTCCATTCTTGAGTAGGTATTATCATAGCAGCAATCCTGTCAGGCTTTAGTTTTTTTGCCTGTAAAAAGCAGTTTGTTTTATAATACACTTCATGTGTTTACTTCCCTCTTCTAAATGGTAACTAATTCTCTTTTTAGTTTCAAAGCTTTGCATTTGGAGATTAAGACTATGTTCGTAATTAATAATATACAGTTTCTTTATTATGATAAAAACACGCACCATAAAGTTTATCACCTTAACCATTTTTATGTGTAGTTTTCTTTTTTTTTCTTTTTGGCTGCATTTGGTCTTCGTTGCTGTGTTTTCGCTTTCTCTAGTTGCAGAGAGTGGGGGCTACTCTCTAGTTGCGGTGCGCGGGCTTTTTATTGTGGTGGTTTCTCTTGTTGCAGAGCATGGGCTCTAGAATGAGGGCTCAGTAGTTGTGGCTCACAGACTTGGTTGCTCTGCGGCATGTGGAATCTTCCCAGACCAGGAATCAAACCCATGTACCCTGCATCGGCAGGCAGATTCCTAACCACTGGACCATCAGGGAAGTCCATGTGTATAGTTTTGTAACATGCGTGTGTGTGTGTGCCACTGAGTCATGTCCGACTCTTTGCGA
The DNA here is from genome assembly GCF_002263795.3 of Bos taurus. Classification (NCBI taxonomy): domain Eukaryota; kingdom Metazoa; phylum Chordata; class Mammalia; order Artiodactyla; family Bovidae; genus Bos; species Bos taurus. Next base: position 54,207,737 of record NC_037345.1, read on the forward strand.
ACCCATGGACTGTATGTAGCCTGCCAGGCTCCTCTGTCCATGGGATTCTCCAGGCAAGAATACCGGAGTGGATTGCCATTTCCTTCTCCAGAGGATCTTCGCCACCCAGGGATCTAACCCAGGTCTCCTGCATTGCAGGCAGATTCTTTACCATCTGAGCCATGAGGGAAGTCCATAGTTTTGTAATAGGGAATTTTAAAAAAGGAGGCAACTCCACAAGTCATACCATCTTGGTCAAGGCTGGCAGCCGTGTGCTTCCCACTCTTCCCTCCACCCCTGGGGCAGATGTGGCTAAGAAATCGTCCTTGTTGACCGGCCACTTCTCCCAGAGCCTCAGAATCCTCTCGACAGCACTGCCTGCAGTCCTCTCTGACTGGGCATATAGATGAGTCCACTTCTAAGCTTATAAGAATAAGGCCTAGAAGGGAAGTGACTCCTCCTCCTCCTGGCTATACAGCACACCAGTGGCAATATCAGGCCTAAAACCCAATTCTCCTGATTTTGTTCTTTTACACCACCGCGCGCGTCCGCGCCCCACACACCCAATTCTCCTGATTTTGTTATTTTCCTTCGCTTTTCTCTCTGTAGCAGATGACGTGTCCTAACTTTTCTTGCATGTTGTCACCTGCGTATTCCTGATGTTTTGCTTTGTTTTGCCCTCATGGGTCATCCTGTGCCCTGTTTGTTTTTCCAGATATGCTGCACCTGGAACTCTTAGTGTCCCAGCAGTGAGCATAAGGGGCTGGTTAGCTTTCTGGGGGCTTTTCACATGTGATTAACTGCTTGATTAAGGACTGGACTGAGCTTCTGGAAGTGGAGGGCAATGGCTCTCATGATCTCTTTCCCTAGGGGAGTCTGGCCGGCAGGTTAGACTTCTGCCAGAATTCAGCTTGTAAGTGTTAAGCGACTTGCTTTCTTTCACTTGATGGCCTTACGTGCTTCGGAAAAGATCTTGGAGCATACATAGAATGACCTCATTTGTCTTGTTGGCTGCAAAATGTGTTTCTCTGGGTATGCTGTCTTTTGTGACTCGTCTTATCAAATGTAAGTTGTTTTCAGCTTTTCTCAGTCCTTGGAGTTTGTCCCCAAGAGCCTTTCTAGGAATGTGACTGATACACCTGATGATGCCTTAGGAATTCCTGGTGAGGTCAGAGTGCAAGGTCAGAGTACTTGACTGTTATACGTATAGGAGGATACCTTGCAGATAACCCAAATGGAACACTTAGTAGGTGCTCGACAAGTAGTTTATACTTGAGTGACTAGTCTGCCTGTCTGGTCATTTCTTCCCCCTCCCTGCTGCTGTCCCCAGAGGCCCCTCCTGCCTCCCTGCTCCCCTGGGAGCCATCAGGCTTTCAATCCCAGTGCCACCCGGCTCTGGCTTGTCCCGCACGTGTGGACGGTCCTCACCCCATTCACCATCCAGCCCCCGGTGAGACAGTAGCCCTGCTGTCCGTATGCGTGCGTTTGCCTTGTTGGGGTGTGAGTGTTTTTCCAGTTTACTTCATAAGATAGTGGCCAGACTGCACGTTTCCTGCTGCATTTTCCACTATCTCAAGAGTCAGCCTTACCAACTGTGAGCAAAAGGTCTCATCTTTTTATTATTCTCCCATGGCATGTTGCAAAACATTAAGTGTGAGCTGGTTTCCTGTGGCAAAAAGTTGACTTTGATTTGTTCTTTTTGAGGTTACTGTGAGTTTATCATAACAGGAGTGCTAAAAATAATTGAGTCTTGTATGGAAACAGCATTCACTTACCAGCATGAACAATAACACGTAGGTTTAGCCCAGAGCAGGAAGATATGGACTTCATCTCGAGATGTGAATTACTGAGCAGAGAATCTTTGGCAATCCTAACTTTTCTCAGTCTGTTCTGACGAGTCATGGAAAAGTACTTGGGCTGTCTTTGAACCACAGAATTAATGCTGAAAATAATCTTAGACCATTTTTGGAGCACCTGCCATGCACCAGATCTCGTGCCTGGAGATCGTCACGGGAAGAAGAAGCCTCCTTGCCAATGGAAAAGACAAGCATAGATAATCCTGCTCATGAGGGGAGCTGTAACAGAGGGCTATTGACAAAGCTGTCGTGTTGTGCTGGTCTGTTTTTCAATATGTGTGAATTATTCGACAGTCGAAAGCAAACTGTTCTGAGAGCTCAAGGAACTTGGGGTCTGGGTGTCTTTGGGGAATTGGGAAGGCTTCAGAGAGGAGGAGACACCTGAGCCAGATTTTAAAGAATAGGTATTTGCCAGGTGGTAGAGGGAGGTGAGAGCGTTGTGGGCCAGAGAAGCAGCGCCTGCAGGCGGCCAGCAGGGTGGAGACCGTGGTCCCGCAAGGCTGGAGCTTGGTGCGAGCCAGCCAGACATGAGACTGGGGCCTCACTTTTTTATGTTTTTATTCTTAGAGCCAGTGGTTTCCCCAGAGGATATCAGGCTCCCTCAGGGAACGTTTGAAATACAGATCCCTTGGCTGTAGCTCAGATGTACTGAATCGGAGCAGCTCAGAGTGGCTGGCATCTGCAGTGTTGCACACCTCCCAGGTTTCTAAAGGACCAGTCAGTCGGAGGGAGACCATTGCCCTAGGAGAAGGGGAGCCCTGGCCTGTGTCAAAGCCTCGCTTCACTCATCTGCAGTTTCATTTTAAGACATGTTAAATGCTGTATTTCAGGCGAGGACATGACTGAGGCAGGGCTAAGATGATAACCCCATGTGGCTCTTGAATGTGCTGTTTTGTCTATAGACCCTCATACTAAAAAAATAACTGTAAACAAATATTGAACTCGAGTTAGGTTTGTTTTTTACAGTGGTGTGGGTTAGAAATTCTGAAACGTATTTACTCTTTATTCTAGGATACCATCTCAGCCACCAGGGAAGCCCTGGATGGAGCAAATAGGCAAATATATTGTGGATAATGAGACTTGCATTTTTTTATTGCCAGAAAGGGGAGTTCGTTACTTCCCCTTGTTTTAGTCACTCAGTCGTGTCTGACTCTTTGTGACCCCATGGACTGTAGCCCTCAGGCTCCTCTGTCCCTGAGATTTTTCAGGCAAGAATACTGGAGTGGGTTTTAATTTCCGTCTCCAGGGGATCTTCCTGACCGAGGGATTGAACCCATGTCCCATGAATTGTCAGGAGGATTTTTTACCATTGAGCCACCTGGGAAACCCTCTCTAGTTCAATTGGAATTGGAGTCATCTGGATGAACTCATGGTTTTATTATATGTAGGTACAGAAATAGATGCGTGTGTGTCCATGTATTTACATTTTTTATTATTTTTAAAAACATTTATTTATTTAGCTGCTCCGGATCTTAGTTGCGGCATGCAAGATCTTTTTAGTCGTGGGCGGTGGGATCTAGTTCCCTGACCAGAGCTAGAACTCAGGTCCCTTACATTGGGAGTGCAGAGTCTTAGCCACTGGACCACCAGGAAAGTCCTCATGTGTTCACATTTATACATATGTATTTTCCAGCTCTAACCAATTGAGAGGGCTTTTAGAACTAATAGCCATGAACAGACTTCATGGTTGTTAACATGCTGAGAACCAGGACTCCTTGGAGAAAGGGCTGGTTTTGGGCCTGGGGTAGGAAATGTACAGATGTGCTTGGAACATCCTGCACTGCCCGAAAGTGAGGACGTGTACAGAGAATCACAGTCGTGTCTGCGTGAAGGTCACAGGAGTCAGTTTGAAGGGGCGCCTACTGATCAAATCTGGGAGAATTTGAGGATCAGGTAAATCATGATCGTAGTTGATTACAGCCCATAGAATAAAATAACTCATGAACCTATACTGATAAATATATAAGTAAATGAGGGAGAATAAATAAATAAATGAGGGAGAGGGGAGAGTTTATTTTTTTTTAAACAGAAGAAGAAGAATAAATACAGCAAGAATGAGGAAGATTAAAAGAAATCTGTGTTTGGCCATCATAGTAGTAGTTTTAAGGATCATTGTTTTAAGGATCATTGATGGATGCTAAAAGTAGGCTGTGAAGCAGCATAGATGTCTTCCCAAGATACTTTTTGATTTATTACAGAGAGAGACTAGAGAACCCAGCAGGTTGTCCCTCCACCAAGAGATCACAGTTAACATTCCAAGAATAGGACAGTAGGTCTCACGCGTCCCGTGTGGACGCACTGAGCAGGTAGGAGATAGTGTAAGTAGCGCCGCTCTGCTGAGCCAGCCAGCGGTGGCCTCTGGTTCTCGGCCCAACATGGGTGATCTCAGCCCAGTTATGGGGAAACATCAGACACACTTGGACTGAAGGAGATTCTATAAAATAAATGGCCTGTACTCTTCAAAAGTGTCATTAAAGACCCAGGAATTCCATTTCAGATTAAAGAAGGATGAAGAGACAGGGTAACTAAATGGAACACGGACTTCCCAGACTGGATCTGAAAGCAGATATATTTTTTTTTGCTTTTGCTTTCAAAGACATCAGTGAGACTGTCAGTAAAATTTGAAAAAGATCTGTTGAGTACATAGTAATACCCTACCGATGGTTAATTTTCAGTTTTGATCACTTTGTGGCTCTGTGAGAATATTCTTGTTTGGGGGAAACACACAGTGAAGCGGGCTTCCTTGGAACCGGTAGGTCAGACCTGGGGCCCGCTGTGGGGATTAGAATCTTTTCTAAGGTGGCCGGTTGTTCTTGGTTCCTAAGTCTAGCCCAGCAAGCTTGGAGTTCATGTCTACTTTCTGCTACCCCTAGAACCTTGATGTCTCCAGATTTGGATTTGGAAGAAAGGCATTTTGGTTCCACTCTGTCGTATAGTTCACCTTATGGCCTCTGTTTTCTCATATAGCAATGGGGGAGACATTGATAACCTCCTCCCAAAGATCATGTATAGGAGAGCCTTAGAAATTGTTCTGTCTTCTTTTAATGTTAACCTTCTTAGTAAAATACTCGGATGTCTCAGAGGAAACTGCCATTTCATGTGTATTCTTCCAGAACTTTCTAGTATTTTGTGCCTCATTCTTCCTCATCACTGCAGAGATTCTTTGGCAAGGTTTCTTATAATGGACAGTTTTAACTTTTTTATGGTTAGAAAACTTAGTTTCCTTGACTCCTCCTTCCTCAGTTCCCCCTGCCCCCGCCACACTCCCAGCCTACCTGTTTTTATGATTTTTAACTGACTTTGTCTCTAGACCTCAGCTTGATTGGGTGATCAGTTCTCTTCAGGAGGAACTTCTTATTTTAGAACCTGTAACCTTTGCACACCAGCCATTGCCAGTAGCTGGGCCCGGTGCTACCCCGCCGGTGTTTTGCTGTCCAGCGATGACAAGAACTGCTGAGGAAGAGACGGCCACAGGGAAATGGGTTCCGATAATGGGGCAGCCTCTGAGTGCTTGTTGATTTGCTGCTGTCATAACCACAGATGTTTAAAAATAATTTGTAGGGAGGGAAGAAGAAAGAAGTGGTGGGTTTTGTTGTGTTTCTTTTTTTTTTGTTTGGTTTTTTTTTTCTGGTGCCACTTGTCTTATCAGTGGTACAAAACGCAGACCACAGTCATTCAGAAAGGAAGAAGGCAGTGCCACACAGAGTGGAGAGGTGAGGGGGAGGGCAGAGGTGAGCCGTGAGTGCAGTCCTGGGCTTCACTGCCGTCAGCGGGTAGAGACTCTTGCTGGAGAACCAGCTCTGTTAGGCTTGTGCTCCATTCCTCAACCTGAAAAAGAGGCACATAACCTGGAGTCTGCCACTGGGGTCACAGGGATTAACAAATGCGGGCCAGGCACATCTTGTGCATTCATAATTTTTTTTACTTTTTAATTTTTATTGGCATATAATTGATTTACAATGTTGTGTTAGTTCCAGGTGTACAACCCAAGTGACTCAGATATACATATACATGTGTTCATTCTTTTTCAGATTCTTTACTGATAGAGATTCTTACAGAATATTGAGTAGAGCCCCTGTGCTATACAGTAGGTCCTTGTTGACTAACCAACAAGGCACTCTCATGAGAGCAGATCTTACTATGACCATCTCATTTTCACAGACGGAAATAGAGTCTGAAAGAAGCTTAAGTCATTTGTCCAGGGTCACCAAACCTAGTAAGTGTTTAAGCATCCCCCAATAAATACCACGTCCCTCAAAGCGCTCAGTCAGACTTCAGCTATTCACCTTACTAATTAATACTTATGGCATTATGTCCATTTTTTAAAGTCTGAACATCACAAGAACCCGTGACGTTTTCTTGTTCCACTTCTGCAGATGGGAAACTGAGGCCCACCGTGGCCAGATTGAAATAATGGGCAACATTGTCAGCAACCTGCCTTGTCTTCTCTGCAGGCCCGTGTCTCCCCCACCCCCGTTGTTAGCTTGTGTTTGAGCTGCTCTCGGGCCCCAGCCCAGCTGCGATTCTGGTTGAAAGCCTCACATCTCTTCCCTGACTGTCAGACAACAGTCACGGGAATGTCCTGTGCCATCTTCCCTGGGTAAGAGCGGTTGGTGGAGAGCAGCAGATGCCCAGAGTCAAGGTCATGTGCCACTCAAGTGCTGGGCTGGAGAAAAGCCCCTGTCTCCCTGCTGCTTGTGACCAGGCAGGGGAGTGTGAATGGAGAGGGTTCTGTCAGAACAGCTCTGTGAGCCGAGGGTGCGGCTGGCCACGCTGGGAGACGGGGCCAAGCACTCGGGGTCCAGGGAGCTCCACACTTGGCCTCTATATAACCTGCCTCAGCATTTCAGAATGTTTATGTCCCCTTCTTTTTGTAAGTTACAGACTTCTCAGACTGCTCCATTGTAAAGATGAGAGTCAAGCTCAGGAATCATTAGACCGTTGTTTTGTGGGTTTTTTTTTTTTTTTTTTAAAGAAGAGAAATGGGGGACTTCCCTGGTGGTTGGGATTCATGCTTCCACTGCAGGGGTCACGGGTTTGATCCCTGGCTGGGAATGCTGCACAGCACAACTGGGGGGAAAAATTGTTTTTAATTTTTGTTTTAAAATAATAATTGTTTTTTGTTGTTGTTGTCTTTTAAGGAGAAATAGAATATTTGGCCAGATGGAGTCTGAATGGGTGGTTTGCATTATTCTAAACTGATGGATTCTGGGATGGGAAACTAAGTTCATTTGAAGTGGTTTTCTTTTTTCTTTTCTTTCTTTTTTTTTAAATTTTATTTTATTTTTAAACTTTACAATATTGTATTAGTTTTGCCAAATATCAAAATGAATCCGCCACAGGTATACCTGTGTTCCCCATCCTGAACCCTCCTCCCTCCTCCCTCCCCATACCCTCCCTCTGGGTCATCCCAGTACACTTTCTTTTCTTTTTTTAAACCAGTCTGTATTCTCTCTTCTCTCTGCTTCCAGGGAGGCAGTACAACATAGAGGTTAGAGGTGTAGTGATTTTGGAATCTATCAGAAGCCCAAGCCTTAGTTTCCCACCTTGGACAGGAGGATGGTCACAGTTGCACCCACCTCATTCTGTTTTTATTAGAAGAGCTCGTTCTGAGTATAGGCTATTACCTGCCCCTGTTTTAAAAACCTAAATGTTAAGGAAACAAACATGTGACTAAAAACTGCTTAAACATAATTTTGATAGCTGAATAATACTCCATTTGGTCAATCTGTCATATTTTATATGCGTGCTTAGTCGCTCAGTCATGTTCAACTCTTTGTGATCCTATGGGCCGTAGCCCACCAGGCTCCTCTGACCATGGGATTCTCCAGGCAAGAATACTAGAGTGGGTTGCCATTTCCTACTCCAATCATATTTTATGTAATCATCCTATTATTGGATGTGAGATTGTTTCCAGATTGTGGCATAAATAACGGCGGCAACCATTTGCACATAATTAAATCACTGGCCACAGGGCCTGACCTTTTATAAAGCCGCTCAGTACTGCACCTTTGCACGGCTGGGTGAGCCAGTCTCTCCGCTGCATGCTCAGGTTGAGTAATCTGGGTCTTTCATTTGGTAGGCAAAACCCAGCAGGTCATTTCTGAGAAGCAGGACTCCCCTTTCTCCCATCAACAACTTTCATCCAGCTGCCTCAGGTTTTCTTCAGAAGACAGCAAGCTGTAAATAACCAGACAGCTTTCTTTCTCTCTCTGCTGAACTGAGATGGAATGTGGTCAGAGACTAGCTTTCATTGGCGAGATGAAAGGATGGCCAGGACTTGGTGCTCAGCAGGGGTGTTTCAGAAAAAGTCTTCAGGGCAGGCCAATCTGGGGGTGAAGTTCTCTGGAGAAAGAGGTCAAAGGCCCGGGCGGCCGTGGTGACAGACAGGGGCTTATGTGCGTGCCCTCTGTGGACTGTGGTCTCCGCCTTTTGGGTCCCAGCACGGCTCAGCATATGGGGTGGAGGTGGTGTGCAGGTGCTCAGGAAATGTTTGTGGACAAGAAAATAAATGAAGGAATATGTGCATGCACATACTTTCAAGTTTCTGGGTTAAAGAGGAACACTAAGAAAGGTAAATGAAGCGGGTAGTGGGGTGGAGCTGAGCTGAGCAGATGACCAGATGCCACCAGATGCCTTGAAAGGTGAGAGAGGCTGAGAGCCAGTAGGCCCTCATGGGGGTTCCGGGAGACCGTGCCTCTGCTTCCTCCAGCCCAGCCCCTTCCCTCCTTTGAGCTCCACGCCCGTGGACCGGCTCTTCTGCATCTTTGGCCCTCAAATGTGGCCTTGAAAAGCAGGCTTCTATCTTGTTTCCCTCTTGAGGCAGATGTGGTACACTGTGTGTCTTTTTTTTTTTCCTTTTTTTCTCTGGCTGAACATTCCTTGGTAAGAAACAGAACCATCCTGGGTATCTTGCGGTCTCCATTCAGTTCAGTCAGCACAGGAACAGGCTGGTTAGATCTGTGGGGGCCTGTGCCACCTTGTTGTGAGCCTTCTCGCCCTGTGACTCCTTTCCTTCCTTCTCCAAGCACCGACACTTGCTCAGTGTGTGCCGTGGGGGCCCGCCCCGTGCTGGGCACTCAGTAGGTAATGGTGAATGTGACAGATGTGTGTCTGCCCTGCAGAGCCCCAGAGGCTGGTGAGGAGACGGGTCCATCTTCGTACAGGTGAGCCCACACTTTGACTATGAAGTTTCAAATTGTGATGGAGACCATGAAGGCCAAGAGCAAGGTGCGGAGAGTTACTGGAGTATGCACGATTTAGAGCCAAAGCACGGTCGCCTGCTGAGCTCACTGTTGAGTTGGTGGTGGTCTCAGTCATGTGAGGAGTCACAGCATAGGCCAGTGTGTCAGCCTCTCTGAGGGCCATGTGGGTGGGTTTATGGAGGTCGGACAGTTCCGGAGTAGCACCATGGACCCGACGCTCCCCTGGCACCGGCCAAGGTGCCTGGCCTGTATTCATTCTGTTCATCCTTAAACCGCATGAGTTCAGTGCTGTGATGCTTCCCATTTTATGGAGGAGGCTTAGGGATGTTGTCAGGGTCCAGTGTTACAGTGATTTAGATCAGGGGTCAGAGCTATCTGCTGGTTCCAGGCTGCCCAGGCCCGGGGAAGGGCTCTGCACAGAGAGGGCACAGTGGTCCCTGATGAGCAGCACGGGCAAGTTCCAAGGGCAGGAGGTGGCAAGGGTCAGCGTTCAGGCCTGGAGGACCTGCCGAAATGTGGTGGTTGTGCCTGGTGGGCAGGGGGTGTCCGGCTGCTCGGGGAGACCGCCCTCTCCTCCCCGTCGTGCTCGCTCAGCTCCTCCTCTCGTGCTGCCTCTCGTTACCGTGCATTGTGATGTGTGTCGCCCTCACACATACTCGGAACGGCAGAGCGTGCAGCTTGCTCTGTTGCACTCGGGCCCCGGCACAGAGGCTGTGCTCGCTGTGTGTTTATTGAATGAACAGTTGACTAAAGAGGAGACCTGGTGTCTTGCCTTAGGAAATGGGCTGCTGGCTAAGAGGATAACTCGCCTTTTCATTTTCTTGGAGATGTATGTCACCCAGGAGTGGATCCGATTTCCAGGCCATTCCCAGAGATGATGAGTCTCTTGAGTGAGCCAGTTTGGGGAGAATGTTGGGAAGCACCAGTGGTGTGAGGCGGGGGTGTCTGGTATAGAACAGTTCTAGGCACCAGCCAGGCAGTTTTACAGAGATTTGGCTTTCTTCCTTTAGATGAATTCTTTTGGGGAACAGCAATTGGGTTGGAGCTAGTTTGCAACGTTGACTTCATTTTTTTTCCTACAAAAATAATGGAGTTTTTGAATGGCCTTAGTGATTATGCTAAATATAATTGTGCCATTTAAATGCAATGAAAGTTTTCAGAAAGAAATAGAATAATTAATAATATAGCTTCCCAGATTCCTATTATAACACTAATCTAGTAGTCTGATTCAGATTAAATTTGAATTTGGGTTAATTTCTCTTTGCAAAAGTAGTAGTTTATCCACATGTACAGTTTTTCTTCTAATCCAGGAAAAGGTGCTTAGTGTCTCCCTTTCAGAGTTTGTCTCCTCCGTTGCATGGGCGAGTCCTGAACTCTAGCAGAGACCCCAGTCTGTCCTCAGTAGCAGTGAATGTCACCCCCCACCTCCGGACTTCAGCAGCCTGAGTTAATTAAAAGGTTCAGAGGAAGTTAATCAAGTTTGGAACTCTGATTTTGTGCAGTGTTTTGATATGTTTCGATGAGTCATCTTTTGGCATCCCTAACAGTATTTGATCTTCACAGAATAGTTTCATAATCTGGAAACTGGCTGGGAGGTGCTCTCCAGAAATGCAGAGTCAACAGTGATGTGTGTATGTCTGGCCATTTGGGAGGGCAGATGACAGAACAAAGAGGAGACTTTAATAAGCAAGAACCCGTCAGGGGCTCCGGTCAGTTCTGAGGCTGCTGCCCGTCTAGAACACTGGGCTTCTTCCCGCCCCCTCCAGCCCTGCTCACTGGAGTGCTGACATTAAAGGAAGAAAAAAAAAAAAAGAGTACAGAATACAGCCTCTGTTTGCTTTGCTGCAAATAAGTGGCTGGAGTGACTGGCCCCCGTCCCGGAGGCCCTGCGCGAACTTCAGATGTGGTCAGTGAGGCCTCTAGACGGTGCCAGGCTGCCGGCCCACGTCCAGGCGGCCCGCACCAGGAACAGGCAAGGGGCCCAGAGAAACAGCGGGGCCAGCTGCTGGCGGCCTCTGCTCGTCCTCTGAGCGCCGCCTTCTTTTTTTCCGAGATGAAACCGGTCTTACCCTCTGAAGATGGATGGGCCAGGGCTCCTATGGCCCCTGCCTCCTCTTCTCACCCGAAGAGCTAGGAACTTAAAATGAATGGACCAGTTGAGAGAGAGCAGGGCCCGTCTGGAAAATGCATCTCACCAAAATGTGGTCGAGCAGGAGTTCTCTTAAGGTGGCGGGCAAAGAGCCAGACCACCTGGGGTCCTTGGGCTGCATTCCTCATGGTCCTGGATTTCTGCTGCGTCAGTTAGGGTTCAGAAGCAGAGATTCTGAGTGCCAGCATTGGCAGTTCTGTGCCACTCCTCATTGGCAGTCCCATGGAAAAAACTGTTCAGTCTCTGGACTTCAGTTCCTTCACCTGTGAAGGGGGGAAGCGAGCGTATCAGGACCTCCCTCCCTCCCTTGGTTATTGTGGACATAAAAGGTTTAGAAAGGTGCCTGGCATGGAGTAGGCACTGTTTGTTTTGGAGTTGTTACAATAGTCTGAGTTTGCTTCAAGAGCTGTGTTCCATAACCAGAAGGTGAAAAGTTTTGCGGCGAGGGCTTAAAAAATGAGCCTCTCTGGTGTCCCTTGTGACAGTTCGTGCTTCTGCCCAGTGACACAGAAGAGGCAGGGCCCCAGCCGCAGTCCTGCAGCCTCATTCGCTTCCCACCTGCTTCTCCCTGGCCCTTGGACTGTGCATTACAAGCATCTGCTCAGGCAACACTGACGTGCACACTGGGTCTGTCTTCTCCAGAGTGATGGACAGGATGAGGGCTGACATTTGATACCGTCCGCTTAGAATGTCCTCTTGACTGGACCGGAGATTTCCAGGTTCATTTGTCTTCACAGGACCTTGCTGGCAAAGAGGCTCGGTCTCAGTGATTCCTCACCACTTCCACAGCCTTTCCTCCACCCTGTCCCCACACACTCGCCTGAAGGCACTTGTTTAGTCCAGATCAGAATCCCAGCGACACATCTGCAGAGGTAGAAGTTGAACTTAGGTAATGGCATGTCCGTGTTAGCCAGCATCCGGATGGACATTGGCTTTGAGTTGGCTGCCAAATGGTCGGGCCGAATCAAGGGTTGTAGAAGCTGTATTCTTGGAAGAGAGAGGAGAGTAACATTCCCAGACTGCAAACAGTATCCGAAGCAGGTGTTCTGGAACCTTCTAAAGAAAAGAGGACAAGCCCTCTGATGTGCAGAGCCCTGTCCAGGGCGTGTGACTAGCAGTCTTTCTCAGATACTGGCACTGAGAAAAGCATAGCCCAGCAGCAGTTTGCATCTTCTTTAACCCGGACCTCCACTGTGTGGGGTCTTCTGAGAACTCTGTATAACTGTTTATGAACTTCTCTCAGGCTGCAGTGGAGCTGTCTGTCCTGGCCTTTAATATCCTGTCCTCCCCCATCACCTTCAGGCTGCAGAGACCTTGCTCACCACTGGACTCTGGCACCTAAGTCCACCGGGCACACCTAGGTCAGCCCTGCTCACTCATGCTGGCGAATGAATGAATTCTTACTACTTCTTGGAGAGCTGTTCTCCACTGGGCTGCTCATCACAAAAACTGTGTGTGAGTCTGAAGAAAACAAAGAGAAGGTTGATGATTCCCTAGTCTGAGGTTAGATCCAAACATTTGCATTTTTAAAGAGCCCCACAACAATTGCCCATTCACCTTTAACTTTTAGAGGAGAGCTCCTTGTACTGAGAGGGAGGGAGTATGATTTGGGGGATGAGTTCACTTTTTCAGTGAACTCGTCAGCAAACACTGATGAGACTTAGTGGAAGCACTTGGTGAACTGTGAGTGTGAAGGGCCCTCCCAGGGCCCCCCAGGATCTACTATCTCTCCCTTTGCTCCAAAACAGCCTGTGTGCTGTGGGAGGAGCACTGCCTGGAGAGGAGGCTCTGCCTGCCTTGGAGAGCATGGTGGGGACAAGAGTGCCCCCCAGCCCGCCTGCAATAACATCTGGACGAGGCAGTGGAAGGGGCTCATGTTTTGATCGGTCTTCTGTTCATGCCTGTGTCTTTTCATTTGGCTTACAAGTTCAAGTCTTGTTCAGGGCTCGTTCCACGGTAGCTCTGATTTGCTGCCATCATCTGAACACTTCCTCTAGTTCACATCCAAAATGAAACATCCCTTTCTGGAGGTTGACGTAGCAGTAGTATTAAGTACGGGAGGGTTTGTTTGTAACGATCCGCCTGTCTGATGTGTCCGAGCCCTTGGCTGGCCTCTTCTGGCTGGAAGCAGTTCATCCTTTGAACTTGTGCCTAGCATGCATGCCTCCTCCACCTGACGTCTCTCCTGGGTCAGAACAGGGCCTTTTCCCTGCGCTAAAAGCTTCTTGGACCTTTCTTCCCAAACCCACACAGACTTCACTCATGGTGCTGACGCAGGGAAGCTTTGCTTAACAGACCCTATAGAGGATGTCAGACTCTGTTGTACTGTCATGGCTCTCGTCACAGGAATTTTAGTCATTTTTGTCATTATTTGATTACCTTTCTGACTGTGTTTGTTGAATAAATGAAAAGTGTTAACCTTTCACTTGGCCCACATTTTAATTAATGTACTTCCTGTAGAATGAAAAAAATTTGTTTTATTATCAACATTTGTAAGTATTTATTACGAAAAAAATTATTGAAGTACTGTTGATTTAGTGTTGTGTTAATTTCTGCTCTACAGCAAAGTTGATTCACATATACAGACATTCTTTTCCACTGTGCTTTATCACAGGTTATTGAATATAGTTCCCTGAGCTATACCTTAGGATCTTGTTGTTATTCCGTTCTATATATAATAACTTACATCTGCTAATCCCAAACTCTCAATCCGTCCTTCCCCTTTAGCAGCCACGAGTCTGTTCCCTGGGTCTGTGAGCCTGTTACTATTTCGTAGATAAGTTCATTTGTGTCGCATTTTAGATCCCACGTATAAGTGATATGTGGTTTTTGTCTTTCTCTTTTTGACGTACTTCACTTGGTATGATAATCTCTGGGTCCATCCCTCTTGCTGCACATGGCTTTATTTCATTCTGTTTTGTGGCTGAATCAATATTCCATTGTGTATACACACCACAGCCTCTTTATCCGTTCATCTGTCGATGGACATTTAGGTTGTTTCCATGTCTTGGTTATTGTGAATAGTGCTGCTTTGAATATGGGGCTGCATGTGTCTTTTTGAATTGCAGTTTTGTCTAGATACATGCCCAGGAGTGGATTGCTGGATCATATGGCAACTCTTTTTTTTTTTTTTTTTTTTTGAGGAACCTCCATACTGTTTGCCATAGTGGCTGCACCAGTTTACATTCCCACCAGCAATGTAGGAGGGTTCCCTCTTCTCTGTAGCCTCTCCAGCATTTATTATTTGCGGATTTTTTTTTTTAATTGAGGGCCATTCTGACCAGTGTGGGGTGGTACCTACCTCTTTGTAGTTTTGATTTGCATTTCTCTGTTGGTTAGTGACATTGAGCGTCTTTTCATGAGCCTGTCAGCCACATGTATGTCTTCTTTGGAGAGATGTTCATTCAGGTCTTCTGCCCATTTGAGTTCTATGAGCTCTTTGTATGTTTTGGAAATTAAGACCTTTTTTGATCACATCATTTTCTTTTCAGTTGTGAAAAGACTTGCTTTTTTAACCTGGCTTCTTCCTTTCCCAGTGCTCCTGAAGTTTCGCACAGATAAAGGAAGAGATCCTAGTTCTGATACCTTTGGGGAAGATTCTGAGTTGTTGCTCCAGATACGGAATGATGTGCTTGACGCCCTGGGTGTCAATCCTGATCTGCTTCCTGAAGACTTTGTCAGGTTGGTCTGACTATTTATCACAGTTGAGTTTAGATTGATAAATGTCTGTGTTTAGCATTTGCCCTAATTTGGAGAGATGCTTTACTAAGACTGAAAAGCCCTGAGGAGAGAGCCTCCTTTGCCACATTCTGCCACACACACACCCACACCCACACCCACCCCGCAGCCCTCCGCCCCTCTGTTGGTATAACAACAGTATATGAAAAATGGAGGTGACCTTGTATGTGTTCAGATATAACTGCAGGGTCAAGGGAGTGGCGGGTCAGAAGGATGGGTTTATCATTTGGTAGATACTGCCCTTGCCCTCCGCTGATGACCCATCAGTTTATACCCTCGGCTGCAATGGCATCCTTGTTCCCAGCATCTTCACCCCTGGGCACTGCGATGCTTTCAGCCTCAGGGACCAGTCCTTTGTTCTTATACACAGTCAGGTTTTGGGTTTGTTGGTCTCTCCAAAGGGAGACTAAGTTAGGAATCCCTCCCAGACAGTTTTGGGATCATCTGCTTACTTCCACTCTCTCTCCGCATCTTTGAGGGACTCTGTAAGCTGCCTTGCTGTGCCCCGCTTGTAGCTGCAATAATGATGGCTAGAATCTACTGAGCAGCTATTACAGTACCAGGCACTGTGGTAGCTGCTTTGTGTATGTACCCTGTCTTGACAAGACCCCATTTTATAGGAGAGGGGAAGCTGAGTTAGAGCTCAGAGAAGTCCAGTCACTAGCCTGAGGTTACACAGATAATAATGGAAGCACGGTGTAGTGAAGGCTTTCAGTGCTTTACCAGTGCAGCCATATGGTTGTTAAAGTCCTTAAAGGGTGTATTATTATTTCCCTGTGAGTTAACTGAGGCTCCGAAAGATACAGTCACGTGTCCAAGGTTTTAGTAAGTAGCTGACCAAGATTTGCCCACACCACTGATCCCTGGGGACAGCCTAGTACCTTGGTTCCTATTCAGCAAGAAAGTGAATGGTGGTCCCACCCTTCCCTAGTCTTTTCCTTGTGTACTCATGTCTGGGGACCTCACTTAGACACTGACAAGCCTCAGCCAGTTTAAGACCAGCAGTGGGGCTTGGAATCGCCTGCTGAGCCCTCAGCCAGAAAGAGGCACCTGGATACCAGGCACTCTTGTAAGTTGGCAGCGGGAGGGAGTTCAGGGGCTAATGACACCACCGCCTGGGATGGGGTCCCTGTCCCGGGGGACGGCCCACGGAGAACAGGTTCCCACAGGTGTCCGGCTTCAGTAGTCCCATCCGGGCCAGTGAGCACACCTAGTGCCAGTGCCAGGCCATGAGTGTGCAGCCGAGTGACCGATTTGGGCATTGAGAGTGATGAATGGCCTGCTTAGGCATCACCAGCCAGTGGCAGAGCCCCCACTTCCCAGAAGGAGAGAGCCACAGCCTCACTGCTCACAGCCTGTCTCGCTGCTGGCTGGTTTCCTCTCCACAGAGTGTTGTATTCCCCCCACCCTCCCAGTCCTCTTTGCAGAAACAGCTCTCCCGTGTCTATGCCCTCATGTCTATGCCCTCCCGTGCTCAGGCACTCCCTCTCTATTGCCCTTTAAGTGAGAGGTGTTTGATGGCCTCTTAACAGCCGGCCATGGCCAGTGCAGATAAGGCTGGGGGAGATGCGCTGGGGATGTGGCGGGGAATCGAGCTGCCGTCTGGCAGCTGAGCTGCCTGCACAAATTGCCCACTGCCAGCTCCAAGCAGGGTGCGCTCACTTGAGGAGGGAAAGCTGTGCCCAAGTCTCCATTTCCCTCATCTGTCTGTGATCTGCTTGTGCCGTCCTTCATGTTATTTATTCTCTTCAGAGAGCTCAGTTGCTTTTCTGATTATGAAGGTAACAGATGCCCATTGCCAAAAAATAGAAAAGGGAAGAAAAGGATCTCCCATAGCTCCTCCCAGTGAGAAGTCACCAGTGCTGGCTTGGGGTTTAATTTGGGGGTTTAGCCTCTCAGACATCTGTGTGTGTATTTACTCATGTGTCTTCTCTTTTTAAATACCAAAATGATCACACTTTTCATACCACAGCCTTCCTTTTCCAGCATCTCATGGATCTGTTTGTGTCACAAGTAAAGACCCATAACCTCGCTTGTACTGCCGCATGTGTCATTGTCTACTGAATGGTTTTCATTTAACCGTTACCTGCTTGGTGGGTACTTCAGTTATTTGTAGTTTTTCACTGTTATAAACATCTATGACAAACATTCATAATGTATATATGTAATATAACTTGTGCTGTTAAATTTTTGCATTATGGTAAAATGCACACATCATAAATTCTAACACTTTAGCCGTTCTTAAATGGACAGATCAGTGGCGTGAAGTCCATTCGCACTCTTGTCGCCTGTCACTGATACCCGTCTCCAGAACTTGGTCCTCATCCCAAAGTGAACCTCTGTCCCCACTGAACACTGACTTCCCATTGTGTGTCCCTAGCCCCTTGCAGCCTCTTTCTTTCTTGATGAATTTGACCGTTGTGGGCATCTTGTTTAAGTGGAATTGGGATGTAGTATATGTCCTTTGGTGAACTTACTGGTCCTTAAGTTTCAGAGATAATAGACATATTATGGAAAAAAACAGATAGTATGGAATGAATCCAAAGATGGAGATGAGGGGAGGTGGGAGGCACAGAGGGTGGGATATAACATAGGCTCGAGGATGCACTGTGTAACACACGGAATATTAGCCAGTATTTTTAATAACTGTAAATGGAAAATGACCTTTAAAACTGTATAAAAAATTTTTAAAATAGGGACTTCCCTGGTGGTTCAGTGATTAAGATTCTGCACTTCACCACTTCTGGGGGTGCAGGGTCAGTGCCTGGTCAGGAAACACATGTGGGATACATGCTGGGTGGTGTGGTCAAAATTTTTTTGTTTTTAAAATAATTTTAAAAGAAATTTAAAATTACTCATTCCATGAACCAGAGAGGGGGGAAAATCACTGAATTTGTCCTGTGCCGTACTACACTGTCTTGATTACTGGAGCTTTGTAGTAGGAAGTTTGAAATTGGGATGTGGGTTCTCCAACGTTAGCTCTTCTTTTCCAAGATTATTTGACTATTCTGGGTCTCATGCAGAATTTTAGGGTGGATTTTCCCATTTCTACAAAAAAGGTTAGCTGGAATTTTGAGAGGAATTATGTCAAATGTATAGAATAATTTGGAAAGTATTGCTGTCTTAACAAAGTTAAGTTTTCTGATCCATGAACATGGGAATATCTTTCCATTTATTTAAGTCTTTTATTTCTTTCAACAGTAGTCTTCATAGAGTAAGTCTTAAACATCTGTTGTTAAATTTATTCCGAAATATTTTATTCTTTTGGATGCTGTTGTAAATGGAATTCTTCATTTCATCTCGAGGGTGTTCGTTGCTGATGTATAGAAATAGATTGGTGTTTTTTTTTTTTTTTTTGTATGTTAATCTTGTATTCTGCAGCCTTGATTCAAATAATTCAGTAGTTCAGATAATTTCTCTGTGGTTTCCTTAGTACTGTCTGTGTACCAGATCATGTCATCTGTGAAGACATATCACTTCTTTCTTTCCGGTCTGGATGCCCCTTGTGCCTCTTTCCTGCCTTCCTTAAATGCCCTGGCTGGAACCTCCAGGACAGTGTTGAATAGAAGTGGTGATAGCAGACATCCTTGTTTTGTTCCTGATATTTCAGTGTTTTGCCGTTAAGTGTGATATTAGCTGTGGATTTTTGTAGATGTCCTTTATCAGTTTGAAGAAATTTCCTTCTGTTCCCAGTTGTTGAGTGTGTTTATCACGAAAGGGTGCTGTGTTTTGTCCCATGCTTTTTCTGTGTCAGTTGAAGTGATCATGTGTATGTTGCTGTTTTGATTTACTGGCATTTTGTTGAGATGATACTCTTTATTTTTTAAGATTATATTCTTTTAAGAGAAAAAAAGTAGAACATTAAATTTTTATAGTAGGATCACATAGAATAAAGGAGAATTTTTTTAAAGGAAAAAATTGACTATCTTTGAGGAGTAGAATTATGGCGACTAGTTTCTCCTGGCTATAGTTTTCTCTGTTAGGTTTTATAGTTCCTCAGAGGACCTTGGTATGCAAGAGGAAAAGTTGCCTCCGTAGATTAACAGATAGGGGTGCTGGTCCCAGCCAGGGGGTAAGGAGATGGTCACCCCGAGCCTAGTTAGTGGGAGTTGAATGGATCGAGCCTTTCTGGAGAGCATCAGGACTCAGCAATTCTATATTTAGGAATTTGCCATAAGGAGCTGTTTGGACGGCTCTACCAAGGTGTATGACCACAGAGTCCACCAGCTTAAATATCCCTCCGTAGGTCATGGGGCACAGTGAATAGTAGTTGCTGTGACCTGGGTTTTCAATTATATATATTTAGATATGTGCCCTTTTTTTTTTTTTTTTAGATATGTGCCCTTTTAAAAATGTCTGGAAGGGTGTGTACCAAAGCAAGAAGACTGGAAGTGTTCTCTCAGTAGGGCTCCAGAGAGAAGTTTTCCGTTTAACTTGCCTGCACCTCAATCTGCTCATTCTAGAAACCCCTTTGTGTTCAGGAGTGGGAGCTGGCGAGGCAGGCTTCCTGGAGGGAGGTGGTGGGAGACAGCGTTTGACTGTCTGGGATGGATGATTGGGAGGGGCAGGTGACAGTATTAGCTAAAATTTGTCCTCTGGGTTCCCCCTCTTGGCCCAGAAGGGTTGGTATCTATGTGGGTAGTGAAGACTTTTCTTTCCTCCCGTGCTTTAATTTCAGACCCCGACTTTGCCAAGCTGTCTGCATGTTAACACAGGCCTGCTCCGGACATTTGTCTGGGACTAGCATATTGAACCCACTGCCCATTGTGGGACAGAAGAGAATTGCGAGAATGTGACCGGGGCACCAAAACATCTGGTATTTGTAGGGCTTTATTTTTAGGATGCACAGATATAGTCTTATCCTTTAACTTCAAAAAAAAAAGAAGTTGTGAAACAGTTCTTGCCTGCCAAGGTTCAGATGTCTTTCTCGCCACCTACTAACCTGGATCAGATTTACTTTTCACACCTAGATACCAGTATTAGCATTGCTGTCTGAATTGACTCCTCCTGGTGGGAGATGTTTTCATTCAGGCAAACCCACCACTGACCTCTCCCAGATGTCCACACCAGCCTTCCTGTTGCTCAGAGCTCTGTTTCACATGTCTTCTCTTTTAGGTACTGCTTCTCTGAGATGGCCCCAGTGTGTGCAGTGGTTGGAGGGATCCTGGCCCAGGAAATTGTGAAGGTAAAAAGTCCCTGTGGCATGGAAGATCATTGGCCCTCCGCACTAGGACCTTGGATGTGCCGACAGAGAACCCAGAGCTGTCTTAGAGAGCTGCCTGGTTTCTCAGACCCAGTCATCCTTGTCTCCTGACCTCCCTGTTCCCTTTCTCCCTCCCTTTTTCCACTTCATCCCCTTCTCTCCAGCCCATTCACGTGGGGCCTTCAGCAAATGGCCTTGGGAGTGCCTACTTCGTGCTGATAAGCCCAGAACTGGACACAGAGCCCACGGGGCTGTCTGCCGTCCCCTAACTATACCACCCAGCTATCTGGTGTTGTGACATTTGCCACAGATTCTGCTCACAGCTCTGTAAAGTGGGCACTGTCCTGATTCACACTTAAGGGGTGGACACTGAGGCCCAAAGAAGGGCCTCCACAGCCTGTACTGCTCCTGTCTGCTCCAGTTTCCCTCCGCTCATGCCATGGCGTCAGAGTTCCCTCTCGTTACTTCGCACCCCGTGGGCGAGTGTAGAGCAGGGGTGTCAGCACCAGAGGAACTCAAGCCCTGTGCCCAGAGCCCACAAGGCTCTGCCCAGCATGCCCTGTACCCACGTTAGGCAGATGTCCTTCTCCCTCTCAAAAGGGGAGCTTTCACACAGGGTCATGTGTTTAGTACCTGGCACGGCACTTTGAAGTCTCTTCTGGAGCATTTGGGTTATCAGAACTGTAGCATACCCCCCAGTATGTGTTCCTTTCTTGGGGGACTTTGATATTTTCCTAAAGTGATGAATTTGCCTTGTGCACATCTTAACCACCGAAGTGGGCTTGGAACAGTGGACCAACTTCCCCTGCTTTGTCTTGGTTTGCACACTTGCTTCAAAAACAGTTGATGCAATCTCATGGTCGCACCATCTTCTTAAGGCTTTTTCCCTCTCTTTTCTTCCCTGATCATTCTCTGGATCAGATTCTTTCTGAGTCTCACTCTGTGGCGTAGGCAGTGGGAGGCACAGTGGGAGGAGAGGAGAGGCATGCGCTGCTGTGTGCGGCCTCACCCCGCTTCTGCCTGCCCAGGCTGCTGGCAGGGTTCGGCTTGGGCCCCCGGCCTGGGGAGCTGGTGGTGGCTGCGGGAGGACTGTGTTGAGAAGGACTCTGAGACTGCCTGTGGAGAGACTTGGCAGGAAAGAGTACAGTGATGGAACAGCAAGGGGAGAGTGGGAACCTAGTATGTTTTTGTATCCTACGATGATGAGAGAATAGATAACACTTATTTATTTTAAACATAGTTTTCTCTAGGACTTTCTTTTTTTGACTCTGCTGGGTCCTTGTTGCTGCCAGAGGGCTTTCTCTGGTTGCAGAGAGTCAGGACTACTCTCCAGTTGTGGGGCATGGACTGCTCATTGTGGTGGCTTCTCGAGGACATGTGGGTTCCCTAGTTGTGGTACACGGGCTTAATTGTCTGTCCCTTGGTGCGTGGAATCGTCCCAGACCTGGGATCGAACACGTGTTCCGTGCATTGGCAGGTCGACTCCCCACCACTAGACCATCAGGGAAGTCGCTAGATAGCATTTGTTGAAAGCCCATTCTGCACCCACTGCTTGGACTCCTTGTTCTCAACTTGATAGACTCGTTTGATCCTCACAACAGCGCATGAGGTAGGAGCTGCTGCGATCCCTGCACTGAGATGCAGAGCAGCGGTGAGGCCGGGATTCAAGCTCATGCCGTCCGGCTCCTGGGCCCATGCTCTTCAGCCCTTGGCCAGCAGGTCTTGGGTGCCCTCAGCCTCACCTCCACGCATCCCGCTGAGATGCTGCTTCCTGACTTTCTTGCATGGGATGGAGGTGGTGGGCTGGGCAGGCGGTCTTGCCCCGCTGTGTGCAGGGGCACGCGGCGCCTGCGCCCCAGTCCCGCCTCCGGGCGCCCCTCCTCCTGCCGCCGGGCACAGCTGTGGCCCGCATCTTGTTCCTGTCTGTCCCATGGCCAGAGCATTCTGCGTTCCTGGCTGCAGGCGTGTTTGGAATCTCCCCTCCCCCTTCGGAAGTACGTTCCCCCTGGCCCCGCGTTCACCCCATGCCCTGCTGTCTTGTCCCTGCCACTCCCCCTCACTTAACACCGGTCCAGCTCCAGCCAGCTGGCGGTAAAGGCCTGCCATCTGAGGGCGGCAGACCTCCGCCCTCTCCCTGGTGGGGCCCTCTGACCACGGTAAAACGTAAACATTGGGAGATGGGGGCAGATGTACAAGTCTGTTCCCTGGGAATCGTCTGTTCCCCTCCTTCCTTGTATCTTTCCAGACACCACACATTCTAGTCCTGTCCTGTCTCATCCTCCTTCCTTGGGTTTAATCATTCTTCTTTACCTTTCACTGTTGGTGGGCAGTCTCCCCTCCTACAGCACTAGAGGTGAGAGTTGACAGCAGCAGCCTTACCAGGCTCCATGTGAAAATGCGTCGTGCCATCTCCTGGAACGTGGGTTCTTGCGTATGGGATCCACCTGTGTGTCCTTCGACCTGGCTGAGTGCCTGGGGGCCTCAGATATTGGGAAAGGACCTCCTGTTCGAGCAGTAGCAGCTCCCATTTATTGAGAATCTACTCTGTGGCCGGCATGTTACAAGCTGGATCGCGTTTCATACTCACCAGGAACCCTAATAGGCTGAGGCCGTTTGTTTGGGTTTTCCTCTGCAAGCTCAGAGAGCCACCCTCTGACACCAGGTCAACACCTCCTCTCCAGAAGAACAGTTTGTTCCAGAGTAAGCACTTGGAATAGGTATAATCATCTCCATTTTACAGACGAGGACTGGAATTGGCGCTTAGTTCAAGGAGGAGAGGTTCAGGGCCCAGCTTTGTAAAGGCAGGCCTGCCTGAGGAGTGACTGACTGCATGGAGCTCCCGGGCACCTTGGCAGGTTGCAGTTTGCGTGGGTGATGTTCTCCTCTTTAAACAGTAACCCTTCTTGGGTTGAGAATGTCTTAGAAAACTCACTGTCACCTCTGGACCTTGCCCTGGTCCACACAGGTCACTCGTGGTCCAGCATGTAATCCCAGGGACTGTCACTCCGTCTCTTAAAAGTGCTCTGACCTGTTAACCCGATGAAATGATGACCATTTCCATGGCCGACTAGAATCTCCCAGGCCCTCTGGATGCCCACCCTGGTGTGTCCCGTGGAGGGCCAGCAGCACTGCCTTCCCCTGGGAGTGTCGGTGTGTGTCCCCCCAGGTGACAGAGGCTGTGCTCCCAGATGGGTCAGAATGATCATTCACTGCCTTTCTCAGTGGAATGTTCATAAGTAATTATTACGGCCATTTGCCATTGGTGCTTCTCTGAGTTAAGCATTGTTTTAGATATTGGAGGTAAAGCATCTCTCTTAATCCCCAGGATAAAACAGTTGTTGTTTTCATTTTACGCGGGGAACGTAAAGGTCTGAGAGGCTAAATGGTCTGCTCAAGGGCACACAGCTGGTAGGGGACAGAGTGCAGGGACAGGAGAGTCACAGTCAGAACTGTTTTCTGACCTGGCCAAATAGCCCCTGGGGAGCAAAGTCGGCCTCTTTCGAGAACCACTCTCCACGTTGCTTTGGGAAGGTCTCGGTTCAGGGGTCTATTCTCTTTTCTCCCTCGTATCCCCTTTTAAGCACTTGAGCTGAACCTTCTTATTTCCCTCCGCAGGCCCTGTCTCAGAGGGACCCCCCTCACAACAACTTCTTCTTCTTCGATGGCATGAAGGGGAACGGGATTGTGGAGTGCCTGGGCCCCAACTGAACCCAAGACTCTGCGGCCCCAGAGATGCTGACCGCACGGCGCCCTTGTGCGATCGATCCCCTCCCCTCCCCCATGAAGGCCTCTCCAGGCGAGGGAAAAACCAAGTCACTGAACCAGTACCAACCATTTCCTGTGAGGCACGAGGCTGCGCAGCACTAGTGGCTGCACAGGGGCCTGGGTCCTGACAGTCTCCTCCTCGCCCCAGGCCTCCCAGCTCGCCTGCGCGGCCAGTTCCTGGAAGTCCCCAGCCAGGAACCAGCACACTTGGTTGCCTAGGAGCCTCTCGCCACCTTCTTGTCCTCAGTCCCCACCTGATGTCACACAGCGAGGAGCGTGACTTCAGGTGGGGAATAATGCCCTGGGCCGTGAAACCACACGTCAGAACCACAGTTCCAAGTGTAGACAGGTGCCCTTAAGAGAGCCAAAAACATGGCGGGCGGAGTGTATCTCCACCAAAGGTTGAAGCTCTGCGAAACAACAGGTGCCATCTGGTGTGCTGTTCTTGAGTTTTAGTTTAGGATTAGTTGAGTTCCAGCCTGGATTTTGAAAGAGAGGAAGTATTACCAAATTCTCTTGGGTATTAGGGTGAGGCCTTGCCAGTGGAATATTAATGGGAAAGCTTGTTTAAAAAGGCAGATTCCTGGGTCCCACCCTTGGGAAGCCAGCCTGACTCTTTGGCTTTGAGGTGGGACGGGGGAGCCGGCCTGTCTTCCTGCAGAGCCCCTCACAGGTGAAGGCAGTCGTGCTGCAGGCTGTCGCATTGAAGGGCTGTGTTGGTCCTTCTTGTTACCCCCCTGAATCGCAGCTGTTCGTGTGTTTTTTATATTTTCTATATTTCTTTGGTTCTTCAAAAAGGAATGATAGAAATAAAGTTATTTGCTTTAAGATTTGTTTTTCTTCCATGTGAGAAACTTCTTCCTCTGACAGGGAGCAATGGCCTGTTTAAACCTGAAGATGTATCCCTGGATGCTTGAACACAACACCGAGGCCCTCCCCTCTGTCACCATTCCTGCCACTGTTTTCCTGAGCAATGCAGCAAAAGTTAGCATGCTCGTATTCTAAAGCACATAGAAGCTTGAGTCTTGTTGTCAAATAATTCCGTTAAGTAGTGGCTGTTCGCAGTGACAGCAATTGTAATGTAATAATAGTGGGAAAGGAGTAAAAGTGAGCAGTGATCTCATAGCAGTTAAGTGAGACCGAAGTAAAATGCCCCAAGTCCCACAGCTGGACGGGTCAGAGCGGTCGCTGGAGTGCCAAATGTATCTTTACTCAGCGGCCCGAGCGTGTGTCCACCTGGAATGCGTTCCTCACCCACACTTGGCTTTCTCCCCATATGTAAATTGGCTGGTTAGAATGAATAAATCAGCTTCTCTGTTTCAGCCCTGTTGATGTCAGTGAGAAAAGAAAAGCACGGATCTCCTCTGGGAGGAGGGACTCAATTCTCCCCCCTCCTGGTTCTCTCTGCCCCCTCCTGAGGTGAGGCTAGGCTCTATTTCTGGAGCAGCCCTTTTCTGGGCCCTAGAGTGTTGAATCAGGGGTTCCTTGCAAAAATTTCACAGGGTCTTGGAAAATCTGAGCTAATTACACCCTTTATTTTGCAATGTGGGGCGTCGGTCACAAGGGGGAGCAGACGGGTCTGGATGGATTAAAAACAAAACTGTCTTAGAATCTTCTCTGCAACTTTTCAAACTTTTCCACCCCTGTACCTGTAATGGCAGAGACTTGAGTGACCCCGAAATGACCCCTTGGGAATCTGGAGGGTGGTGCTGAAAACTTCCAGCCCTGGACAAGAAAAAGGCTTAATTCGCCTTGCTTTCAGATTTCATATTTTTCCATATTACAAGTTGGTGTTACCTTAAGAATAGATTTCCCTGAGTCTCCAGGAAGTCCACGGTGATTATCCTGTGGGTTCAAACACCTCGGGACATGCAGCCCACTTGGGAAGAAGGATCCTGTCTGAAGGTAGCGTATGTTTGGTGGGGGAGGTGCTGAAGTTAGCAAATGAAATGGTTCTGCCAGGCCTCTCCACTCCATACCCCACTTCTCTTGTCTCTGGTGTGCGTAATAACCAAACTTAGGTTCTCAGTGGTTGAACATTCTAGTGAACAGGTGGCTACTCAGAAAAGAGCCTCCCTTGTCTTAGACGTTAAGAATCCACCTGCCAATGCAGGCGACCTGCATTCGATCCCTGGTCCAGGAAGACCCTACATGCTGCGGAGCGGCTATGCTGGAGCGCCACAGCTGCTGAGCCCAAATTCCAGAGCCCCTGAGCTGCAGCTGGAGGAGGCTGGTGCACAGCAGCAAAGACCCAGCGCGGCCAAAAATCGTAAACTTTTGGCCCCATCACAGCCTTACAGTCCATGGTTTCCCTTTCCACTGCGGACCCTTTTTTTCAGTTTCTTGCATTTTATTGAAAAGTATAAATGTCCCATCTATTGAGGTGTCCCCTACTTGGCCCTCCACAGGTAGGGAAATGTAAGTTTATGTATTAGTTGGCAAAGAGTGTAATAACAGCTGAAGTCCTCACACGACCCACTTGATACCTTTCAAAATAATGAGACTTCAGCTAAATTGCTTGAATCCTCACAGCAACTATGGGGGTAGATACTGTTGTACCCATAGCACAGATAAGGCAACAGCCTCACCCACCCAAGTCTGGCGTAAATAGAGAAAAAATTTTTTTCCTTTTATTTCTGACTGTTTAAAGCAAAAAATACATGTCTAAGGACGTCCCTGCAGGGGGACCTGGGTTTGAGCCCTAGTCAGAAAACTAAATCCTGCAAGCCACAGCTAAGACCTGGCACAGACCAGTAAGTACATATTTTTTAAAAAGTTAATACTTGTGGGCATTTGTAAGGGGTGTTGATATGCTCCGTATGACAACTACAGCATGAAATGATGGGGAGAAGAGGGTTAGCAGGGCTGTGTGTTGGCAGAGCTTCTGCGCTGTAAGTGACGTGACAATCCATAAATAACGAATAGGTAAGGATATGTTTGTGATCCCGGGAGCAATACTAAAAGATGCTGATACACCTAAAGATAAGTTTAAAAGAAAGTATTCAAATAATCCAAGAGGAGGCAGGAGAGAGGAAACACAAAAACCTGATGAAGAGAAAACAAGAAAACGACCTGATCCAAACAGATCAATAGTTCAACGAGGGGACTTCTCTGGTTGTTCAGGGGTCAGGACTCCCAGCTCCCACTGGGCGTGGGTGCAATCCCTCCCTGGTCGGGGAACTAGGATCCCACAAGACTTGTGACACAACCAACATGCTCCCCGCCCCCCCCCCCCCCCCAAAAAAAAAAAACCTTGGGGCCTTGGGCCCTGTGTGTATGTAAGCATGAAGGAAATACAGAGAGGCACAAGGTGAATACCCAGTACCCATCCACCATCATTTCGCTACTTGCTGTTTCTGCTCACCATTATTTGCTGTTTATTCATCGTGATAAATTTCAAGTTTATTCCAGTTCACTGCTGTGTGTTGTATTGTGTGACAGCAGACTTGATTTACCCTTCAAACTGATGGCTCTTGCTACTTAGATGGTGGCTTTGTGTCTTGCCAACCCTTGGACACCTGTGCACGTCCCCTTCTTTTTATTTATTTCTGGCTGTGCTGGGTCTTCGTTGCTGCACAGGCTCTTTTCTATTTGCGGAGAGTGGGGGCTCCTTCCTAGTTGCGATGCTTGAGCTTCTCTTGTGGAGCACGGGCTCTAGGGTGTGCCGGCTTCAATTGCTGTGGCACGTGGGCTCAGTAGTTGCGGCTCCCGGGCTCCAGAGCACGGGCTTAGTTGCTCGGTGGCATGTGAGATCCTCCCAGATCAGGGGATCGAAGCCGCTTCTCCTGCACTGGCAGGTGGATTCCTTACTGACCCACCAAGAAAGCCCCGAACATCCACTTGTGAAGGAGACACCCAGGAAGGCGCTTATTGCCATAGGCAGGTACATCCTCAGCTTGACAAGCTTTTGCCAAATTCCTGTCCAAATGATGGTTCGCGTTTCCGTTTCCCTCAGCCTGCCCTTTGAGAAGAGCCACTTCCGGGGAATGCCCTGGTGGTCCAGTGGTTAGGACGCTGCTCTTCCACTACAGCGGGTGCACATTCGATCCCTGGTTGGGAAACAAAGGTCCATGTGCACCACACCCCCACCAAAAAAAAAAACATTTTCTCTGAACTGCCCCTTTACTGGGATACCCAGGGGAAGGGGCAAGGCTGGGGTCTGAGCCTGTCTGGGCCAGTCCTCTGGAAGATGCCACAGGAGAAACATTTGGCCCATTACCCTGTTTTCCAGAAGATAGCAGTAGCAGCGCCCCTTCTTATATTTTCCTTTTTGTGGGGGGCGGCCATACCACTTTGCTCTTGGGATCTTAGTTCCCCTGACCAGAAATGGAACATGGGCCCCCTGCAGTGGAAGTGAGGCATCCTAACCACTGGCCCACCGGGGAAATCCCTCCCCTTCTTGTATTAATTCAACACAGGGCTTTTGTGTTTTTAATTTGGCTGCACCTAGTTGTGACATGCAGGAATTTTGGCACTTGGGATCTAGTTCCCTGACCAGGGATCGAACCCAGGCCCCCTGCATTGGGAACGCGGAGTATTAACCACTGGATCGCCAGGGAAGTCCCTCCCCTTGTATTAATTCAACACAGGGTTTTAACACTAGATTAGAGTGTCAGACTTTATTTTTTGGGACTCCAAAAATCACTGCAGATGGTGACTGCAGCCATGAAATTAAAAGACGCTTACTCCTTGGAAGGAAAGTTATGACCAACCTAGATAGCATATTGAAAAGCAGAGACATTACTTTGCCAGTAAAGGTCCGTCTAGTCAAGACTATGGTTTTTCCAATAGTCATGTATGGATGTGAGTGTTGGACTGTGAAGAAAGCTGAGCGCCGAAGAATTGATGCTTTTGAACTGTGGTGTTGGAGAAGACTCTTGAGAGTCCCTTGGGCTGCAACCAGTCCATTCTGAAGGAGATCAGCCCTGGGATTTCTTTGGAAGGAATGATGCTAAAGTTGAAACTCCAGTACTTTGGCCACCTCATGCGAAGAGTTGACTCATTGGAAAAGACTCTAATGCTGGGAGGGATTGGGGGCAGGAGGAGAAGGGGATGACAGAGGATGAGATGGCTGGATGGCATCACTGACTCAATGGACGTGAGTCTGAGTGAACTCCGGGAGTTGGTGATGGACAGGGAAGCCTGGCGTGCTGCGATTCATGGGGTCGCAAAGAGTCGGACATGACTGAGCGTCTGAACTGAACTGAACTGGAGGGTGCTTTGGCTTCCCAAGTGTCACTGGCGGTGAAGAACCTGCCTGCCAGTGCCCACCAGGTCTATCTCAGGACTGACACATTCCCCGGGGCTCCTCACGGTGGGACTTCTGAGTAAGTTAAAGGTCATTCACTCATTCTGTGAATCTTGAGCCCCCTGATGTTTTATCCAATAGGAATAAAGTGAGAAAGTCCCCCCAAAGCCCTGTCTTTGCAGGGCTTAGCTTTTAGTGGGAGCCCAGGTGGGGTGCATGAAGGTTGGGCTCCCACAATGGCACAGAGCCATCTTTTAACCAGAGTGACAGACACCCCAGGGTGCTCCAGGCACCACCCACCCACCTCCTCCCAGCAAAGGGTCACAGGCTGGGCCCAGGCCCCGCCGCGGGGAAGGACAGCTGACAAGAGTATCCACTGTTCCAATCTGATTTTATTGAAAAGGAAACATACAAAAATCATGTACAAAAAAAATTAACCAAACATGTACAGAAAATTCATTCCGGTATCTACAGCAGCGCATATACAGTATTTTACAGGCTGGGCCATCCCTCCCCACTCCCAGACTCCTCCCTCTTCTGAGATTTTCCCCCCCTCCCTGACTCCCCGTCTTCCCCCAGCGCTTCGCCCTGGGGACTAAGGCTGGGGTGGCTTCCGCCAAAATATCCCACCCCCCAAATGAATGCCAGTGGTCACGCGTGCTCTCTCTAAACCTATGCAATGGGATTGATGGGGGGGAGCGGGGGGTGGTCACGGGCAGAGCACAGGATTCACAGTCTGGGCCCCTCCTGGCCACCCACCCCCAGATGAAGGTGAGGCAGGCATGCCCACCACCTACCGGCTGGCTCAGGGAAGATGGCTGGGCGCTGGGCCGGGGCACCCGTCAGGACGCACCCCACTCTCTGGCTCCAGGAGGCTAGTGGTCACGTTTGGCTCATTTGCTCTTCATGGGCCCCCTCCCCAGGAGGAGGGGGGGAAGCACCAGGGGCCTGAGGCCAGGCCCAAAGTGAAGGAGCGCCGGGGGGAGAGACCCCCGCTCCCCAGTGTCACCGCTGCAGCTGGAATGGGCAGCCAGCACCAGCAGCCTTTCCTGAGATGGTGGTGGGCAGCAGAGGGAGGCAGCTCAGGCCCTGCCCCCTTGGTCCCCGCCGCCTTCAGACGCCAAGTCCGTCAGCCCTCTCTCCCCTGGCCCCTCAGCCAGGGGCCCAGGAGTCCACGTCTCCATCAGTGCTCCCCGGGGCTACGCCAGGGCTGGGTCGGGAGTGGCTGCCCTGGCCCGCCCCTGGGTCGGGCAGGGCTGTAGTCCAGTATGCTACATGGTGCAGAAAGAGTCCCCCGCGCTGGCCAGGGCATCAGGAGTTGGGAGGGTCCTGCCCCCCTGGGTCCCCGACGTCCACCGGGCGGGTACAGGCACCTAATTGGGCTCCACCTCGGGGGCTCCGCGGCCCCCGGGAAAGGGCAGGAGTCCCATGATGAGATTGTACAGGACCCTCCAGGGTGAGGGGCGGTGTCGCTGCCGCTCCTCTTGTCTCTGGGGAAAGGGAGCAGACAGGAAGTTAGACGGGCTAGAGCCGGACAGGTGGGTGGGGCGCGCAAGGGGGTCAGGCTGAAGGGCAGCGAGGCAGGAGGCATAGACCCTCCACCAACCTGCTCAGGGCGGTACTGTTATTATCGTTCATTGGGTCATCTCCTGGCCTGGAAGAGACTAGGAGGGACAGGATGTGGACGAGGCCCTCAGCATAGGGCCCGTGGGTATCAGCTCTGATCTCCTAGTTCCTGGTCTCCAGATGAAGAC
The DNA here is from genome assembly GCF_002263795.3 of Bos taurus. Taxonomy (NCBI): domain Eukaryota; kingdom Metazoa; phylum Chordata; class Mammalia; order Artiodactyla; family Bovidae; genus Bos; species Bos taurus. The sequence goes on from NC_037345.1 coordinate 54,238,634, forward strand.
AGTCACTCGACCGAAGTCACCCAGGCTTGAGGGGTAGGCTGGACCACAGCCCACCTGCCCTCCCATTGAAAGCTGATGAGACACACAGAAGGGAGCATAGAGTCCCCCTGTCTCAGTGATTCTAGAACACTCTGTGTAAGAACCGGGAACTATTCAGTGCTGAAGCTGTACAGAAATATGTTTGGGTCAAGCAAACCCCCAGCCCTTTCCCGAGTGGCAGGATAAAGGCTGGGGGCAGCCTCCGGGACTGTCGCAGCTCCACAATGCTAGAAAAGGGAGAACGAAGAAAGCTAGATACAAGAAAAAGTTGCCCTCCAATAAAAATCAACAATACTCAATACTTATGGAGAGCTACAGTTCTCTCCACTCTGTGCTGAGTGCAGGCCTAGGTCCTGTGCCAAGGAACTAATCTCATCCCCACCAGATGGGAAGAAGAAACCCATTTTACAGATGCGAACAAGAAGGTCAGATCAACCATGCTAATCTTACTGGGTGCCTGGGGGTGTGCTGCCTGGTACCAATCTGTCTCTGCCTCAGTCCCCACCGAATTTTCCAGCCAGGAGAAGGTGACCAAGGGGTCACATGAGATTGGCAGAAATGCCACCGTCCCACTGTAGAGTGCCACTTGGCATAGTCACCTTGCTGAGCAAGCCAACTATTATTTACCAAGGCTAGGGGCTGGCAGACCACCCAGGTATCTACTGTGGAGACATGTGTGTGCCTGGAGATACGCATTTTTTGGAACAGCCAAAAGAAATAACAATAAAATTAAATTACATTAAAAAATTTGAGACACTTCTGGAATATCCTAAATACCCACCAATGAGAAAATGAAGATGGATACTACATGGTGATCCAACAGAATGCTACGCTATGTGGCAGTGAAAATGAATGAACTGAAGCTCCCTTGCCCGTGGATGTATCTCAAGCACAACACTGAGGGGGTGGGAGCAGCTTTGAGAACACACCAGATCACGTTTATTAGCTCTGAAACGCCTGGCAATCCTAAGTATTGTTTGTGGCCTGGTGAATGTGTTGTAAAAGAATCAACACCTACAGACCAATGGGACAAGCCAATCTGTGAGGTTTCCTTTGAAAGGGGGGGGGGGGGGTCAAGGGGCTTCGCAACATCCGGTTTTTGTTTTTTGCCTCGAATAAGCAAGCAGTGTGGCTGTAATGTTCAGGTTGGACAGAGCTGGGTGGTGGGCGCCCCGGTGTCTGTTATTCTCCGTTCCACCGCCTTAGGCTTCAAGTATCTGGTAGTAATGAGAGGCCTGGCTGCGGGCCCCGGGGGCGGGGCCTCCGGCGGGGCGGAGCCCCAGGCCCCGCCCCCAGCCCCCCGGGAAGCAGGGTGGCGCGCCGCCGCCGCCGCCGCGCTGGCGGGCGGGAGGGGCGGGCGCGGCCGCGCCGCCGCTGCTGACTCATCGGCTATAAATAGCCCGGGATATATGAGCCGCTCCACCTAGCGCCGCCCTCAGTCCCCACGGCCGCTGGCCCCGGGCGCGCAGCGGCGCTCGCGGACGCTCCGGCCCCGGCCCTCAAGCCGGGCCGTGCCGGCCGCGCCGCGGGCCCTACGGCGGCGGCTCGGCGACCACGCCGCCCCTCCCAGCTGCCTGTCCCCGGCGCGACCCCGCCGCGCAGGGCAGCAGCTGCCGCACATCTGGCTGGGCCGCCGCAGCCCCCTCCCCAGCGGGAAGTCCCACCTGCCGTCTGCCCCTCCCCCAGCACTCACCCGCCGCTCGTATAGCGCGTTGAGGTCGTCCGCCATCCGCCGCAGCTGGGCCCCGATCTCTCGGGCCCACTGCTCCTCCTCCCCCCGGACTCCCGGGGCCGCTTGGGTGGGGCCGCCCGCCAGGGCCCCCGGGGCGCTGGGCACTGGTGATTCCAGGTGCTGCTCCGCGGGCGAGAGTGAAGGCTGAGGACCTGGGAAAAGCCGGGGCTGGGGTCACACCCACCACCCCTCTAAGGTCCTGCAGTGGCCCGGAGGAGGGCCGGCTGGCTAGGACTTGCTTCTCCCTTTTCCCGTCGCCTGACTTCTCTTCGGCTCCCCACCTCATCTCGAGCGATGCCACTTTGCCCTCTTAAGAGCTAGATGTTTTAGCTCCTACTTCCCGGGGGAGAACAAAAGTGCTGGGGGGGCCTTCCTGGGCTCACCTGTCTAGCCAGCTACCACCCCACTCCCCGTGTTATTCTGGAAGTGCTTCCTCTTATCCTACCGAAGTTGTTTGTTGATGTTTAAGTCGCTCAGTCGTGTCCGACTCTTTTTGCGACCCCATGGACCATGGCCGGCCAAGCTCCTTCCAAAACGATTGCCAAATTTTGACTGCTCTACTCAACCGACAGGGAAACTGAGGCTCCCCCTAGGAAGTGGCCCAAGGTCACACTGGGATACGGTGACTGACTACACCCCGAGTCACAAGCCTCAGGTCTCCTGCCCTCTAGTGTCCAACCACAGTGAGGCCACACCCCCGGATGTGGCAGAGGCCTGGAAACCCAGAAGGCCGGCCTGTGGCCCCCTGTGAGCCTGGAGGATAGGATGCGGGACGTCCCCACGCATTTTCTGAGTTCCTCTGACGACTCTTTCTCCCTCTGTCACGCCGGGTCCTGGCTTGAGGGATCCCTGAGAACTAACCTCAGGGCCTCAGTTTCCATGCCTGTCACTCTGGTCTAGGAACCGGGTCTCCTCCAGCCTCCGCTGGCCAGGGAAGTCTGCCCTCTCCTGACCTCTCCGGGCTCCGGGGACAGGTGGGGAGGGGAGTGGAGACAACCTCTCCCTTGCCAGCGTGCGGGCCGGCCGGGCACCACGGAGTTAACAGCCCAGCAGGCAGGGGACCTTTAACCCTTCCCTCCCCAAGACCCGCCCCCCCCCACCCTTTCCCCCAGACAATGGACCCTCCCCCTCCTTCCTCCTCTCTGACTGCAGAGAGGGCGGGCCCTGGTCAAAGAGATGCAGATAAAGGCACCAGGCCACCCTCGACCCCTCCCCGAAGTCCTGAGAGTGACAGTCCCCTCTGCCCACACTCTTTCCAGCTGCAGTCCTCAAGAGGCTCCCGGGGACCCAGAACTGGAGAGGGTGGGGGGCTGGAAAACAGCTGTTGCCCCGGGCCCGGAAAAGGCAGTGGGCTGCAGCTCGCGGACTGCAGTCCGATTCCAGGAGGGACTTCCCAGTCGGCCTCCCCCCACCCCCCAGCCTCCCACTCCGTCTTCCTGCTTCTTGCAACACAAAGACCACACTGGCCACACCCTCCCAGTGGCCCCGCCGGCTCACCACCTCCCCCGACTCGCTCCCCTTTCCCGGGTTCCTCGGGGTCTCTCTTTCCCCAGCTCCCGGCATCTCGGGTTGGGGGCAGGCACTCACCGTCGGGTCGCGGGCCTCGGGGCCGGCTGCGGGGACCCCCAGGCCAGCGGGGGGCCCCCAGGGCGGCGGTGACGGCGGGCGGGGCGGTGGGGGCGCAGAGGTAGGCGGCGGGCAGCAGGGCGGGGGCGGCGGGGGCAGCAGGCAGGCCGGGTTCGCAGAGGCCGCAGGACACCGCCGAGGGCACCAGGCGGCTGAGCGGGAAGGGGCGCGGGCCGTCGCGGGCCAGGCCCTCTACGGGCTCCGGGGAGCTGCCCTCCTGGCGTGCTCGGGCCATGGCGCTCCCTGGGGCCTGCGGGACAGGGCAGACGGGCGCGGTCAGCAGCGGGGCAGTGCAGGGGGAGCCCCACAAGGTACACAGGGTACCCCACTTCTGCCCGCACGGCGGGCTGGGGCAGCCCACGAGGGTCCACGACACACAGAGCTGTGATGGAGGGAGCTGTAGGTGTGTGTGATGGCCCCTCAGACAGCCCCCTCCCCAGGCTGACCCCAGGCCCAGCCAACCCAGACAGCCTCCCCCAAACGTGGTGACCAGCACACAGGAGGGACCAGGGACAACATGGTGACCGGCATACAGAAGGGACCAGGGATGAGGAGGCACAGGACGGTTCTCATAGCAAGGACAGGGGCTCACGCAGGTCCCAGACTCGTGGGCCTGTCAGCAGTGTGTGTATAAGGGCTGACAGCCCCCTAACACAAACTCACCCAACCTGGGACTCACAAAGGGCCTGGGCTGGCAGGGTTAACTTTTGGAACACAGCGATGGGCACGCGCGCACGCGCGCACACACACACACACACACACACACACACACACACACACGGAGGGCAGCCAGGCACTGCGATTGCTCCCACAACAAACACCAGGACTCACACAGGACCAAGAGGAGGTGTATGTGGAGCGAACACAACGCACACACAGGACTCAAGCAGGACTAGCCCGCCCGACCTCCCACCAGGCCTCCTATTTGCACCCCAAGACACCGAAAGGTCCCAGGACACACACACACACAGACCACGGAACAGCTATCCACACACTGCATGCTGGCTGGTACACCCCATCTCAAAAACACAGATACGCAAACTGTCAGGATGTCACCCACTGACCCGCTGTTAATATACCCACAGAGCCACAGAGACTCACAATGTGGCCATCACAAGCACAGACAGAAACACATACCAGCTAGGGCACTGTCCCTTCTCAGGCACACGTGCCCCTCCCCGTAACGCACCCGCAATAGATAAGACCTACACCCCTCAGGACTCACACACATATCAACACAAAACAGACCTCCGTGGACACACAGGGAGCTGTACAACTGCAACACACCCACTTGTCACCAACTCTTAGGTCCCGGGACACATGTAAAGCAGGCACACATGTCATGAGATCCGGATGAACCACCGCATGCCAGCAGCAACACGGAAACACAACAGCAGACATCAGCCTACCCTCCTCCCCGAACCTCCAAACACCATTACCAACTGTCAGCCCTGGACACACGCGCGCACACACACTACAGCTAATCCCACACTGGCCTGGCAGGGCGCACACCTGAAGCACCCTCAGAAAACACTGGTCTCACGTGACTGACATAAACACTACACACACACACAGCCCACATGACACACACGAGCCAGCCGATCACAGAGACAAGCCCCTCAGACTCAACACACACACTCTCTCTCTCTCACAACACACACACACACACACACACACACACACACACACACACACACGGGCTCAGACACATCCCTGTACAAGAGGCTGCCAGCAGCATCTACTGACTTTCTACTCAGACCCCACAGAGCCTAGCTCCTCAATTCCCAGACGCGATGCCAGACACACAAGCCAAACACAGACTGAGACAACCCCCCACCATACACACACACACACACACACGACGCAGAACTCACACAGACACCTGGACAGAAAACAGACATCCGCAAACGCTGAGCTGAGCCAGATGCCCTGGAGATAGACACAGATACAGTCCACACTGACAAGACACACAAGCACTCACAAACACAGCCCGTCGGGCAAGACGCACACGTAAACACACAAACAGTTCACTCAGGCAACGCGCACACACACTATAGCGCAAGCAGGCAACCAGGAGCCACAGACTCACCCCCAAACAGCACACACAGACAACTCTCAGAGAGAACACACACAAGTACACCACACATCAACAGAGCGCCCAGCCCTCAGGCGCGGCAGCACACACGGAGAGAACCCCCTCACACACACAGGGGGACGGCGCCGCACACCCCGACGGGGCCACAGTCCCAACATGCCCCGGGACTGGCACAACCACTCCCTGCAGACCCCAGCACAAACTCGGAGCCAGACACGCGCACACACCCAGGCGAGACACCTGCAGATCCACCACCCCGCACACGCGCGCTCCCACGGCGGGCCCAGACGCCCCCCTGCGCTGTCAGAGTCCCCCCACCCCCCACGCCGCCGCCGCCACGTGCGCCCGCCCCGCCCGCCAGGCGAGCGCGGGGCCAATAACCGGCTGTTGCTGGGGCGCAGCCCCCGCCCGCAGGAGCCGCAGACTCCACGGCCCGCGAGCCGCCCCCTGTCGCCGCCCCCAGCGGGCGCGCGCCCGGGGTGTGGCTGCCCCTCCACGCCGTCCCCCCCACCCCCACCCCCACCCCCCGCCCCTCCGGGACTGCAGGGGCCGGGGCAGTCCGGGGCGACTTACTTCCCCGGGCCCGCACTGGCCACCAGGGGGCGCTGCCGAGCCCGCACCCCATTGTTTGTAAACAAACCCGCCGGACCGCGGAGGCACCTGCGCTCTTGGACCCTCAGTGCCTCCCGCCCAGGGACCCCAGCCTCGTGGAGGGTGGGGAGGGCAGGGAGAGAGGGGAGCCCGGTGTGGGGACGCAGCGCGCCCTGCCCCCGCACTGTCTATCCGAGTGCACTCCCGCCACCTCCTCCAGGGAGCCCACCCGGCCTGGCCAATCGCGGCTGGCGGGGACTCGGGGTGCGCACACTCACCCCGGGGGCATGAACACGCCGGAGGGGATGGTGATGGGGGGCGGGCGGCTTCCTTCAGGAGGGCGCGCCCGCCGAGCGCCGCTCGCTGCGGCTGCTGCCGCTCTAACTGCAGTGGCTGTTGCTGTTGCTGCCGCAGCTGCTCCTCGAACCTCAGGCGCGTTCGCGTCCTGGACGCTGCTGCTGCTGCTGCTGCTGCTGCTGCTACTGCTTGCTGCTGCTACTATCGCTGTTGCTGCCGCCGCCGCTAGGCGCCCGCTCGCATGTGGCTCGCGCCGCGTCTCAGGCCGCCCGGCTGATCCCGGGCCCGCTCGGAGGCCGCCCCGCCCCGCCCCGCCCCCGCCTGGCGGGTCCCACGCCCCGCCCCCGAGTGACGCCACGGCCGGGCCCGCCCGCCCGCCCGCCGCGGACAAGTCGGGACTTGCAGGCGCGCGCCGCGCCCCCTACCTCGGCGCGGGGGGTTTCCCTGCAGCCGGGGGCGGGGCAAGGCTTGGGCCTGGGGGCGGAGGCGCGCCGATCGGCCGTCCAGGCGGGCGGGACAGCTGGACACACACACACTGACACACTGACACACTGACTGGGACCCACAGACACACACCCCGAGACGTGTATGCGGGCTGACCGTCTGGCGCTCCAGGGTACATAAAGTCACGTGCTGTCAGGGCCACGGGGCCAAGCCCACTCGCAGACACGCCAGATACACTCCCTGGACAGGGGCGTGGACACACAAACTCACGCACTGACGAGGCACTCTCCCATTCAGGCACAAATACATACGTAACATGACTTCCTACCAGTCTCACTGGGACGCAGTGTCACAGACACAGAAGTTGCACAAACACCCGCACCGCTGAGCACACCTAGGCTCACAAACCAATCCTGTTCACAAGCTCTGTTTAGGTACCCACAACACACACACCCACTAAGAGCTTGTCTTGTCGGCACACAGAAACTTCCTGATAGAGCAGGACACACACACACACACACACACACACACGACACCTGTCACTGGGACACCTGGACACACTGCTTGATCTATAGTGTGTAGAAACACCTACAGGGACACACCTCCAGCAGCTCACACACAAACACACCCCCAGCAACTCATAGCTGACACATGAAAACTGTCAGAAATTGACCCTCCCGGACACAGATCAAGCTAGACATAAAAAGACGGACTCCCCCAACAGACAGTCACAAAGTCACACCTGTGACAGGTTCCTAAGTGGCCCACTGCTGGGACACGCTCCAGAAGCATGTGCACCTGTCCGCACTCACCACGAATCTGGTGGGGGACCCAGGGGGAGAAGAAAGCCCCGGGCAGCTGGCACGGGACATGCCCGGGCAGCCTCTGCAGTGGCTCTCACCCGGGGTTTTCTGCCTTTCAGTTCCCTTTCCTTTCTCAGTCTCCCTTCGTCACTCCTTCCCCCACTCTGATGTGGTGAGGTGACGCAAGGTGGTGTCTAAAGGCTCTGGGGCTCTGTCTCCCCTGCACCCTCCATTCCCTTTGCATCACCCCCCAAACCCCACGGCATCATCAGAGGGCAAGGGGCCTCTGAGTGCCCAGCAAAGGGGGGTTCTCAGGGGGTTGTCCAGGTTCTCAAGTTTGGCCAGATGCTTCGATTTCCCAAGAGCAGAAAAGGCAGGTCTCACATGTGATCTCCCTCCTTCAAATACTGGGGACCAGTTCACCCTCCCTCTCTGCTTCCTTTCCTTCATTCATTCAATCATTCATTCATTGACCTTTCCTTCCTTTCTTTCTTCCAGTGTGTTTTATTTTTCTTTTCTTTTTTTCAATTTATTTTTATTTATTTATTTTGGCTGTGCCACCCAGCTTGTGGGATCTTAGTTCCCTGACCAGGGATTGGACTCGGGTCCTTGGCAGTGAAAACAGTGTAGTCCTAACCACTGGACCAGATCATCAGGGAATTCCCCTTCCAAGCTGTGGGTCATGACCCATGTGTGTGAACCATGTATTGTGAAATCACTGGTGTGGATCTTATTCTGAGTTCACTGAGATGTATTTACATATCATAACATTTACTCTTTTTACGTGTATAGTTTGGGGAGTTGGGACAAATGGACACTGTTCCACATCACCACATCCAGATTTGGACCCTGTCTGTCGCCCTCCGCAAGACTTCTCTTGTGCTCCCCCTGTTTTATTTTTTGATATTTTATTTATGTATTTATTTGGCTGTGTAAGGTCTTAGTTGCGGCACACAGGATCTTTGATTGTGGCATGTGAGCCTTTGTTGTGGCATGTGGGTTGCTGCAGGCAAACTCTTAGTTGCCACATGTGGGATCTAGTTCCCTGACCAAGGGTCGAATCCAGGTCCCCTGCATTGAGAGCACGGAGTCTTAGCCACTGGACCACACCAGGGAAATCCCCCCTTGTGCCCCTTTATAGTTAATCCCTTCTGCCTGCAACTTTAGTGGCTCTTGACCAGACTCAAAACAAAACAAAATGATCCCATTTTAAAAATGTTGAAGTCAAAGGAAAATATTGTTTTTGTGAAAATTTTATTATAGCGGTTACATCCCAAGTCACAAAGAAAATGGATGTATTGCTGCCTCTGGATCGAACTTAAAGGCGTTTTAGAAATGCTGCTGTAGACATTTATTAAATGAGATCATGCGTGGAAGTCAGTGAGCACAGTGTCTCGTATGTATGTGCATGTGTATATGCTCACACGGTGTAAGTGCCTAATAAATGTTAACTCCAGGGAGGTTTCCAGGTGATGCTAGTGGTAAAGAATCCACCTGCCAATGCAGGTGATGTAAGAGACATGGGTTTGATCCCTGGGTTGGGAAGGTCCCCTGGAGGAGGTCATGGCAGCCCACTCCAGTGTTCTCGCCTGGAGAATCTCATGGAGGGAAGAACCTGGCAGGCTATAGTCCACGGGTTCACAAAGAATCAGACACGACTGAAGTGACTTGGCACGTGTGCACACACACTGTATCACTAGTATAACTAATTATTGTCAATGTTTGCTCTGGACCTGGCAGTGATGCAATCGGGAGAAAGGCTCATAGACCAGCCTGGACTTCTTATCCACTGGCCAGTGCCCTAAAGCTGCCTTGTCTCTGGCTGGACACCAGGAGGTCAAATGTGCTGGAATGTTCTTCTGAGAAGAAAATGAGGGTGAAGGAATCTGGCTTGGTGAGTAAGGGTGGGAGAGGAGAAGGCCAAGAATCTACCAGGCCACAAGCAGTGGCACCAGTCAGGACCCTTCCCACAATCTAGTCCAGATCCTGTTCCAAATTCTGGTATCCTCTCACCCACCAGACCGGAGGGTCTCAAACTCAAGACCATCATGAAATAAATGAGAGAAATGAGTCCAGTGTAAGACAACAGGGCATGGTGGGGACTGTGGCTAAGTGGAAAAAATATGTGTTTTTTGGAGGCCTACAAAGTCAAAATTAGAAACTATATGAGCAGGCTTGCCTGGCAGTCCAGTGGTTAAGAATCTGTCTTGCAATGCAGGGGACACTGGTTCGATTCCTGGTCTAGGAAGATCTGACATGCTGCGGGGCAACTAAGCCTGTGCGCCACAACTACTGAGCTCGTGCCCTAGAGCCTTGGAGCCGCAACTGCCGAAGCTGATGCGCATAGAGCCTGTGCTGCGTAATGAGAGAAGCCACTGTAAGGAGAAGCCTGAGCACTGAAACTAGCGGCTCCTCCTGCTCACCGTAACTGGAGAAAGTCTGTACAGCAACAAAGACCCAGCACAGCCAAAACTAAAAAAATAAATAAAATTTAAAAACCCTATATGGGGGAAAAAAAAATTGTGACTGGCTGAAGGGCTGCCTTTTTGAGACTCGCATCCTAGGGGCCCAAGGAGGGGTAAGTCCCAACCTCCACTTTCCAGACTAAATTTCCGCCCCCCACCACCCCAGCAGGTCTTCTGAGGGACCCAGGGACTCCCTCCTCTAATTTTCTGAAGAACCATTCCTTCCAACCCTGCCTCTGGTCCCTGCTCCCCTGGAGAGGGGACAGAGGGTTCTGAAGCTCTGAGGGGTCACCAATACCTTTGACAGAGGACGAGCAACAGAGGCAAACAGAGATACAAACAGAGACAGGAAGACCCAGACCAGGGGAGTGGAGGGAGTTGGAAAGAGACCAGGTGGAGAGAAAATAAGAGGGGTCAGGGATGGGTTGGCTGAGGGTGGGGGAGGTCAGGCTTGGCAGAGAGCAAAGTTCTGCTTTTCGGCCCACCGGCACACAGGATCTTAGTTCCCAGACCAGGGATGGAACCCATGCCCCCTGCAGTGGAGGCGCAGAGTCCTAACCACTGGACCGCCAGGGAAGTCCCTAGAGCAGCCTGTTAATCTCCTCTCTACTGACATGTGAGGTCGGATGAGTCTTTGTTGTGGGGACTGTCTGGTGCTTTGTAGGATATTTAGCATTCACCCTGACCTCTATCCCCTGGAGGCCAGTAGCAGCCTCTCCCTTTGTGACAATCAAAAATGTCTGCCAAAATTAAAAAAGTCTGCAAACACTGCTTAATATCACCCACATGCATGCTAAGTCGCTTCAGTTGTGTCCGACTCTTTGCAACCCTATGGACTGTAGCCCGCCAGGCTCTTCTGTCCATGGGATTCTCCAGGCATGAATACTGAAGTGAGTCGCCATGCCCTCCTCCGGGGGATCTTCCCGACCCAGGGACTGAACCCTCGTCTCTTACATCTCCTTCATTGGCAGGCAGGTTCTTTACCACTAGTGTCACGTGGGAATCACCTGGGGGAGGCAAAAATCATTGAGAACCACTGGCTAAAAGAAAGTCACCAGAATCTCCATAACTGAAGCTCATTTCCCCCCTCCCCCAAGAATGCACAGAATCTCACCAAGGAGCTGATGCTCTGTGGACTTGATGGTCTGACCTAGAATCTCCAGCTCTGCCACCTTCGGGCTGTGTGACCCTGGGCAAGTGGTCCCATCTCTGTTCCTCGATTAATTTCCTCCCCTGTGAGTTGGGACAGCACAGGTCCCTACCTCAGAGGATTCTTCTGAGTAAGGTCAGTAAAAATAACGCACTGGGCTCTAATAAGTCCTTCACACATCATTTCTGTGTGGGGGAGCTATTGATTCTGAGAATCCAGACAAGGTCTTCCTGCTAAGACCCTCAGGTTGGGGAAGGGGTTTCAAGTCTGGCCTGTGGGCCAGCCATTAGTGTGTTTCACTGGCTGGCACAGTTTCTCATTTTGAATGTTTTCTTTATTTATTTGGCTGCACTGGGTCTTTAGTTGTAGCATGTGAGATCTAGCACCCCAACCAGACCAGGGCTTGAACCTGGGCCTCCTGCATTGGGAGTGCAGAGTCTTAGCCACTGAGCCACCCGGGAAGTCCCTCATTTGGACTATTAATGCCTCTCAAAGGGACAGTCAACACAGTGAAGATATACACCATCCAGATTTTGGATCCAGGCTGCCTAGGTTCAAACGATGACCTTGAGGAAGTAGCTTCCTCCTTCTGCGCCTCAGTTTCCCCACGTGTACAAAGACGATCGCCATAGGACCCCAACTTCAATGTGAAGATTAATAAATGAGTTCCGATTTGTAACGCAGGTAGGACAGTATCGTGTCGGGCAGTGCTGGGCTCCAGGTGAAGTGCTGGGTGAAGAAAAACAACGTCCCAGCTAGTTTACTGCGGACCCGCAACCTGCCCCGGTATCTTGAATGCCGTTCCGGAGAAGGAGATTTCTCAGCACCGGAGAGGGAGTTGGGAAGGACTTAACTTTTCAGAGCAGGCTGTGAGTCCTGGCTTTCCGCGGTAGGGAGGGGGGCCTCCTGGGTCCCCTCGGTGCGGCCGGCCTCCCAGGCCCCGGGGCTGGACTGGAGCCGGGTGGGGGCTGGGCGGGGGCGTCGGTGTCCGCAGGGTCCGAGCGGCCGGCGCGTGTGAAGGTTACCGCTCCCCGGCGGGGCGGGGGCCGCGCGCTGTTGCTGGGGTCTGCGGGGCCTGCCCGTGCCCGCGCCCCCCCTCCTTCCCGGCCAGCCAGTGAGCGGTACCCGCCGCCGTTGCCAGGGGAAACTCGCCGCCCCGTTACCCAGCAACAAGCCTGGCCCAACCAGGCGCGAGGAGCCCCCAGGCCCCGCCCGCCGCTGCCCACCGCGTGCCCAATGCCAGGCGGGCAGAGCCGGCCCGGCTCCCGGAGACGGCGAGCGCGCTCATTGGCCGCCGACGCGCCCGCGCGCCTGCCCGCCCGGATCTGGGGGAGCCCTCGGCGCGGGGGGCGGGGAGGCGGGCCCCGGGGAGCTGCCGGGCTCACTGCCTGCAAGCCTGCGGCCGGCTGGGGTGAGGCCCGGGCTGGGCACTGCCGCTCTCCCTCCCCGCCCCCCCGCCGGCCTGCCCCGTACTCGCACTCCCTGACGAGGATGGGCACTTGGGATGGGTTGGAAATAGGGGCCGCGCATCCCGTCCCTCCCCAGGACGGCACGCTGGAGGCGGCCTTGTGGAAACAGGGAGCAAGCCTCCCCTTCTCAGAGGGAGACCTGGGCATCCTGACCCCGCAAAGATAGGAGCTGGTTGTCTGCACATAAACCCCCCAGACCCTCCCCAAACAGGATTTAGGCATCTTGACTTTTTAAAAAAAACAGGGGCTGGGGAATCTCTCCCAGAAAAAGATCCCATAAAAATAGGGGTCTCCCCTTCTCCCCAAAGGACTCAGGCATGCCCTGTCCTGTGACAACGAAGATATGAACCCCCCACCAAGGGATGCTAGTTTCCCAGCCCCTGGAAAGAAGCATTCAGGATGCCCCCAGAAGGGAACCCAGGCAGGGCTGCTTCTGAGAAAGTTAGAACTGAGCTCCCCACCCCCACAGGAAGCAGGGACTCTGGTCTTTGGGCTCTCAGGCAACGAGATGGCTCAGAGTCCCTGGGCATCCTGGCGCCTCACCGTACTGATGCTGGGAGACCCCACAGGTACACCAGTTACCAGATCCTCAGGTGTCCAGTTCATCCAGAGTACCCCCTGCCCAGCCCCAAGGGGTAGACTACGAGCTCGCCTCCCCTCCGAGTCATTTCCCCCAGGGTCTAGCTTGTTGATCTCCCAGGTCGCCAACATCTGACCCCACAGCCACGCCCTCTGCTCCCTGGCACTCAACCTCCCCCCTTCCCCCACCACGCACATGCCAGGAACCCAGGAGTCTAAGCCCCAAGTGTCACAGAGACTCCCCCTCCTCCAGACACCTGGCGAAGTGACCCAGCCCCTCACAGTGTCCAGGGGGTCCTTTCCAGGTCCTGGGGTCCTGGGATGCCCAGGACCCTAGGTCTGGTAGATCCTGTCTCCCAGTGCTTTTAGTTGGCCACCAGGGATCCGGGACTGCGAGCCTGCAGCCTCAAGGGACCCTGATGTGAGCGCCCAGGCTACTCCAGAGAGGCTCAGATTCCTCAGTCCTCACCCCCAGGAGACCCAAGCAGCCGAGCCCCCAGCTCCAGACTCGGGTTGAGTCCAGGTGCGGCCCGCCCCTACCCTGGTACCTGGGGGGGTGGGGGGTGGAGTCGAGGATTACTCAGCCTCCAGAATGAGGCGATGACATCATCCTGGGGGGGGTGACTAATGGCCGCGCTGGGGGGGGGCGGGGAAGTTTACCCGGTAACAGCGGCTGCCGCACGGCCCCGCCCCCGGGGAAGGGCCAGGAGAGGGAGGCATAAGCACACACACACATACACACATACACACAAGCACACACATACATACACAAGCCCACTTAGCATTCCCCCTTCCCCCAAGCATCCCACATCACACACATCCTATTGGGGCAAGGGCAGGGATGAGTGCCTGTGTGTGTGTGTGTGTGTGTGAGACTGTGTATTTGCGTGACTGTGTGGTTTGTGTACTGGAGAGTTCTCTGTCAGTCTGCTGGGCTACTGTGCTGTGTGTCCAGGGGTTGACTTATCTGAGCTGTGTTTGTGTAAAGTTGTGGTGTGGGACTGTGTCAGTGTACTGATGTGTATCAGTTGATGGTGTGTGTCAGAGGGATGATGTTGTATGATGGCATTTGTCCCACGGGATGGCTCTGACTCTGCGATTGTGTGTCAGTGTGCTATTTGGGCATGCTGTGTGTGAGTGTGATGGTGTATCTGTGTGTTTGTGTTCATGTGCTGTTTTGTGCAACTTCCTGGTGTGCATAGATGAGATGATGTATGTCCCTGTGGTTGTGTTGGTGTGACAGTGGGATTGGATACGCATTGAGTGCTGTTGTGCATTAGCAGAAATGTTTGTGGACGTGCTGTCGTTGTATGCAACAGTGTAACACTGTGTGGTTGCATCACTATGATTGTGTCTGCAATGCGTCTGTGACGGTGGAATTGTGTGTGTGTACCATCATGGTTGTGTGTGTGCACAAAACTTCACATCCTTGGGATTATCTAGGCCACTCTGTGCCTCAGTGGAATTGTGAGATTTTGTGTGGTATGTTTGCGTCACTGTGATAGTGTGTGCCTGAGTGCTTTGCTGTGTGGCAAGGGGAAAATGTGTGTGCCTGTCACTGCTAATGGGTATGTTTGGACAATGCTGTGTATAGCAGGACACGCTTGTCATTGTACTGGAAATATTGTGAGTCTGTGGGACTGTGTGTTACTGAGAGTATGTACATCAGTGCAGTGCTGTGTGTCCTGATTTTGTGTGTCGTTGTGAATGTGTTTGTCAGTGTGGTGTGTGTCCATGGGATTGTGCCTTTGTTAATAAGGTTATGTGTCTGTGCAGTCTTGTGTCACTGTGATTGAATGAGTCATTGTGATTGTGTGTATCACTGCGATAATGTGTGTGCCATGACCTCTGGCATTGTGTGTGCCACTTATATTGTGTGCTCTAGGGTCTAAGTCGTGAAGAATGCATGGGTCTGGGCAACACTGGGTTTCAGTGTGCTGTGTGTTAGGGTAATGTTGTGTGTCATTGTGATTGTGGATCTGGGCAGTGCTGTGTGTCCTGGAACTGCGAGTGTGTCCCTGAGATTTTGTGCGTCTGCGATGCTGTGTGTCTCTGCGTGTTCCTGGGGCCGCGTGTGTATGACACGATGTGTGTCTCTGTAATTGTGTGCGTATAGGGGGCAGGCGATGCTGCGTGTCCCTGGGACAGGGTAAGTGTGTGAGCCACTGTGATTGTGTGGCCGCGTGCTTCGCTGGGTGTCGGGGGAAGGTGCATCTCTAGGCCTCCTGCCCGAGAACAGCGACGCTGCTCTCTGATTGGCTGCGGCCTCGCCAGTGAGAAGCTTCCGAATCCTGCGGTAACTTGGTAACTCGGAACTCGGCCGCCGCCGCCGCCGCCGTGGTGGGGATGGGGGGGTAGGGAGGGGCCCCGCCTATATCCCGCAGGGCCCGCCCCTGCAGGCGACCCTAACCCCGAGTGCCCCTCCCGGATCGCCCTCACCCCACCGCTCCCCAAACTCACCTCGGTCTCTGCAGCACTGACTCCCTCTCCCTCTCCTTCCCCATCTCGGCCACTTGCTAGGACTCTCTCCGCCTCTGTCTTCCCCGTTTGTTTCTCCCTATGTGTGTGTCCTCGTTTGTCTCTTTCTCTTTTTGTCTCTGTCTCCCACCTCCCCAGCTCTGTCTCTCCCTGTCTCTCCCCTACCTCTGTCTCTCCTTGATCTCTCTCTCCCCCCCATCTCTCTCTTCCTGTCTCTGTCCCTCCTGAGACTTTCTCGGGCTCTCTCTCTGTCTCCCCCTCCTCTGCCTCAGTCTCCCCATCTTTGCGTCTTCCCACGTCTTGGCTCTGCCTCCCTCCCTTCCCCGTCCCCTTTCTCTCTCACTCCCACACCAAGCTCAGAATTCACTTTTCATTCTGCGGAAGCCCGAGGACCGACCATTTGCTACTTCACCCTCGCCCCTCCCCGCAAACCCAGGCAGGCTTCAGCCAGCAGGCCCCACGCAGGGCAGACTTCAGGAAGGACTTCCCTCCCTGGTTCAGCACTGGAGTTTTATCGCTCGGGCCAGGCAGAGCCCCGGAGGCCCCGTGGCTTCCGGAGGCGCCCGGGCGGGATGAGCTCACTGCAAGTTGGCTTGGATTTCATCAGCTTCCTCCGCCGGAGTTGCCCCCGTTCCTCATCCCGCGCGGGCCGAGCCGGTGAATCCGCTGGGCGCCTGCTGCCTCCGAGCGGCGAAAGGAGGAAGCGCAGGCTCCGGCGTAAAAACCCAACCTTTGCAGTTAACGATGTCACCAGCTCACGAGTGCGGCAAATAGGAATCCATTTCATCCTCACAGCAACCCCAGGAGACAGAGACAATTTTCTATCCCATTTACAACTGGGAAACTGAGGTCAGAGCCTTGAGGTCGGCCGCCTGAGGTCACATATAGGGTCATAAAGGGTGAATGGAGCCCTTTAGAGGTTCACATGTGAGAAGGGAATGCTAGTAATCACCCAGATGTCTGCGGTCATTTCTTCTTTTTGTTTTTAAGATTTTTTTTTGATGTGGGCCATTTTTAAAGTCTTTATTGAATTTGCTACAGTACTGCTTCTGTTTTATGTCTTGGCTCTTGGCTGCCAGGCATGTGGGCTCCTGGCTCCCCGACCTGGGACAGAACCCTCCCCCCCCCCCCCCCCCCCCGCAACGTTGGAAGGTTAAGTCTTAACCACTGGACCACCAGGGAAGTCCTTCATTTATTCGTATATTCAGCAAAGATTTGACTTTCTATGCCAGGCACTGTTACAGGCGCTGGGGACACAGGAGTGAAGAAAACAGACAAAAACCCCTGCCTTCCTGGGGCTGATACTCTAATCTGGAGGAGATAGGCAATGGATAATAAAATTAACAATACAAAGTGAGTCTCAAAGTAGATAAAAGAAGCAGGGAAGGTGGACCGAGAGTGTTGAGAGTGGTCTTAATCACCACAGTGACCAGGGAAGATCTTCCAGAGAAAGTGATACTGGAAGGAAGAGCCCAAAGGAGGTGCCCCTGCAGAGGGAAAGGCAGGTACAAAGGTCCTAAGGCAAGAGTGGACATGTCCAGAAGAAACAGGAGCGTCTGTGGGGCTGGAAGGGCGTGAGTAAAGAGAGAGGGTGAAGTCCATACAAGATTAGATCGTGGTGAGGACTTTACTTTTTACTCGGCGTCAGGTGGCAGCCACTGGAGAGTTCCCAGCAGAGACGGGAGGTGAGCTGACGTCGTTCTTAAGGCGCCCCCTGGCGGCCAAATGGGAAACAGGTTGTAGGGTTGTGGGCGGAGCGAGCAGAGAGCCCCGGGAGGATGCGACAGGTTGGGATGGTGGAGATTGGACCAGAGTGGGTACTGTGGAGTCAGGCTGAACGTGGAGCCGATAGGATTTGCCGAGGCACTGGGTGTGGATGTGTGGGAAAGAGGAATTTAGAGGGTTTTGTCCTGAGCATCTGGAAGGATAAAAAGACGGGGATGATAATAATATCATTATAATGGTAATTCCCACATTCTGTGCACCTACTATGTGCCAAACTCGGTGACAACTCACCACGTTAACACCCGTCCTGGTTAAATCCTTCTGACCATCCTGAGAAGCCAGAGGTGGAGGGGGCCAGTGTAGCGTTCTGGATTTATTGAGATTTTATTTTGAAAGTAGGATCTACATGATTTACTCAGTAGCTATGTGTGGATTTGATGGATAATAACAATAATAGCCTACACATAGAGTGTGTGTCTGGAACTGTTCTCAGCACTTTAACTGTATCATCTTATTTAATCCTCACAGCCTGCCATCATTAGCACCATTTTACATACGTGGAAACCGAGGCAAGAAGGATTAAGTATCTTGTCTAAGCACAACTAGTAATTACAAACACTTATTATAGAGGTGTTAGTGTGGGCTCTAGGAATTAGAAGGATAGCTTTGGGTTCAAATCCCAGCTGGATGTATGACCTTAAACAGCTCACAAGGACTCCGGGTTTTGGTATCCTGCTTTATAAAATGGAGATTGCAAGAGTACCATTTTCACCAGGACTTGGGAATGAATTGCTGAGGAACAAAAGAGAACCACAGAGAGACTTCACTGGCGGTCCAATGGTCAGTGCATTGGATTGCCATGCTTCCAATGCATCAATGCAGGGGGATGTGGGTTCGATCTCTGGTCCGGGAACTAAGATTCCTCATGCAACACGACAAGACAAAACAAACAAACAAAAAACAAAACTCAGCGGCAAGAAAGACATATGTTAGTACAGACTCCTTTTGGGGCTTCCCAGGTGGCGCTAGTGGTAAAGAACCCATCTGCCAGTGCATAAGAGATGCAGGTTCGATTCCTGGGTTGGGAAGATCTCCTGGAGGAGTGCATGTCAACGCACTCCAGTATTCTTGCCTGGAGAATCCCACGGACAGAGGAGCCTCGAGAGCTACGGTTCACAGGGTCACAAAGAGTCAGACACGACTGAAGCGACTTAGCAGGCACACACAGACTCTCTTTAAGGCCTGGGGCTACAGAGACACGATCTTAAAACAATCCTGATAAAACAAATATTCAGTCAGTCACCTCAGAGGGCCTACAAGGTGTCGTGGCCAGAGGGCAAAAGAACAAGATAAGCCCAAAGGGCCTCAGAACGCAGGAACGGAAAGCAGCAGACCCTTCCTGCCTTTCCCTCCAGGTTGCAGCTGATGCAGAATATCTGAGCCCTTTTTGTCTAAAGGTATCTGTCCTGTGCTTCTTCCCCATATAAGGAAAGTATACATACCTCATCCAATCAGCAAAGGACTCGCAAGCTGTCTAGCCCATTCTTTCGTTCCCTGGTTATAAAAACAGGCAAATGACCCATATTCCTTATCGCGCTCCCTTGAGCTGGCCCGCTGTTCTAAGTGTCTCCCACTCTGATAAATTCTATTCTCCTCTTGTTCTCCCTCCTGTCTGAAAATTGTTTTCAGGGACCACAACACAAGGTTTGAGTCTTGCGAGGACTCCTCCAGGTAGGACTCCCTGGTTGCCTCCTTGCTTCCCCAGGCTCATAGGAGCTCTGTCTTGTCTGTAGCTCTGCCTGCGCAGCTTGTGTCAGGGAATATGCCTCCCAGTGCCTCTTACTGGGCCTGGATGGGCCTACCTCAGCTTCCCTTTCTATCTTACAGCTGGGAATGGAGCCACCATATTCCCTCTCTTCACCCGGGACACGGCACTATTCACTTGGCTTGCCCCCACGTTTCACTCTGATCTCTACTGAAATCGCCTTCTCCAAGAAGCCTTCCAGGACCATCTTTGTCCCCTCACTCTGCCTTATTTTGCTCCACAGCTCTCCTTTTACATATTCATTTGTTTAGCTAGTTACAGTCTGTTTTCTTTAGTTGAAAGTCACCGCCATGGCGGCAGGGACATAACTGTACCTTCGACTTTCCATTTCACAAATTGAAAAAAAAACAGATCAAGGCTCCTCCGCAAAGCAGGTTTCATGGTTCAAGGACTATTTGTTCAATGAATGCGTCTGGGGTGGAAAGCGGGGCGGAATGCGCCACACCGCCCCCTGGTGGCGAGTGAGAAACTCGCACCGCGGAAGTACCCTGCAGGCTGTCCCAATTTTCTAGACGTTCAGGCCTTCTATTATTACCTGTGTACTAATACTAGGACGTAACTCCATTTCACGTTAAACACCAAGTATTGTTTACGATTATTTTTTGAACTTTCAAATTTTACTTTTAAAATGCTTTAAAACGTTGCTTCAACTGAGGCATAACTTCCATACTTTTGTAAGGCTCACAAATCCCACACGTGAAACTCCATGTAATACGTACACTCTGCCCAGGGTCCGAGATGGGGGATGCAAGACACAGACATTACCCCTAGGAGCTTCCCTCAGACCCCCTCTAGTCACTTCCCCCGGGGGAACCATTATCCTGAATGCTAACAGCAGAGATTAGTGTTGCCTTTTCCAGAACTTCAGACAAACGGCACCATGCATGTGTGCCCCTTGTTGTCTGTCTGGCTCTTGTCGCTCGGCTTCATGTCTGTGCCATTCATCATGTCGCTGTGCATCATCGGAGGCCGTTTGTTTTCTGTTTCCTTTTTGGCTGCGCCTCGCTGGCACGTGGGATCTTATTTCCCTGGCCAGGGATCGAACTCACAACCCCTGCATTGAAAGCGCAGAACCTTAACCACTGGACCACTGGGGATGTCCCCGTTTTCGTTTTCGTATAGTATTCCCTGGTGGGAAAACACCACAGTGTGACTATCCCCTTCGCTGACAGGCATTTGAGTTGCTTCCGGTTTGGGATTGGGTTAGTCTACTTAGGGCTGCCAGAAGAAAATAGCACAGACTGGATGACCTAAACAACAGATATTTATTTTTTCAGAGTTCTCAGACATCCGGATGTCTGAGATCCAGGTCCCGGTGGGGTTGATTTCTTCTGAGGCCTCTCTCGGTTGGTAGAGGGCCACTTTCTCTCTGTGGGTTCCAGTGGTCTTCTCTGTGTGTTTCTTAACCTCTTCTCATTCATTTTTTTGGCCTCAGCACAGGGCATGTGGGGTACTTAGATCCCCTACCAAGTATTGAACCCACACTCCCTGCATTGGACGTGCCAAGTCTTAACCACTAGATAGCTGTGAAGTTCCCCTAATCTGCTTTTCTTATAAGAATACCAGTCATATTAAGTGATCTCATATTCACTTAACTACCTCGGCAAAGAGCCGAGAGACACGTAATCTGTCTCAGTGAGGTCACACGCTGGGGTCCTGAGGTGGGGGTTAAGACTTCAAGATACACATTTTGCGGTGATACAAATCAGCCCCTAAGAGGGTCTATTATGTAAAAGCTGCTATGAACATTCTGATTCGTGGCATATCTTTTGGGGCTCACATGTATGCAGAGCATGTGTTCTCAGTTGCTTCAATTGTGTCCGACTCTTGCAACCCCATGGGTTCTAGCCCACCAGGCTCCTCTGTCCATGGGATTCTCCAGGCAAGAACACTGGCGTGGGTTGTCCTGCTTGACCGCAGACTAGGTCAGGTGCTCCTCAAGGCTGACCCTGCCAAGGAGGGCTTCCTTGCTTCCCTTTTTTGTAAATTATTTATTTATTTGGCTGCACTGAGTCTTAGTTGGGGCACATGGGATCTTTCATCTTAGTTTCGGCATGCGGGATCTAGTTCCCTGACCAGGAATCAAACCCAGTCCCTTTGCACTGGGAATGGGGAGTCTTAGCCACTGGACCACCGGGGAAGTCCCAAAGGAGGGCTTCCTGGAGGAGGTGACATCAGAGCTGAGCTCTGAAGGATGAAGAAGACTTAGTGGAAGAGGCTGTGAAGGGTGTTCCAAGCAAGAGGAATGGCTTATTTCCAAGGCTCAGATGAGGGAGAGCATGTTATTTTCAAGGAGCTAAAAATATTGTTCTGTATGGCTAGAGGAGTGTTTCTCAGCGTCAGTTCTATTGACTTTCGGGGCTGGATAAGTCTTTGTTGTGAGGGCTATTCTGTTCATTGGAGGATGTTCTACAGGTTCCTGGCCTCGACCCAACAGATGCTAGGGGGACCCTCTCCTTAATCTTCTCTAATCCAAGATGATCTGGGCTCCACCTCCTTGCTGTAACCACATTGGCAAGGCCCCTTTATTCCAAACAAGGTCACAGTCTGGGGTTTTAGTTGTGATAACCAAAAATGTCTCCAGACATTGTCAAATGTCACCTGGGGTGCAAAATCGTCCCTGTTGAGAACCAGGAGGTAAAACCGTGGAGGATGAGGATGGCAGAAAGGGAAAGAGGAGGCCCGAGAGGTCAGTAGAGGGCTGGGCACCCTCAAGTCTGCTCTTTCCACCTGAGGGACTCTATGGAGGATGGGCCATATGGAGGCTGGCCAGCCTGGGGACTGGGTTCAAATTCTGACCCCACCACTGCAGTGACTGGATTGTGGTCTCCAAGATAGGTCCACTTGGAACCTCAAAACGACCTTATTGGACTTTCCTGGTGGCGCAGTGTATGAGAATCCATCTGCCCACGCAGGGGACACAGGTTCGATCCCTGGTCCGGGAAGATCCCACGCGACAGAGGAAGTAATCCCGTGTGCCACAACTACTGAAGCCCGTGCACCTGGAGCCTGTGCTCTGCAAACAAGAAAAGCCACCACGATAAGAAGCCTGTGCACTGCAACTAGAGAGTAGCCCCCACTCAACTAGAGAAAAGCCCGTACACAGCGACGGAGACCCAGTGCAACCAAAAATAAAACAAGAATAAGTACATTTAAGAAATGTGAACTTACTGGGAATAAGGGTCTTTTCAGATGTAGTGAAATTTAGGAACTCAAGCTGAGATCATTCAGGATTAGGGTGGGGCCTGAATTGAATGACAGGTGTCCTTATAAGAGACAGACAAGGAGAAGATACAGAGAAATCCAGAAAGGAAGTCCTGGTGAAGGCTGAGGTGGAGACTGGAGCCATGGGTCTGTAAGCCAAGGGGAATACTTGCCGGCAGCCTCCAGAGGCTGGGACAGAAGCAGGGCTTCCAGAAGGAAGCATCTCTGCTGACACCTTGATTTCAGACCTCTGGCCACCAGAACTGCAAAAGAATGTATGTCTGCTATTTTGAGTCATGCTGTTTGTGGTCATTTGTTACCCGACACCAACCCAGCCGCTCAGCAGCTGTGACACCGTGGATGGAGAAGCCTCACTGCCCTGTCTTCTTTTTCTGTAAAATGGGTATAAACAAGGCACCCACCTTTTAGGACTATGACGCAGATGAAAAGAGAGTATCCTTTTAATCAATAAGTTAGCAAACATTTGTGACATGTTCATAGATCATCAGTTGGCCTGTTATGTGGTCAGTGATATTACACGTAACAGAAATATAATCAAACCCCGGTCTCCCACATTGTAGGCAGAGTCTTTACCAACTGAGTCACCAGGGAAGCCCAACAGAAATATAATAGTGGCAGTTAAATGCATTTAATGTGTTCTGGGGACAGGTTTTTTTTTTTTTTTTTTTTTAAATTTATTTAGCTGCGCTGGGTCTTTGTTGCGGCACATGGGATCTTCGCTCTTTGACGCAGCTTGTGGGATCTTTTAGCTGTGGCACGTGAACTCTTAGCTGTGGCATGTGGGATCTAGTTCCCTGACCAGGGATCAAATCCCAGCCTCCTGCATTGACATTATGGAGTTTTAGCCACTGGACCATTAGGGAAGTTCCTGGTCACAGTGCTGAGTGCCTCTTGCTGCTATCAAACAACACATGTGTATTCTCTTACCATTGTGGGAGTCAGAGATGCAAAGTCTATTTCACTGGACCAAAATCAAGGTGTCGGCGGGACCACACTCCTTGCAAGGCTTGCGGGGAGAATTGCTCACTAACCGTTTCCAGCTGCTGTTCCAGCTGTGGTCTGTGCATTCTCTGACTTCTGGTTCCTTCCTCCCTCTTCAATATGAGCAGTGGCTGCTGCTGCTGCTGCTAATTCACTTCAGTCGTGTCTGACTCTGTGCGACCCCATAGACGGCAGCCCACCAGGTTCCCCCGTCCCTGGGATTCTCCAGGCAAGAACACTAGAGTGGGTTGCCATTTCCTTCTCCAATGCATGAAAGTGAAAAGTGAAAGCGAAGTCGCTCAGTCATGTCCGACTCTTAGCGACCGCATGGACTGCAGCCCACCAGGCTCCTCTGTCCATGGGATTTTCCAGGCAAGAGTACTGGAGTGGGGTGCCATTGCCTTCTCCCATGAGCAGCGGAGCATTTGCTTTATCGGCATGTGACCTTCTTCCTTGTCAAATCTCCCTCTGCTTCCCCCTCTTTTATTTGAAAAATGTAATTAAATTAATTATTTTAATTCCTTGGTCATCCCGTGTGGCATATGTGGGGGTCTAGTTCCCTGACCAAGGATTGGACCTGGGCCTCCTGCACTGGCAGCATGCAGTGTGAGCCACTGGACCACCAGGGAAGATCCTGCTTCCTTCTTCTGAGGACCCTTGTGATTGGCATTGGATCCACCCTGATGGTGGATGGTGCAGGGTTCTCTCTCCATCTCAGGTTTCTTGACTTGATCATATCAGCAAAGTCCCTTTTGCCACATAACATAATGTTCTCAGGCTCCAGGGATCAGAAGGTGGGTATCTTTGGGAACCACTATTTATATGAGATCCTTGGTGGCTCAGTGGTAAAGAATCCACCTGCAGTGCAGGAGATGCAGGTTCGATCCCTGGGCTGGAAAGATCCGTTGGAGGAGGAAATGGCAACTCACTCCAGTAGTCTTGCCTGGGAAATCCCATGGACAGAGGAGCCTGGCAGGTTACAGTCCACAGGGTCACAAACAGTTGGACATGACTTAGCAACTAAATTACTACTACTATTCAGCTTGCAACACCCCCTGGTCGGTGGCCCACTGGGGTGGGCACTATATTTGTCACTCTACAGATGAGGACCCTAGGGTTCAGAGAAGTTAAGTGACTTCCTTGTGGTCCCACAGCTCAGGTGGCAGAGCAGGGATTTGAACCTAGACAACCCGGTCTCAGAGCCAAGATATCACTTGTTCTCCTCACTGTCTCTCTGGGGTCAGGCAGCCTCAGGTTCAAATTCCAGGTCGGCTGCTGATCAGCTGGATGACTGGGGGCCAGCACCACCAGCTGAGTCGTCATGTCTAATGTGTTCGTGAACATACTACTCCAGATAAAAGTGATAAACAATAAGTGTCTACTGTAGAGCACCGGAAACTGTATTCAATATCTTGTAATAACGTATAATGGAAAAGAATCTGAAAAAAGGACACATATGTATGAGTACTTATGCTAGGTTGCTTTAGTCGTCTCCACCTCTGTACGACCCCATGGACTGCAGCCCACCGGGCTCCTGTGTTCATGGGATTCTCCAGGCTAGAATACTGGAGTGGGTTGCCATTCCCTTCTCCAAGGAATCTTCCTGACCCAGGGATCGAACTTGGGTCTCCTGCATTGGAGATGGATTCTTTACCAATCTGAGCCACCAGGGACATCCACTTTATATCAACATATATACACAACTGAATCACTTTGCTCACCTGAAACTAACACAACATTGTAAATCAACTACACTTCAATTAAAAATTAAAAGAAAAAAAAATTATTTTTTACTATTTACCTATTTACCTAATAATTACTATTATTAGGAACCAAGATTTCAGTGTAAGAGAAAGAATATACAAAAATCGAAAGTTATGTGAACACTTTACTTTCTAATTTTGAATTGGAAATATCCATGAATTCATTATGTATTATAAACACACACACACACACATATATATATACACATATACACACATATATATACATATAAAGAAGAAAAATTGCTGCAAAGAATTAAAGCCCAAAGATATAAAAATCCATTGTTCATAGGATTACTAAAATTGTAATCTCACTGATCATCTTTGGAGAACACTAAGAAAACAACTCATTCTGAAAACTAGTAAGTATCTTGCCTTTCTTGTACAAATTGTCTGTATTTTAGAGTAACCAAACAGTCTGTGAAAGAAAAGTATTCTTTCATTTCAGCTAAAACATACAGAAAGAAGGATGGAATTAAAGTTCATGATTTTGCAACTCCTAACAAAATAAAGGATCCAGGTAATGATCATCAATGGCTGATAAACTAGGTAAAAAGCTGATAGAGAACTTTATTCAAATAGATAAGACTGATAACACCCCTGACCCCACTGACATTGGCCCCTCATGCCGCTGAAGATGATCAGAGGCAACGTGGCTCCTGATGAGAGGCACAAGGGAGGATACACAACATCAGCTGTGATGTAGTCTCATAAGAAGAAACTGAACGTGAGTCTGATTGAGCTCCTAGCTCTACCTACCATTTTATACTTCCTGTAGCTCAGAAGTACAGGACTTCCTTGCAGCTCAAATGGTAAAGAATCTGCCTGCAATACAGGAGAGCAAAGTTTGATCCCTGGCTCGGGAAGATCCTCTGGAGAAGAGTATGGCAATCCACTCCAGGATTCTTGCCTGGAGAAGTTCATGGACAGAGGAGCCTGGCAGGCTACAGTCAATGGGGTCGCAAGGAGTCGGACACGACTGAGCGACTAACACACACACACCATTTTATACAGAGAATGAAGAAACAATGCTAAACTACACAATGTGGTTGCAAAAAGAAAAATCCAAAATGCCAGAAGTTCTACAGGTTAATGACCCAACTTCTTCAGTAAATAAATGGAAAGAAAAAAAGAGGAGAGGAGAACCTACAGACTAACAGAAAAGAGACAAACCAACTAAATAAATGAGTTAATTTGCCTGGATCTTCAGTCAAACAAATCAATTATAAAACAACAACAAGAGAATGAGATGACAAAGATGACAGAAAATCAGGGAAATTTAAGTTTGGAAGTTTGATGATATTAAAGAATTACTGAGGACATCATTAGCTGGGACAATGACATTATGGCTATGGTAGAAAAAATCCTTGTATTTTAGAGATAGATGCTGAAATATTTAGATACAACAATGTTTGGGATTTGTTTTAAAATAATTCAATGGTGGGTTAGGAATAGAGTGCAGAAGGGGATGGACGTGTAGATGAAAAAAGAATGGCCTTATAGTAACAATTATTTAAGGAGGGTAGTGGGTACACTGGGGTTTGACTGTCCTCTGCTTTTGCAGATGTGTAACATTTTTCAAAATAAATAGTTTCAAAAAGGAAAAAAAAAAAAAAAAAATAGAGATGTCTCTAATGGTCCAGTGGTTAAGACTCTGAGCTTCTACAGCCGGGGGCGTGGGTTCGAGCCCTAGCTATGGAGCTCAGATCCCACAAACCCCAGCAGTGCAGTCAAAAGAAATAAAACTAAATAAAAAATTTATTTAATAAAAATATAAAATGGGAGTGAGAATGCTCACCTCTTTGACTGGCTGGGTGGGGCAAAGGGATCAAGACCATGTGGGGCCTGAACCCGTGGCTTTGCTTCAGGCAGCGACCCAGGCACTGGAAGCTTTGTGGACCTTTGAGTTCTTCTTACTGGGCCTCTGTGCTCTCCTCTGTAAAGTGGAGACGATAAAGAATTCCCTTCATTGCCCGGAGTTCTGGTGAAGATGCTGAGTTTCTCAAGGAGGGATTCTCAAGGTCTGGCTCACTCTTACATCTCATCTTCTCATCCCCAGTAGACATACCAAAAGTGCTCAGTTTCCCTTTTGAAAAATAATTAATTTTTGGCTGTGCTGGGACCTCATTGCTGCGTGGGCTTTGCTTCAGTTGCAGTGAGTGGGGGCTACTCTTTAGATGCGGTGCGCGGGCTTCTCATTGCAGTGGCTGCTCTTGTTGCGGAGCACGGGCTCCAGGGCGCGTGGGCTTCAGGAGTTGTGGTTCACAGGCTTAGTTGCTCAGAGGTGTGTGGGATCTTCCGGGATCAGGGATCAAACCTGTGTGTCCGGCACTGGCAGGCAGATTCGTTATCATGGAGCCACCAAGGAAGCCTGAAGTCTCACTTTTCAATCAGAGAGTGGCCAAACTACACTGAGACAGACTCTTTGGCTGTGATATTGGCAAAGATCAACGAGTGAGAATACCCCTGTCCGTGAGGCTGCCAGGGGACCGTGCACCACTGTCCTGCCTGGAAAAGTGGAAGTGAGCACTAGGCCTTTCCTGAGTGGCCACCATCAGAGGTGGCTTTCCTGTGAAACGGAGGAAGTGCAAGCCTCCGGGTCCCCCCTTTCCACAGCTTCGCCCAACACCCTGGGAGGTGCCCTTGAGGTCTTGTACATTTTTTTTAAGGCTGTGGGATCTTAATTCGCTGATCAGGGATCGAACCCTGCCCCCAGCAGTGAAAGCGCCAAGCCCTAACCACTGGACCACCAGGGAATTTCCTACTCCTTTTTTTCAGGAGGGTTTCCAACTGGTATAAACTTCAGGCTCTACAAACCCTGGGTCCACCTCTTTTCATTCTTTTTTCCCCTGGAAAATAAAAATGGGAATTAACCTGTGATTCAGCAATCTGCTTTCCTAGAAGACAGAAGAATGGTTTCCATTTATTGAGAACTTACAATATTTCAGGCCAAGCACTGGGTGTCTATTAATTCATGAATCCATTGAATTCTGCACAACAAACAGTAGGATGGTGTTATGATCTCCGTTTACAGATGGAGAAGATGAAGGCCAGAGAAGTTTCCTATGCGTGTTGCCCAAGATCACACAGTTGGTAAATGACAGAGCCAGGATTCAGAGCCAGATCTTCTGGCTTCAGAGTCAACAGCCTTAATCATGACATTAGGAGCCCTTTTTTGAACAAGATCACAGATCATGTGATCACATCAAGCTATGTGCCTATAGAAATTCAGTGCCGCATTGTTGGCAACCTCCCCAGTTGGAAACAACTCGAACATCCACGAGACCAGTTGGACTAAATTATGGCTCATCTGTAGGACAGAATTTCACGTGGCAGTTTAAAAGGCAGTCAACCATCCATGGCTAACTTCAAGGTATAGAATTTCAGTGCATACGTTCTGTTTCATAAACAAGGAAGAAAATAATAGTACTAGCCAAGATTCAGTCAGGGACTTCCCTGGTGGTCCAGTGGTGAGGACTCCTCGATCTCACTGCCAAGGGTTGGGTTCAGTTCCTGGTCGGGGACCTAAATTCCAACCCCCTGCCCCCAAAATCACTCATTTATTAAACAAATAGATTTTGAGAGACTCTTATGTATGAAGCACTGTTGGAGGTACTGCAGACATAACACAGACCATATAGTCGAGAAAAAAGTCAGTAAACAGTCAATCCTATAGGAAATCAACCTTCAGTATTTACTGGAAGGACTGATGCTGAAGCTGAAGCTCCAACTCTTTGGCCACCTGATGCGAGGAACTGACTCATTGGAAAAAACCCTGATGCTGGATAAGATTGAAGGCAGAAGGAGAAGAAGATGACTGAGGATGAGATAGCTGGATGCCATCAGTGATTCAATAGATATGAGTTTCAGCAAACTCCAGGAGATAGTGAAGGACAGGGAAACCTGGGGTGCTGAAGTCCATGGAGTTGCAAAGAGTCGGACATGACTTAGAGACTGAACAAGAAGACAATAAAGTGAAACATGGTAGTTTAGAGGGTAAACAGTAAGATGGAGAAATAAAATTGAAAGAGAAAAGGATGAGAGATTTTGAAATTTTCAAACGAGTGGTTTCAAGGAAGACCTCTAAGAAGAGGCGACAATTGAACGCACAACTGAAGCAGGTGATGCAGTGATTTGGAAGGTATTTGAAAATTTTTTATTTATCTATTTATTTTTGTGGCTGTGCCTCGAGGCTTGTGGGATCTTAGTTCCTGATCAGAGATTGAACGTGGGCCCCATCAGTGAAAACACCCAGTCCTACCCACTGGCCCACCAGGGAATTCTTGGGGAATTTTAACAGAATTAAATTGTATGTGTAGAGAAGGTCTCTGAAAGGCTGTTAATGATAACCATATAGGGGCAGTGGGTTGCCAGGTATTTTCCCTTTCCATGTTTTAGACCACAAACTAAATTTATCACCAATCTCAGGAAATCTGGTCTGCCCACTTACAACTGTCATCACCTCCTGTAAGGGTGTTCCATAGCATTTATCGTCACTTGTAACAATAAATTATGTCTAAGCTTTGTTTAATGTATGTAACCCTCTTGACTCTGTAGCCAAACCCAGTAGATCCTCCTCTGAGCATCTTCCAGTTCCCTAGAAGCACCAGTTCACCCACCACAGGGCCTTTGCACAGGCTGTGTCCCCTGCCTTGACAGCCACCCCCTCACTCTATCCTCATCTCTCTCACAAGACATCCCCACAGTTCTGTTTTCTGTCATTTCACATGGACTTGTGCCTTCCCTCAAGAGTCCAGGGATGGGGTCTGCCTTGTTCATCACCTTAACCCCCACTTCCCTATCCCCCCAGTACAGAGCTGGCACTCAATGCTGATTCAGAGGATGAAGGAGAGATTCTTTCCATTGAAAACTGTGAGCTCCTACAACTAACTATAAGGTTTCACTGGCAGGAGGGTGGGGGACCCCCGCCCACCTCCCAGCACAAGCTGGCAGGTCAGGCTTTCAGGAGTCAGTCCAGCGCCTGGCACTACTTGTAGGAACCAAGAAAGACGAGACGCAAATAGAGACCAGAGAGAGGATGGTGTTTTCTTTCCCTGGAATGAGGTCATTCAGGTAGAAGACAGTAGAACAAGCTTGCAGAACACTCTGTGCACCCGCTCAGCCCACTCCCGCTTCACCGGCGTGGGGGGTTCGGAGGAGGGGGGGTTGGGAGGAGGGGGAGTTGGAGAGGAGGAGCGCCGCGCCTTTAAGGCTCCCGGAAACAGGCCTGCAAGACCGGAAGTAACCCGCTTTAGTTCCCTTCTTCACGTGGTGCAGGCCGGAAGTGACGCGCGTGGCCCGGGAGCTGCAGACGCGGAGGCCGACGGAGCCGGAGTAGCGGACGCCGCGGGGTCTCCGGGACAGGTGACCGGGGGAGGGGGCCGGGAGCGCGCCCGGAGAGGGCGGGGCCTGATGCCCCACGTGGGGGGAGCGGGCGCCGGCGCTGGCGGGGTAGCCCGCCGCCCGCGGGGCGGGGTCAGAGTACTCCGTGGGGGGCGGGGACTGGACGCCCACATGGGAAGCTAGAAGGGTGCTGAGGGGGCGGGCCGTCGGTGGGGCAGGGCCTGGGTGGGCCGGGCTCCGGACGCGTGCGGAGCTTTGGTGGGCAGCTGGGGCGGGCCCGAAAAAAGTTATGCCGCGGCTGGGGGCGGGGCCAAATAGTACCCGGCGGACTAGGAGCGGGGCCGGAAAGTTTCGCGTGTTCTGGAAGTGGGTCCTGGAAGTCAGGGGCGGGGCCAGGGGCTGACCCGAGGGTCGGGGCGGGGCCAGGCGCCGGTAGGGCGGAGCCAAAAAGTTGCGCAGGAACCCGGCCGCTGAGCCAGAATTTAGGGGCGCCGGGTACGGGGCCAGATACGGGGCCAGATACTGACGTGCGGAGCGGGGGCGGAGCCAGGGGGCGTGACCAGAGGCTGGGCTCAGCAAATCGGAGGCGGGGCCAAAGTGTTGGCTGGTGAGCCGGGGGCGGGACCGGTGCCAGAAGGCGAGGAGGAGGGGGCGGGTTTAGGCTGCTGCCTGGGGCTCCTGTGGGCGGGACCAGGAAGTTGGCCGGGGCGGTCGGACGCCGGAAGGGGGTGGGATTAGTGACGCGAATGTGGGCGGGGCCAGAGGTTTGGCGGGGAAGGCGGGGCCGGAAAGTTTGCCTCTCTTCGGGGCGGGGCTGTGGCGTTCTGGACCGGGTGGAGACTGGAGCCTTTCCCTAGAAAGCCGCGTGAGGGCGGGGCAGTTTTGTCTGCGCCTGGGCGGGGAGGGTATTCACCCGGGAGACCGAACCAGACCCGGGAAGCCTCGCCACGGGGTCCTGGGTCTGTTGGAGGAATCTTTGTTGGGGTGCTGGCGGCGGGGCTTTAATATCCCTGAAGGTAGGGGCAGCGAATAGGAATGGGGCTCGGACTATTTTCTGAGTGTAGGGTTGTAAGACGTCACTGAAATTCCGGGGGAAGAGTTAGGTGTAGATTATTAAACGGGATGTGAGCAGCACCAGGTTGGGCGTGGGGAGTCGGGCTTTCTCGCTTAGGTCATGGGAGAGGCTCTTCCTAAAGCTCTCTTGGGGTAGAGGCCTGGGTTTTAAACTCCCGGCACAGGGGTGTGGAGACTGAACTAGGATTTTCGTTTTGAAGGGAGCAGTGTCGGGTGTTTCCCTAAGTGGTGGGGCGGGCCCAGAACTTTCCCAGGGCGTGTGTGACTACATTGTTTACAGAGGAATGGATGGGTCCAAAATCCTCTGGAGAGTACTGAGTCTAAACTTTTCCTGGTAGAGGGTGGGCTAGAAGAGGGGCTTCGAGAAGAGGGACTGGGAGTGAGGGCGAGAATTCCCTTGGAGTGAAGGGTGTGTGTCTGTGTGTGTATGTGTCCCTTGGAGTGAAGGGTGTGTGTCTGTGTGTGTGTGTCCCTTGGAGTGAAGGGGTGTGTGGTGTGTGTGTGTGTGTGTGGGTGCGCACATTTGAGGAGCCCCCAGTCTGGGACAGGAAGAGACAGATTGAGTGGAGCCATTGGCCTTAGTCCTTCTGTTCCCTCTGCCCTCAGGAGCCCCCAGTGCTGTGTCCAGATTCTGCAGGGGAGGTTTGCTGGGACCCAGGTCCCACCCTGCCAGTGGAATGGTGAGAAGAAAAATGGGGTGTTTGAGATCTGAGCTTTGGGGCAGGGGGCTTGGGAGGAGAGGTTCCCGGCCCACAGACCCTGGGGCGGGTAGAGATTTCCAGTCTCTTATCTGTCCGCCCCTCTCAGTCAGCCGCACTGGATCTGAAATCGAAGGAGGAGAAGGATGCTGAGCTGGACAAGAGGATCGAGGCTCTTCGGCGGAAGAATGAGGCCCTCATCCGGCGCTACCAGGTGCCCTAGCCCCGCCCTGGGAGACCCCATCCCCTCTCCTCCCCGCAGTGAGTTTCCCTCACCTCTCCCTTCCTTAAAACGTTTTCATGACTCCTCATCACTGTCAGGGTAAAAGCCGAGGGCCTTAGCCTGGGATTCCTCCTTTCATTCCATCATTGGTTTGTTCGTTCACAAATATTCACCAGGGCCCATTGCTCAGTGGCACTGTGGTGGCAGCGGTGATGGAGGGGACCCCGGGCCTGCCTTTCCAGGGCTCACAGGCCAGTAGGGGCCCAGCCATGGCTTCAGTCAGTGATGAGCGAGTGGGCCAGCCTGGGATGGAGGAGCTCAGGGTTCTTTGAGAGCCCAGGTGGGGCTCTTCACCCAGCCTGGGGGATATTAAGGAGGACTTCCTGGAGGAGGGGATTCTGAGACTTGAAAGGTGAGTAGATGTTAGCCGGTCTTTTTTTTTTTTGGCTGCACTGCATGTCTTGTGGGGAGTCTTAGTTCCCTGATTAGGGACTGAATCCAGGCCCATGAAAGGGGAGCATGGGGTCCTAACCACTAGACCACCAGGGAAGTCCCAGCTAGTTGAAAAGGAGAGCAGAACACACTTCACACAGAGGGGACAGTTTGTGCAAAAACTTGGAGCTTAAAGTTGGAGGGTCAGATGGAGGATATTGACCTGGAGAGACCCTCTGGGGCCCGGCCACGCAGGGCTCAGAAGGCCATAAGGCTAAGAGTTTGGACTTTTTCCTAAGGACACTGGGGAGCCATCGAGGGCTTTGAGTGGAAGTGGGGCCAGGTCAGAATAGGTTTGTAGGAGGACTCCTTTAGTTGCTGTGTGGTGGTAGATGGGAGGAGAGGACTCTGGAGACAAGGAGGAACCTGGGGCAGGGACTTTGAGGGGGGCGAGGGGTGGGGGCCATACGGAGAGGAGGTGCCTGGCCTGGGACAGGGCTGTTGGGAGGGACTCAGTGACTGATGGGCGGTGGCGGGAGAGGATCTAGGATGAGGCCCAGGTCCCTGTCACAGGTGTCAGAGTAGGTGTTGGGGCTGTCCCTGAGATAGGAGGAGTAGGTTTCATTTATTCATTCTTCATGCATTCATTCATTTAAAAAAAAAAAAAGGATGTTGAGCCTCTGTTGTGTGCCAGGCGGTGTTCCAGGCTTGGGGTATACATCAGTGAACAATACAGATATCCCTGACGCAGAGTAGATTCTGTTATGGGGAGGAACCAGATAAGAAGCAAAATAGACATAATGTCATGATGTGAAGGGGGCAGGTGGTGTGTGGAGAATGGCAGGCGAGCTGGTCAGGGTAGGCCTTCCTGAGAAGGGGACCTTTGAGCAGAGACCTGCAGGAGGTGAGGGATTGGAGAATCTATGGAGAAGGGGCATTTCCAGCAAAGGGAACAGCAGGTGCAAAGGCCCTGAGGCAGGTTTGAACCTAGTATGTTCCAGGTACAGTGAGAGGGTCACAGTGAGCCAGAGGAGAGAGTGGGAGATGAGGATGGGATGGTAACGAGACCACACCCTATGAAGCCCCATTGGCTGTGGGGGAGCCTTTGGCTCAGAGGGTCTGAGCAGGGGCACCGCCTGGTTCGCTTAGAGGGAAGAAGTGACCAGCTTTCTTGTCTAGAGCTCCAGACAGAGGTCTGCGCTGGGGCCGACCTGGGGCTATTCAGGGGGCTGTGGGAATCTGGCTGGTACACAGGACCCCTGATAGCCGCTATCTCTGATCTCCCAGGAGATTGAGGAGGATCGGAAGAAAGCTGAACTGGAGGGAGTAGCAGTGACAGGTCCCCGGAAGAGCCGCTCGGTGGAGAAGGAGAATGTGGCAGTGGTGAGCTCCACGCCAGGGTGGGACTCGAGAGGACGGGCGGGTGAGAGTGAGACCTAAGAGCCTTCCCCGCTGCCCCAGGCCTGTGGGGCCTCGACCCTGGCAGCCGCCCTCTGGGCCTGTGGTGTCCTGGTCTCCCTGCCCCAGTGACCTTTCCCCTCTTCCCCCTTTCCAGGAGAAGAACCTGGGTCCTTCCCGGAGGTCTCCAGGGACCCCTCGGCCTCCAGGGGTCAGCAAGGGAGGCCGGATCCCCCCTCAGCATGGAGGCCGGGCAGGCATGGGCCGGACATCCCGCAGCTGGGAAGACAGTCCCGGGGAGCAGCCTCGGGGAGGTGCTGGGGGCCGCAGCCGGAGGGGTCGGGGCAGGGGGTCCCCTCATCTCTCTGGAGGTGGCGATGCCTCGACTGCCGACCGCAAATCCAAGGTAGGAGCCGAGGGGGCTGACGTCTGCCTGACGTCCATTGGGAAGGCTCAGTGTTGCCTGTTGCTCTTTCTGTTCTGCTCACAAATGGATTTTCTCCTTCATCCGTCGTTTACTGTCTCTGTTTTCTTTTTTGGACCCTCGCTCCGGCTCTTTTTCATCTCTTTCCCTTTCTTCTTCTCTCCCCCAGACCAGCTCTGTGGTCCTTGTCTCTTTCTGTCTCCCATTTTGTGCTCTGCTGTGTGCTTGGTCATCTGCCTTCCCTACCCTTTGTCTCTTTTTGGTGGTATCTGGTGGGTTCTGTCCAGCGTGCGTGCTTTGCTCATTCGTGTGTGCGTGCACATTGCTCTCTCTCTGTCATTCCCTGAATTAGTTGGTAGGGAGCGGTGAGGTTCTTACTGTACCTGCTCTCAGCACCCCACCACGCAGATTAGCAGAGGGGGAAGTTGCCAAGCCTGGTCATTTAGAGGACAACTTTCTATGAGTTCCGTGTCCTTGGGCAGCTCACTTCCCCTCTAGGAGATTCCAGTTCTCACTCTTAAATAGGAATGAAAATCAGGTTTAAAGTTTTTCATAAGCATCGTGTGACATCAGGCATAGAAACCCTCAGATTAAACGCTCAATGTATGTTGCTTAAGGATGTTTAGAAAGACGCCAAAGTGCCATGGCGTTAATCAAATGGAAGTTTATTTCTCTCTTGTATGCTGAGTCTTGGAAATGCAAGTGTTCCCAGCATCTTGGGCACATGCTCATCTAAAATTCTGTTGTCACCTGGGGGGGGGGAAATTGACCTAAGAAAGGGAGGAGAGAGGATCGTGGGGGTCACCTGGCCATCTGTCAGGTTGTTACTGTGGCAGCCAGTGCAGGGGTCCCCAGCCCCTCTCCCAGGTTCAGCATTTTGCCAGAAGGATTAACAACTGAGATTTATTACAGGGAAAGGATAGAAAGCAAAATCAGTAAAGGGAAAAGGCCCATGAGCCAGAGTCTGGAGGATACCAGGCACTAGCTTCCAAGAGTCTGCGTCCAGTGGAGACACAAATTGTTGTTTAGTCACTGAGTTGTGTCTGCCTCTGTGACCCCGTGGGCTGTAGCCCGCCAGGCTCTTCTGTTCATGGGATTTTCCAGGCAAGAATACTGGAGTGGGTTGCCATTTCCTACTCCAGGGGATCTCCCCCCCCCACCCAGGGATCAAACCTGTGTCTCCTGCATTGGCAGGCAGATTCTTCACCACTGAGCTGCCAGGGAAGCCCAAAGACACATAGGCTGCACTTAATTGTTCTTCATTGACAACATATGTCAAAGTTCATCTACTGGGGGCTCATTAGAGAGCTAGTACCTAGGCTTCTTATCCGAGGCTGGTCACATAGGTCCCCTCTGCCTAGTACACACCCAAATTCCAGACCCTAGAAGGAAAGTGGGTGTTCAGCATACACTGTATTGTTTGCAGAAAAAGTCTAGGCACGTGGAGCCCCGCTTACTGGTTAACTGTTGACAGGACGTGCAGAGAGCCAGTGTCCAGGTGCCAGCCAGGGGCTGCCTTGCATAACAGGTCTAAGGAGGGAGCCTCAGATGGTGACGAACGCTCAGATTGAGTGGTTCTTTCTGACGCTCTGTGTGTGTCTCTCTTTGTCCTCCCCTCCTCCCCCGAACAAGGAGTGGGAGGAGCGGCGGAAGCAGAACATCGAGAAGATGAACGAGGAGATGGAGAAGATTGCAGAGTACGAGCGCAACCAGCGGGTCAGTGCCACGGGCGCCCCCTGGCTGCGGGGCGGAGCTGCCGGGTCGGGGGAGCGCTCCAACCCCCCCACCCCCGACTAACTCCGCTTGCCCGCAGGAAGGCGTGCTGGAGCCCAACCCGGTGCGGAACTTCCTGGACGACCCCCGGCGACGCAGTGGGCCCCTGGAGGAGCCTGAGCGGGACCGCCGGGAAGGCAGCCGCCGGCACGGGCGCAACTGGGGGGGCTCTGACTTTGAGCGGGTGCGCTACGGCCTCGAGCAGGAGCGGCAGGTGGGTGCGGGCGGCTGGGCCATGACTGCTGCCCAGCAGCCGGTCCCTGGGTTCCACGGGGAGGGATGTGTGTTGAATGCGGGGCTCAGAGTAGGAAGAGGCTGCAGCCCTACGCTCAGGCTACCCTCCAGTTGATGGTTGCCCCAGAGCCATACTACCTTCTTTTTGTAGCTTTATGATCTGTTTTGGTGTGATTTTCCTCCTTACTAACGTTAATGATGTTTACTGGGTACCGGTCGAGGGCCAGGCACTGTTTAGGGTGCTGGGGCTAAATCAGTGGCCATGTAATAAGATGTCAGATAATGCTGAACGTTGGGAAGAAGGCTCCAGCCCAGCCAGGTGAGGGCACGGAGAATAGAAAAGGATCTGGGGTGGCCTCTCTGAGGTGCCACGTGAGCAGATACGGCTTTGATCTCCATCCTGTCACCTCCTCCTCCTATGACCTTGAGCCAGGGGCTCTACCCAGGAGCTTAGAAGGCCTCAGGAAAGGGGTGCAGGGGCGAGAGTGGTGGGCGGAGCCCTGACTGCCCATCTGCTTGGGGCAGGGCCGCCGGGCCGGCCTGGGCGGCGCCGGGGACATGACGCTCTCCATGACTGGCCGAGAGCGGTCTGAGTATCTGCGCTGGAAGCAGGAGCGGGAGAAGATAGACCAGGAGCGGCTGCAGAGGCACCGCAAGCCCACCGGCCAGTGGCGGCGGGAGTGGGATGCTGAGAAGACGGATGGCATGTGAGTCTCCGCCCTGCCCACCCCTGTGGGGCTCCTCTGCCTTCGCGCTGACTTCTGACTCCTTGGCCTTTCTTGGGTTTCTCATCGTGTGTATCAGTTAGCACGAGCTGGGTAACACTGCATAACCATCGCCAAATCTCAGGGCCACAGAAAGCGTTTCTTTTTCTTAAACACCTAAAGCATTTTGTATTGGGGTATTGCCAGTGTAACAACAGATGTTGTGATAGTTTCAGGTGAACGGCAGAAGGACTCAGCCATACTTTTTTACAACCGTTTGTTTATTTATGTATTGGCTGCGTCGGGACTCAGTTATGGTGTGTAGGCTCTTCACTGTGACCCGCAGGCGCCAGGGGGCCTGGGCTCAGCTCTTGCGGGAGGCAGGCTTAGTTGCTCCAAGGCCTGTAGGGTCTTAGCTTGCCCGATCAGGGATTGAGCCCAGATCCTCTGCCCTGGAAGGTGGATTCTTAACCACTGGACCGCCAGGGAAGTCCCGAAACATTTCTTTTTCCTGTGCTCACCGGTCTTCTAAGTTGGGCTGATTCAGGCTGGACTGGAAGCTGTGGGTCCAGCTGGGGTTGAACTCACTTCTGCCCTGCATGTGTGCATTCTAGGGTTCACGCTGAGGGATGGGGCTACTGGGGGAAGCACTGGCCATAGTATTGGCAGATGTGCAGGAGGGAGAGTGAGACACTTCCCCGTTCTGTTAGCCAGCAGACCCCACCTTGCTGTGGCAGGAAATTAAACTGTCAGCTCGATAGTACTGCCGTGGTTCTACAGCCAAGGGTGCGGATGTGAGTTCTCATGCAGGGAGGGCATGAAGAATTACAGCGATGGCCCCTTGGCATCCTCCCTTCATCCCTCTAACTGTGTCCCCCACCTACCCAAGCACCTTATCCTGGTGGCATTATTATTCTCAGGTCTGACTCTGTTGCTTTTCGGGTCCCAGGAAACATCCCATTAGTCAAAGCAAAGGCATCATCCACAGGAGGGCTAACTGCCATAGCAAAGGTGGAGAAGATTCCGGAAGAGCTGTTGAACGGCAGTCTTAAGATGGACAGCTGTCGTTTTTACATCATCCTCTATCCTTTGCCACAGCGTTGGCTAAAGAGGATCTTGTCTGTGTGCCTGGAGGTCGGAGCATTTATTTTTGGATTGTGAGCTAAGCCTTTGCCAGCGTGAGAAACATTTTGCACAGATACCGTAGCTGATGTTTCTGAGGGGGAGGCAGGTGAGCTTTTTGGAGATGTTCTTGGGCTTAAGACTGAGAAAGTCCTCTTACGTCCCCACAGCAGCCTGCATCAAGTCTCAGGTTTGCATTGAATAGAGCAAATTGTGCAGTGAATAGAGCTAATGTCACATGCTGAAGAATAATGAAGCAGAGTATGGAGAGGTTTGGAGGCTTCTGTTTTAGACCTAGATAATGTATGTAATTGGGCTTCCCAGGTGGCACTAGTGGTAAAGAACCCGCCTGCCAATGCAGGAGATGTAAGATATGAGGATTCAGTCCCTGGGTCAGGAAGACCCCCTGGAGGAGTGCATGGCAACCCACTCCAGTATTCTTGCCTGGAGAATCCCATGGACAGTGGAGCCTGGTGGGCTGCAGTCCATGGGGTCGCAAAGAGTTGGACACAACTGAAGCAACTTAGCATGCAACACAGTGTATGTAATAATACGTGATTGGAAAGGTTAGGAAGGCCTCTGAGTTGAGGCCTGAAGAAGGTAACGGAGCGGGCCCCGGAGAGATCGGAGGAAGCGAGCCCCAGAAGCAGCACGTGCAAAGGTCATGCGGCAGGAGCTCTGTGGTAGGAGAACTTGCTAAGCTCGGGAGGTGAGAGAGAGAGATTTAGATGAGGCTGGACAGGAAGCTGGCGATGTTGAACTTGCACATTCTTGTTGAGGTGGGGAATTGCTGTCAAATACTGACCGTTTTTCTGCGTTTGTACTACCATGTCACACCTGCCTTTTGTCTTTCACCTGATTCTGAGCTTTAATCAGTGACATGCTCCCCCATTCGGTTGATGACCTTGTGGTCTGTGATCTTGATTTCTAACCATGGCCCCCACCTCCCCCAGTGACTCTTCCCGCCCTACCTGTTCTCCCTGTGCCACCAGCTGCCTGCTCACCCCTTTCTCTTTACCCAGGTTCAAGGATGGCCCAGCTGTGGCCCTGGAACCATCCCACCGCTATGGTGAGTGGGAGTTCTTGGGTGGGGTGAGGCAGCTGGCTGGGCCGGGGGAGTTGGGGCAGGGTGGGGTGGGGGTAGCTTGTACTGTGCCCTCCACCCCTGACTTCCCCTGGGTTTTGTTGCAGATGACCAGGCTTGGGCCCGGCCCCCCAAGCCCCCCACTTTCAGGGAGTTCCTGTCCCAGCACAAAACTGAGGTCAGCCGCAGAAAGAAGAAGAGCAGCCGACCCCAGCCTAAGGCGGCGCCCCGTGCCTACAGGTGGGGGCCCCCTTCCCCTTGCACGTGCACAACCCTAGCGGGCCTGTGTGCCTCTACCCCTGCTTGTTCTCTGGCTGTGGGTTTTGGGGATATTTCTGTCCTTTCTTGGCCCTAGCTGTCTCTCAGGCACTTGTCTCCCTGTGGGTCAGGCACTTGGTTTCGGGGGTGTCGGGGCCTGGCTGTCACTTTACCCTCATCTGTCCCCTCCTGCCCTCCCACCCGTCTCTTCTGCCTGCCTGGCCCCTCTCTGCCTGGTCACCTCTGACACTGGGACACACGCCCTGTTTCCTCCTCGGTGCTCTAGCCTGCCGGCTCCTTGTCTGGAAATCCCGAAGACCCGCTCTCTCCACCTGTTGAATTTTGCAGCTCCATGTCTGGGGACGAGCCTGGTGTGGGAAGCCCCTTCCTCCTGTCCATCTGGGTTTTATTCCTTTCCTCTGTGCCCTCCAGTGACCACGATGACCGCTGGGAGATGAAGGAGGCCATGTCCACAGCTCCTGAGCCCCCGCAACCTGCTCTCCCCAAGGAGGCGCCCACGCAGGTAGGGCGGACTGTCAGCTCCCGGCAGGCAGCACGGTGTGGGGGTGCCTGGGGCCTGCAGCCTCTCCCTGACCTGCCTTGTGTTCTCTCAGCTGCCTGAGACCCCAGCCCCTGCCCATCGACCTCCTGAGGATGAGGGCGAGGAGGGCGAGGATGAGGGGGAGGATGAGGAGTGGGAAGACGTGAGTGAGGATGAGGAGGAGGAGGAGGAGATCGAGGAAGAAGAGGAGGCTGATGATGAGGAAGAAGAACCAGCCGGAGATCACCAACCCCAGGAGGCTGAGCCCAGCGGGAGCCCCGCCAGGGAACATGGTGACAAAGAGACCGCCAGGCCGGAAGAGCCCCTGCCGCTCCCCCAGGCCCCTGCCACGCCTTCCAGCCCCTTCTCGCCCCCCGGGGGCCACCAGCCTGTGTCCGACTGGGGTGAAGAGATGGAGCTGAATTCTCCCCGGACCGCCCACCCGGCAGATGCTGTCTCTCCGGGTGAGGCCTGGCCGTTTGAAAATGCATGAAGCTGGCTGCTTGTGTGTGTGCTCGAGGGGTGCATGGAGGACCCTGGGACCCCGTGTGCCCTGGTGGCTAGGGAGGACAGTCCATGCCTGTCTCTAGAAGGCCCACCCCCAGATCCTGCCCTGCCCTGAGCCATTCAGAGTGCCCTCCCCAATAAAGAGATCACTTCCTCAAATGACACTTCCACGTGTGTCCTTAAACCCCCTCTCACTCCCCCAGAGCCTTTGTCTTGGTGGGGGGCGGGGGGGTGGTATTTGGAGGGGAATGGGCTTGATTGGGCCTCCCCCTTTCCCAGGAGGTGACCAGCCAGCCCCTGCCTCCTTGGAGAGTGGGCCCAGCGCCCCAGGAGCCCAGAAAGCTGAAGAGGAGGGGTCTGAGGCAGCTCCAGGTTGGGGGAGTGGCTGGGGTGGTGGAGGTGGCTTTCCTTCCGCTTCCTCTTGGGTTGAGGGGAGGAGGGTTTGGGGGCAGTAGAATGGAGTAGATGCGTCTCCATTATGGGTGTGGGGTAGCTGCTGGCCCGGGGATGGGGCGAGGGGGGCGGGGCTAGGCTGCTGGGTGGGAACGAATCCAGGGTCAAGGGGGTGGAGCTATAGGGAGGACCTCCCGGAGGAGCCACTAGGAATTGAGTGTGTTTGGGGGTGAGGGGGTGGAGCCAGGGTGGGATTAGGAGGTAGAGGGCTACCCCAGGGGTTCTGCAAAGTAATCTAGAAACAAGGGGGTGGGTTAAATTGATAGGAGCTCAGAGCAGGATTTGAAATACAAATCGGTCAAAAAGAACCGGGGAGGAGTAATGGATCTAGCTGTGGGTGTGGTTACAGTTTGGAGGTGTAAATTAGTAAATGGGGTAAATTAGAAATACGTAACATATTGAGGTAAAAATTGTGGAGTCTAGCGGACCTGGAGCAACAGGCAGAACCCAGTCTCCCACCTCCACCAGGCGGAAGCCGGGTTGTGGACCTCCGACCTCCCCAAGGAGTAGGGGTTAGGATTTGGGGGCATAGCCAAGGAAGGTCTGGTTAGGACTCAGAAGGTGGGCAAGGGAAGTGGAGGTAGATCCTGTAGGGCAGGCTTGCTAGAGGTTGGCATATGTCCGTGGGGTGAGTCTGGGATGGGAGAGGACAGAGTTTAGGATGGCGGATGAGGTCGGGGCATCCGGAGCGCTTTGTCTTTGGGTCACGTGACTTCGATCTCGCTCTGTCAGATTATGTATTCGATTGTAAACAGGGATCTGTTGCGGGGGGTGTGTGTCTCCGTAGATCCTCTCCGAGGATTAAAGGAGCCTGAGACTCGTAAACCGCTTAACGCAGGGTGGGCGGCAGCCAGGGTTGGTGGGGCAGAGGGGCGGGGCTAGGGTGTTCGGGGCCGGCGGTGGGGGGCGGGGTTACTGTTGCCCTCAGGTGACCGCCCCTTCTCTTCGCAGAGGCGGACCCCGAGGGCCAAGAGACAGCAGAGATCGCCGACTTCCAGAGGGTGCGTTTCTGCAAGGTGGTAGCGGCCGCTTCGCCACCGGGGGCCGCCCGCTGACCGCGCCCGCCGACTGCGGCCTTCGCGCTCTGCACTAACCTTCCGCCGCCTCGCTCCTCTACCCTCTGCTTCCGCCACTCCAGCCAGGAGAGGGTTAAATGTAAGGGCGGGGGGAGGAGCCAGGGATAGTGAACCGGGTGGGGCCAGGGCAATAGTCCAGTCTCACAAATAGGGGGCGCCGTGGCACCAGGGTGTCTTGAGACACCCCTGAGTTACCCACTTTTGGAGGCCATGGGGGTATAGGTGCCAGTTCCCGGGCCGTTTTCCGCCTCCAGGAGCTTACATCTGGGGCATGGCTTAATAACCGGTGACTCTTGACGGACCTGATTTCCCCGGCCGCAGAACTGGTCCTTATTAAACGCAGTGCTTCCGCTAACCTTTGAACTGTGTTTCTGGCGGGGGCAGGCTGGGTTGCTGTGCTTGTGGGTTTGTCCGTGGTGACAGAGGCGGGAGGAAGGGGCTCGCTCTTTCTCCACCCCCCTGATACGTCTTCCCTCCCCCCCTCCCACAGGCCTCCCCGAATTCCTGAAGACGCTGCTGGGAGGGGACTGACGCTTCCCCGCCTTGATGGGGAGGGGGCGGCAGGAGGGGCTTAGTCTGGATCTCCGAGCTGTGCTCTGTCCTCCCCGAAGCCCACTTTGGACCCCATGGTTTTAGAGAGGGAGAAATTGAGGGTGGTGGGGAAGGAGACGGGGAGGGGGCGTGGCTGGGTTGTGGGGCGGAGCTGGAGCTTCGGGGCCTGAATTTAGACCTGAACACAGAAAATGTGGAGGAAGAGGCGCGTCCAGCGAGGGGCGTGGTTAGGGTGTTTGGGGCCCGCATTCTAATGGAGTTTAAAACAAGGAAAGGTGTTAGGAAGTGAGGTAGAACCACAGCGCAGATTTAGATGGGAATCCCTAACGCTGGTGTGGGGCGCAGCCAGCAGCAGAGAGCTTGGTTTAGAATGGGGTGCTCAAACTAGTGGAGTGAGGAGGAGAAAAGAGGCGGAATCTGGATTGAAGATAGATGAGGGTAGGGGGAGAAGACGGCGAAATCGAATGCTGGAGTAGCGTTTAACTTGGCTAAAGGCACATTACAACTGGGGCAGGACTTAAAAGGCTTGAGCTTGGCAAGGGAGCGGCGGAGCTAGATGCCGGGGAGAAGTCTGAGTTCCGAAAGGGAATGGGTAGGGCGTGGGGAGGAGAAGAAAGAAGAGAGCGGAGGTAAGCTCCGGGGCCGGTATAACACCGAAGCCTGGTAGAAGTCGGCTGGGCCGAGACCAACGTTTGAGAAAAAGCGAGGTATTGCATGCTTGGGGCGGGGTCAGAACGCTGTGGTTAAGCCTTAGCTTGCTAGTGTTTGGCCGGAGGCTGAGGAGGGGGCGGGACTAGAGCGCGGAAGAGGCCCGCCCTGCAGGGGCGGGCCCACGCTGGCGGGGGCGGGGTTGGACGGGGGAGAGTTAGAGGCCGCAGGAGGCCCGCCTACGCGGGGGCGTGGCCACGCTGGCGGGGGCGGGGTTGGACGGGGGAGAGTTAGAGGCCGCAGGAGGCCCGCCTACGCGGGGGCGTGGCCACGCTGGCGGGGGCGGGGTTGGACGAGGAGAGTTTAGCGCGGAGGCGGGCCTCCGGAGGGGGGCGGGCCCTGTGCAGGCTGTGGCTCGGGGCCGAGTGGGCTGCGGGGATGCGGGGCACGAGCTGCGT
Source organism: Bos taurus (assembly GCF_002263795.3). Classification (NCBI taxonomy): domain Eukaryota; kingdom Metazoa; phylum Chordata; class Mammalia; order Artiodactyla; family Bovidae; genus Bos; species Bos taurus. The sequence goes on from NC_037345.1 coordinate 54,282,923, forward strand.
GGGCGGCGGCGGCGAGAGCCCGGGTGGCGCAGGGCTGAGCGAGGGCCCGCGGGGCCGTTGGCTGCGCCTAGCACCGGTCTGTGCCTACTTTCTCTGCGTCTCGTTGGCTGCCGTGCTGCTCGCTGTCTACTACGGTCTCATTTGGGTTCCCACGCGGCCCCCTGCAGCCCCAGGCGGCCTACCGCCTAGCGCGCAGTCCTCTCCGTGCGGCGGTCGCGCGGGTGCGCTGCCTGCCCCAGCGCCCGCCGCCGCCTCGGTGTCTTGTCTTCTGGGAGCCCCTGGCGGGCCGAGACCCCAGCTCGAGCTGCCGCGCAGCCGCCGCCGCCGCCGACGCCACAGCGACCCCAGCCGCCGCCGCCCGAGCCGCCAGACGCTGGGGGAGACGCCGGAGGCCACAGGGGGGCGAGGACCCGGGTAACCTTCCTTTTCACCCAAAATGGACCGCCAGCCTTCGAGAGCCTGGCGCCCTCGCCGCGGATGCGCCGGTCCCGAATTGGTGTCTGGCTCCTCCTTCATGACATCGTCTAACGTCTGCGGAGCTGTCATCCTGAAGAATGGGGGGCGAAGGGGAGCCGGCCCTGGTTCTCGATCGTCGCAGCTCCTCCGCCGTCAGGCCGGGTCCTCCACCAGGCAGACCCCATACTGATCACTGCCTCCTGCTCCTCCCTCCTAGGATTCTGTGCACGGACCCCTCAGCCTGCCCCTCTCCTTCCTCCCTGAATCTCCGTGTGCATCTATCCACCTGCAATAAACTCCAGCCCCAGATGCCTCGTGCTTGTTTGTCGTGTTGTCTGCAGAGGGGCCTCCCCTCTCAAGTTTGTGAGGGCAAGCCTTTCCTGGCATCAGGGCATCGCCTCTCACTCTGGGTGGGCAATGTGCGTTCTCCCCTTCCCTGGCGGGGTGGTGGTGTCATTTTTTTCTTCCATCGCCATCGTGTATTTTCTGGGTTGGGATGAGAAGACGCTTATCCGCAATAAGGTAGTTGAAGGTCAGACGGTATGAAGGGCTTAGCAGGTTTTTGCATGCTTGCAGAGGACAAGTGCCTCTGGAGGGGAGAAGAGGCCTGGCCTCCGGTAATAGCACAGGAGACAAGACAAGAGATGGGGTGATCTCAGCGAGAACTGGGTTTCTGGGGACTGTGATTTGTATAACTATAGTGTCCGGCACGGAAGCTAAATCACCTGGAGAAGTCAGGATACTGCTGGAAGAGCATGAGTTCACATTCCTGGGAGCTGAGAGATGAGCGTGGACAGGGGTGGTGGTAGGACCCTTCTGGAAATCACAGAGAAAGCTATCAAAGCACCCAGCTGTCTTTGAAGCTTAGTACTGCCTCTCTGGTCTGCAATGTTGCCTGCAAACCAAGGCTGAGCAACCTGAGTCCTGCTAAAAGAGTCAGAAGTGGCTGAGTCTGTTTTCCTACCCAGACGACTAAGGTCTAGCTCTGGGCAGGGTATAGGACCCTAGCCTAAGCAGGAAGTGATTTCATATCTGACCACCTCCCTTGAACTGGAGACTTCCTTAGGATGGTGAAGTGGAGCCTCCTCCTTCAGACTGGGACAGCTGTCCCTCTGTACCCGGCTAGGAACGTCAATCTGTTTACCTCCCCTCCTTCTTTCTACGCCTTCCAGCACCACTTCCCAGAGGGTGTCTCCAGGATGAATGGAATTCAGGAAGCTGGCACCCCTTTCCAGTTAGTATAGATGGTAGTTAGGAGCACTGATCTTGGGGCCAACATACCCAGGTTCAAATCCCAGCTCTTCCTCTCACTAGCTGTGTGACTGGGCAGCTAACCCAACCTCTCTGGTCCTGTAGAATGAAGATGATCATAGTATTTATCTCATAAAGTTTTTCTGAGGATTGAGGAAGCTGGTGATCTGAAGCCTTTAGAGTACCATGACATGTTCTTGCTCACCACTCTCTTCTGTCCGTGGGGCTTTAAAAGCCACAGCTTGGATCCCAAGGGATTGCCAGTCAGTCTAGAGCTCTGGACCTCAGCCAATGGTGAGTTAGAGGGAGGGACTCTATCCTTGTTCCCACCGGCTCCCCTCTCTGATTCTCAACGCTCTTCTCCCAGCCCGTTATCCTGCTCTCTTTTCTCTGTGTTTCCCTCACCACCTTCTCCTCTATCTTCTTTCTGTCTGTTTTTGTCTCTTTGTTTTTCAACGTTTGTGTGTCTCTGTCTCTCTCTCACGTCTCTCCATGTCTGTTTCTATCCCTCACTCTGTTCTGACTCATTTTCTCAGCTCTGATGCTCTTGCTTCAGCTCTCTATTTCTTCTCCCTTCCTCACTTTTCTCCTCCATCTTTTTTTTTTTAACTTTGGGCTGTGCCACATGGCATGTGGGATCTTCCCTGACCAGGAATGGAATGCACCCTCCCCCCCACCCCATTGGAAATGTGGCATCTTAACCACTGGATCAGCAGGAAAGTCCCCTCTCCTAAACATCTCGACCCAACCCTCCTCTCTCTCCCCTAGTTCAGCTCCCCTCACTCCCCTATCTCCTCCCCGCCCCCTCCCTTTTTGGTCTCTCTTCTCTCTTCCTGTTCCTCTCAGGCTCTGTTTTGGTCGCTTTTAATCTTTCATTTAACAAATATTTATGCAGCATTTACCATGTGCCAGGCTCTATTTTAAGCACTGGGGAAACAGCAAACAAAACAGGGAGACATTTATACTCAGTGGAGCCAGTATATCAGTGGGGAGACAGACAAGAAACAGAGATGAATAACTTACGTATGTGTTATGTCAGGTAATAATAAACACAGAGGAGAAAACTAATCAGGGGATAGGGAGTGATGAAGTTTCTGGTTACTGGCTAGAAGCCTCAGAGAAGTGAGGGCAGGACCTGCAGGTCTTGGGGGAATAGTGGTCTAGGGATCGGGAACAGCAAGTGCAAAGGCCCTGAGGCTGGAGGTGCTCAGCTTGTCCAAGGAACGGCAACGATGTCAGTGTGGTTGGACCAGAGTGAATGAGGGGGCTAGAGGGAGGAAAGAGAATGCAGGTAGTTTGTACAGAACCCCATGGGCCGGGGTGAGGAGTTTGGCTTTTAGTGAGGTGGAGGCTTAACCTCTGTTAAGAGGTCCTCTTAACGGGACCCTCTGACTGCCCCGTGGGGAATGAAATGTAGGGCCCAGAAAGGAGATCACTGCGGTGAGTTGGATGAGGGACAATGGTGACTAGACCAGGGTGGTGATGGAGAGGAAAGGAGGGGTGGGTGGTCAAAATGTGTGCGTATGAAATACATATGGCATGTGAAAGAAAGTGAAAAGTGAAGTCGCTCAGTTGTGTCCGACTCTTTGCGACCCCGTGGACTGTAGCCCACCAGGCTCCTCCGTCCATGGGATTCTCCAAGCAAGAATACTGGAGTGGGTTGCCATTTCCTTCTCCAGGGGATCGTCCCAACCTAGTGATCCAACCCAGGTCTCCCACATTGCTGGCAGACGCTTTAACCTCTGAGCCACCGGGGAAGCCCGATACATATGGCATAAAAGTTAATATTTCCACCAGTCTGAACTGTGCAATTCAGGATATTAAGTACAGTGTGTGCAACCATGACCCATCAGTCTGACAGTTGTGAAAGGACAGAGGGAGGGGCTTCCCGGGTGGTCCAGTGGCTAAGACTCTGCACTCCCAATGCAGGGGTCCTGGGTTCGATCCCTGGTGGGGAACTCGATCTCTTAAGAGATTGCATGCCGCAAGTAAAGATCCTGCATGCCCAAACGAAGGTAGAAGATCCCACCTGCCGCAACTAAGGCCCGATGCAGCCAAATAAATAAATATATAAAAAAATAAAAAAGAGAGGAGGGAATGGGTCAGGGGAGCCTCTGGCTGTACGTCTCTGGGTGCGGTGGGGCTTATGTGTCTATGGAGCTGTCCTTGAGAAAGAATTGCCCATCAGAGGACTCCTGGATGGGGCTGCAATGGACTGGTGTTAATACCCACTGTGTTGAGCCCAAGGGAGGCATGGCCTTGGCACCAATGCGGTAGGGCTGTCAGACGGCTGTGCTGTCAACCTTAAAGGGAGAGCTGCTCAGTGCTATTCAATGGCCACCAGAGGGATCTAAACTGTTCCCGGTTCTTTCTGGCCTCATCCCCAAGCGGCTTCACCTGGTGCCCACAGATCCAGGCACCTAAGCACTTCTCATTACCGTCCTTCAGAGATAAGGGAGGCCTGGTGGCTTTCCTTCAATCTGATTGGATCAGCTTGGGTCACATGACAACCCCAGAGCCAATGCTTGTGCCAGCGACCTGTCCCTGTCAGTTGCTAATTGGTTAAGATGTGGGTCCCTGAGCCACTCACTGTTAAGTGAAGGCGGGATTACGCTGAAGGTTTAGACCAATCAGGACCTACCGCGGTATCTGGCCCAAGCCGGTAGACAGCCCAACTCCTCAGCCAAACTGCAAGGACTGGGGCTGCCAGGAAGGGGCGCTAAAGAGCCGCCGTCCCCCAGGCTCCTGGCGTCTTCCCTCACGTCCAAGTTGAAGTCGAAGATCGTAGCTAATGTGTGAAGGGCCTCCGGATAGAATCCGCTATTGCTTATTTGAAATTCCGAATTTCAAAAATCCCTGAAAACAAAAAAAAAAAAAAAAAATTTTTTTTTTCTTCTTTTGGGGGTTATTTTGGCCCAGACTCACATGGTGGCAAACCAGCTAATCTGCATTCTTTTTTTTTTTTTTTATAATTTTATTTTATTCTTAAACTTTACAATATTGTATTAGTTTTGCCAAACATCGAAATGAATCCTCCACGGGTATAATCCGTGCTCCCCACTAATCTGCATTCTTAACAGTCTTTATTTATCTCCGTTGGCGTGAATTTTCACACGTTTTGCTGCAAATATATTAACATGTCTGATGGAGAGGGGTCGGCTTCAAGCCCCTGGGAGTGTTACATAATATACGGCATTCGCTCAGAATTACCCTTCTAAAATTAGAACATTTCTGAGTTCTGAAACGCGTCTGTCCCCAAAGACTACAGCTAAGGGATTGTGGGCCTCTAATTGGGCGCGCTGCCAAACCTAGATTCATCTTAATTATTTGTTCAACATTTATTTAATGGCTTTGGGAAGAAACTCATTTTCCATTACAATCTTTTTTTAAAAATAGAGGATGATGTTCATTTACTTGGTCCCCTTTGTTAACAACGCGCTATTTTTAGCGTGTGTGTGTACATGTGAAACTGTCTGTGTGTATGACTCTATGAGTGTGTCTGTGTGTGAAACTGTGTCTCTTTGTGTGTGTGACAATATTTCTGTGTGTATGTATGGGGGGGTCTGTGTGAGAGATTGTGTGTAAATGAGTACATTTGATCTTGTCTGTGTGACTGTATTTGTGAACATCTACTTATGTCTGTGTGTAATTTTGTGTGTGTGAATGTGACTGTGGGTTTCCGAATGAATGTGTGTGTGTGTGTGTGAATGTGCAGGAGAGGAGGCATAATTCAGAGTTTAAAGTTAAAATGCTGAAATAAAGTCCTCATTTCATGAGACCATCTCTGCCTCCGTTTTAGAATTTCAGCAAACTACAAATGACTCAAAAATTTTGCGTTGCCAAGCAATACCTTATATGTCCACCAGAGGGCGCCTGTCTACTTGAGCCAGAAGAAACTTTAATTCCTGGGAGTTTGCAGATTCTTGGAATGGCATCCCCCTCCAGTACTCTTGCCTGGAAAATGCCATGGACGGAGGAGCCTGGTAGGCTGCAGTCCATGGGGTCGCTAAGAGTCGGACACGACTGAGCGACTTCCCTTTCACTTTTCACTTTCACGTATTGGAGAAGGAAATGGCAACCCACTCCAGTGTCTTGCCTGGAGAATCCCAGGGAGGGTGGAGTCTGGTGGGCTGCCGTCTATGGGGTCGCACAGAGTCGGACACCACTGTAGTGACTTAGCAGCAGCAGCAGCAGCAGCAGAGAAGTGCCAGGGGCAGCTAGCTCAGGCTCACCTCAGTTGTACGTGGAACAGCAGTTCTCACACTTGTTGGTCTCAGGATTCATTTTACACCCTTAAAAATTCTTGAGGACCGAGGAGTTTTTTTCTTTTTTGTATATGTGTTACATCTATCCATAATAAGTATTACCATTGAGAAGTTTAAAAATTTAGTAATTCATTTAAAAATAACCATGGTAGGTCCATTGCATTTCTTCACCGATTTAATTGTGGTAAGAGATACACAAAAATTTTGTTGTTGTTTAGTTGCTAAGTCCTGTCTGACTCTTTTGCAACCCCACAGACTGTTACTCACCAGGCTCCTCTGTCCATGGCATCCTCCAGGCAAGAATACTGGAGTGGGTTGCCATTTCTTTCTCCAGGGGATCTTCCCAACCCAGGGATGGAACCCATGTCTCCCGCACTGCAGGTGGATTTTTACTGCTGAGGCACCAGGAAAGGTGGTATAAATGGTTAAAATGGTACATTTTTTAAGTATATAAGTTCAGAGGCATCAAGTAAATTCACATTGTTGTGCAAGCATCGCTACTATTCATTTCCACATCTTTTTATCTTCCCAAACTAAAATTCTGTACCCATCAAACAATAATTCCTCATCTTCCCAATCCCAGGTCACTTCTATCCTACTTCAGGTCTCTGAGAATTTGCCTATTCTACTACCTAATGTATAGGAAATCATGCAACATTTGTTCTTCTGCATCTGTCTCATTTCACTTAGCATCATGTTTTCAAAGTTTATTCATGTTGTAGGTGTCTCAGGCTTTCCTTTCTTTTTAAGATTGAATTGTATGTTATTGATGCCGCATTCACAGATACCACATTTTGTTTACCTATTTGTCTGTTGATAGACATTCAGAAATCAAATTTTGACATAACACTTTAAATGAGAAATGCTGTATTGTCCAAAATAAAAAAAAATTAATGAGAAGATTGACAGTATTATACATTTCTGAGAATGTGTAATGTCTGGCTCAAGAGAAAACAACTGGATTTTCACAGTCGCTTCTGCATTTGATCTGTTGCAATATCACAAGTCATCTGGCCTCTGGAAAAATCTGGGTGAAGTCCAGTCAAGTCATGGGGAATCCTGAGCATGGGCTTTTCCAGCCTGTTAACCCCCAACCACACTACCCTGAAACTTCTGTGGTTGCAAAACCGCCTTTAGCCTTCCTTGTCATCTGCACTTAACATCTGGTCTGGGTACAATTAATTACGATTTTGCCAGTGCCATCTTGCTATGTGGTCCATGGATCAAAAATAAAATAAAAATAATATGGAGGTCATGAGGTCACATTGTAGCTATGTAATGATGATAAGTCTACGGATATATAAGTCTGGTAATATATCAGATGGGCTTCTCCTCCGGCTCAGCAGTAAAGAATCTGCCTGCAAAGCAGGAGACGGGTTCGACCCCTGGGTCAGGAAGATCCCCTGGAGAACGAAATGGCTACCCACTCCAGTGTTCTTGCCTGGGAAATCCCATGGACAGAGGAGCCTGGTAGGCTACAGTCTATGGGGTCACAAAGAGTCGGACACGACTTAGTGACTAAAACAACAACGGTATGTCAAATATATTAAAAAACTATTTAGTAATAATTGAGTAATTAACTATCGTTGGGTAACAAACAACCAAAACCTGTGTGTTGATGTACACACGTTGCATGTAACTGAAAGTGAATGGGGTCTGGCTGCTTGCCATTCAGAAGCCAACAAAGAGGCAAGGTTGGTGGAGAGGAACGTTTGCTTTATTTTGGATGCCAGCAACCAGGGGTGGGGGAGGGGAGACTGCTCCGCTGACATTCAGTGGGTAAGAGCTTTTATAGACAGAGGGAGGGGGCTCCACACAGAAACAGCACAATCAGCTCTGACAGTCACCTTGAAACGGGTCATTGATGGTGTGCTTAGCGTCATCTTAAATACAGTCAGCCTTCAGGTCCAGTTCCCATTTCCTTGATGTGAACTCTCAGAATTGTGGCAGCGTGTCTCAGGGCTACACTTTGGTCATTACGTAGTTAACTTCTTCAACCTGGTGGGGGTTTCAGTATCTACCAGACAGCTCACAGGATATGGCTCAGAATATTATCCATAGCCCTTGAGGAGAAAGGTCCTTGATGATGCTGAATGACTCAACTATTATTATTTAGTCTTGTGGGGCTGTTTCCCTTTGCTTCTGCATTTTCCCACTTCTCTGATTAAACTGATTCTTTGGCTAAAGTTTTTCCACAGACAACAGGCAGGTGGAGGACACGACGGGGAAGGACCATAGTGTCCTGCTCCATTTCAATACGAACATGTATTGAGCTCACGCTGAGAGTCAGCTGATTGTGGCTGGAGGCTCTGCTGATCTTGGCTGGGCTCTCCCGTGCGTCTGAGGTCATCTGGGGCTGGAGGTGACTGTCTGCCTTGCTGATCTTGACTGGGCTGCCCCAGGTGGTTGTGGATGGGCCGATCTTGGCTGGCCTTGGCCGGTACAACCAATGCTTGGCACTTGCAGTCTATTCCAGGAATGTTCCTCTTACTGTGATGGCAGAAGTGTGAGCTTAACTATACAGGTACACGTCAAGCCTCTGTGTTCTGTGTACCATCATGCTATTGGCCAAACAAGTCACATGGCCAAGCCCAGTATAGAGTGGCAGAAGTAAATTCCTTCCAAGGTGATGAGGTGGATGGAGTGAAGGTTTCCAAAGAGGAACCTAATCTGCTGTGTGCTAAGTCGCTTCAGTTGAGTCTCTCTTCTGTCCATGGGATTCTCCAGGCAAGAATACTAGAGTGGGTCGCCTTGTCTTCCAGGGGATCTTCCCCACCCAGGGACCGAACCCTCATCTCTTATGTCTCCTGTGGGTTCTTTACCAGTAGCGCCACCTGGGAAGCCCCAATCTAACCTGCCACAGGTGGTCATGTCCCGGCCTAGGCCACATGGAGGACAGTAGGGGTCTGGAAAGGACCTGGATATTGTGCTGAAACTTGAAATTGAGAACCGAAGTATGAGCATCCAGCAGGGATGATATGAATGGCATTAACATTAATATTGTGCCTCAGAGGGGTTTGACAGCAATTTGCAGAACAGTAAGTGTGTGTGTTGGGGTGGTGGGTGGGTGGGAGGATGAAAACCCAGGCCATCTGACTCTGAACAGTTTCATTTCACTATTCATTTTGCTTCTTAGCCCAAACCATATGGAGAGCCCACATGTAGGCACTCTGGTTAAAAATCCCTGCTGTGCTCCCACTTGACAGACAGAATCGACTGCCAGCTGGGTGAGCAAGCCCCCTGCGAAGGTTCAGTCGAACCTTCAGATGAGTGCTGTCCCAGCCCACATGTGATTGGCCAAAGGAAAATTCACAGGATGGTCAGGCATGTGCATGCTCACGCACGCTCAGCATTGTCTGCCTCTTTGTGACTCCACGGACTGTAGCCCACCGGGCTCCTCTCTCCATGGGGTTCTTCAGGCAAGAATCCTGGAATTCTTCAGGGTTGCCATTCCCTCCTCCAGGAGATCTTCCCCACCCGGGGATTGAACCTGCATCCTCTGCGTTTCCTGCATTGGCAGGCAGATTCTGTATTCCTGAGTCACCTGGGAAGCTCCAGGTCGAGCATGTGGTAGTTCTTAAAATCCCCATACTGAATTGGCACGTATTCCTTCTTCTCACATTTCATTGGGCAAGGAAAGTCACATGGCCCCGCCAAACCTCCAACAGGCAGACGTGTGGAACCCTACTCTGTGCCCCGGAGGGCTGGAATGTTTGAGACCATCTTTTTTTTTTTTTTAATTTTATTTTATTTTTAAACTTTATATAATTGTATTAGTTTTGCCAAATATCAAAATGAATCCGCCACAGGTATACATGTGTTCCCCATCCTGAACCCTCCTCCCTCCTCCCTCCCCATACCCTCCCTCTGGGTCGTCCCAGTGCACTAGCCCCAAGCATCCAGTATCGTGCATCGAACCTGGCCTGGCATCTCATTTCTTACATGATATTTTACGTGTTTCAATGTCATTCTCCCAAATCTTCCCACCCTCTCCCTCTCCCACAGAGTCCATAAGACTGTTCTATACATCAGTGTGAGACCATCTTTAATGACTGTTGCAACGGGTTGTTTCTTGCTCTGAAATACCAGTCACACCTTCTGCAGATCCTCCTGTGAAAGGCACACGTTTTGACTAGTAGTTGGGCTTGTTTTCTTTATCTTTGTTGTTCAGTCGCTCAGTCGTGTCCCACTTTTTGCGACCCCACGGACTGCAGCACGCCAGGCTTTCTTTATATATTTCTCTAAAAGAATAGAATCATCATCATCCATTAGTGTCACAAGCAAAATGTGGCCAAAATCCCCCTCACTTACGCCCTTTGAATTGTGACTTTGCAGGTCCTCCTTTCAAGGGGTAGGATCAGTTCCCCCTCTCCTTGAACTTGAGCTGGCCTTGACCAGTAGAATATGGCAGACGTGATGCTATGTCAGTTCTGAGTCTACATTTTGAGAGTCTTTGTACCTTCCATTTGCTTCCCTGGAAAGTTGTCACTGCCATGGGAATAAGACTCGGCTAAGCCTGTTGCGCTATAGTCCCTGGGGTCACAAAGAGCCAGACACGACTGAACGACTTTCACTCACTCACAGCCTGCTGCTGCAGGAGGGCTTCCCATGTGGCCCTAGAGTTTGTAAGGAACCCACCTGCCAATGCGGGGGGAGTAAGAGATTCGGGTTCCATCCCTGGGCTGGGATGATCCCCTGGAGGAGGGTATGACAACCCCCTCCAGTATTCTTGCCTGGAAAATCCCATGGACAGAGGAGCCTGGCGGGCGACAGTCCATGGAGTTGCAGAGTCAGACACGACTGAAGTGACTGAGTTCGCACACACAGCCTACTGGGGGATGAGCGCCTTCACCAGACAGACCACAAGCACCCATTGAGCTCCCAGAACAGAGCCGCCTACCCAGCCCCCAGTTGACTGCAGATGTAAGGATGAGCTCACTCAAGACAAAAACCCATCCAGCTGACCCATGGACTTGTAAGCAACAAAAATAGTTATCGGGGCTTACCTGGCGGGTCCAGTGGTTAAGACTGTGCTTCCACTGCAAGGGGCATGAGTTCAATTCCTGATTGGGGAACTAAGATCCCCCTTGCATGCAGAGCAGCCAAAAAAACCCCACCTCAGAGTAGTTATTGTTTTCAACCATTATTATTTGGGGATATTTGTTACACAGCTGTTGGGGTCCATTTGGGCTCCTGTAACAAATGATCAGAGACTGGGTGGCTTAAACAACAAATATTTATTTCTCATAGCTCTGGAGGCCGGAAAGTCTAGGATCAAGGGCCAACAGGTTCCGAGTCTGATGAGGGGTCACTTCCTGGTTTGTGGACACCTGTGTTCTTGCAGAAAGAGACAGAGAGCTCTCTGAGATCTCTTTTATAAAGGCACCAACCCCATTCATCAGGCTTCCTTGGTGGCTCAGTGGTAAAGAATCCGCCTGAAAGGCAGAAGACTCGGGAAGGAAATGGCAATCCACCCCTGTATCCTTGCCTGGGAAATCCCACGGACAGAGGAGACTGGTGGGCTATAGTCAGTGGGGTCACAAAAGAGTCAAACACAGCTGAGCGACCAAACAACAATGCCTTTCGTGAGGAATTCCTCATGACTTAGTCACCCCAAAGGCCCTACCTCCTAGTTCTATCACATTTGAGATTAGGTTTCATCATATGAATTTTGAGGTGGGAGACATAAATATTCAGTCTGTAGCAATAGCCACAGTTAACTGATACGCTATGGGTTCTTCATTTTTTCTCTTGGTGCGACAATAAAGGTCTTGGAATGTTTTAACCCTCTGTTATCCTGTCCTCTTTCAGGACAGGAGAGGAAAAATGTGCAGACCATGAGAAATCTCTTTGTTGTCGGTCCCTACCGCCTAGGAACCCTGGGGCTTGCAGCTGTGGACGATTGAAGAGTCCACTCGCTGGCAGAGGACGGGAGCATGAGGGTTACCACCTAGGGATTCTTGGCACTGAGTTTGATAGGGAACCAGGGAAGAGTGTTTCTTGTTATCTACTCTCTGTTTTCTGATGTTCTAAAATCCCCACTTTGTTGTATTATTATAAAAATAATCAAAGTGAAGGGCTTCCCTGGCAGTCCATTGGTTAGGACTCCACACTTCCAATGCAGGAGATGCGAGTTTGATCCTGGGTCTAAGATTCCACATGCTGCAGGACCAAATAAATAAATGAATCTTAATAAAAATAATCAGTGTGTGGTTTACATCAAGAGAGAAGAGGTGGCTGTAATTCTGGCCATCAGATCAATAGAAAGAGAAGGTGTTGTGAGGAAATGGAGAAGAGAGAGGGACAGGGAAAATGAAACGTGGAAAGACCTGGGAGATGGGTTTGGGAGATGGAAATAGAGATGGAGACTGAGATGAAATTGAAATGAAGTCGCTGGCATTCTGAGAAGTATAAACCGAGAAACATCTAGACATGTGTGTGCGGTCCCCAAGACAACTGTCAGGTCCGGAGACTCACTAGAAGGAGAGCTCACAGGAGTCTGAAAGGCTGTCATGACCACGTTTATGGTGTACTGCCGTGGAAAGCTAGAGATTAAAATTCGCAAAGGTGAAAGGCGCACGGGCTAGAGTCCAGGAGACAGCAGGCACAAGCTCCCCAGGGGTCTCTCCCAGTGGAGTCGTAGGTCGGTGCTTCTTCCTTTCAGGCATGTCACGTGATGACCTGCACAGAGTATTGCCAGCCAGAGATGCTCCCCTGAGCCTCTGGGTCCAGGGTTTTCACTGGGACTCAGTCACGTAGGCATGAAGAAGCCAGGGACCATTATTCTACCACGCTGTTCCATGGAAAGCTAGAAAGAACAGAGGTATAAACTCCTGGTACTTGCAATGACATGATGAACCCCCCAGAGCGTTATACTGAGTGATAGAAGCAGGTCAAAAGAAACCCGTCCACATACTGTATGCTTCCACCCATGTGAAATTCTAGAAGATGCAAACTAATCTGTAGTGACACCACCGAGGGACCGAGCTGAACTGAACTGAATCTATAGTGACAGGAAGCAGATCAGTGGTTTCCTGAAAATGAGGGTGGAGGGAGTGAGGGGTAGATCGCAAAAGGCCTCAGAGGAGCTTCTGGGTACCATGGAAATGTTCGTTAAATCGATCGTGGTGATGGTTTCCCATGCATATTTCATTGTAAATATATGCTGTTTATGGTACCTCAATTATACTGCAATAAAGCTGCAAAAAAGATAGTGTCTAGTGACTGTATTATTATACGGTTAATGTATTTACCAAGAGACTAAATATCTTACTTCAGTTTCAAATCCTCAGCTTTTAGTCAATTGCCACGGTCACCCTACAGTCATTAAAACAATTTTCTATTTGACCATGACCTTCTGACAATAACTCTATGAGGTAAATGTTCTTCCTCTCACTCTACGAATGAGGACTAGGGCTTACAGGGAGTCAGAAACCTGTCTAGAGTCATATTTGTTGTTGTTCAGTCACTAAGTCGTGTCCATCTTTTTGTGACCCCTCCAGGCTCCTCTGTCCATGGGATTCTCCAGGCAAGAATACCGGAGTGGGTTGCCATTTCTTTCTCCAAGGGATCTTCCCAACCCAGGGATCAAACTGGCATCTCCTGCAAAGGCAGGCGGATTCTTTACCTCTGAGCCACCAGGGAAGCCCCCATAGAATCATATTTCAAAGTTTATTTATCTGACTGCAAAGACCTCTGTGAGTTCTGAATTCTTTAAAAATATTGATATATAAATGACATAACATTATATTAGTTTCAGGGGCACAGCACGAGTCAACATTTGTATATATTGTGAAATGATCGCTGCAATAAATCTAGCTGATATCTATCACGATTTATTGTTATGACTTGTTTTCCTGTGATGAGCACTTTCCAGATACGACCCTGGGAGCTCATATCTCACTCTGGTTTGCTTTGCATTTCCCTGATAATTAGTCAAGGTGAGCATATTTTCTTGGCCCTGTTGGCTATCTGTTATGTCTTCTTTGGAAAAACCTCTGTTCAGATTCTCTGCCCATTTAAAAATTAGACTGGATGAACTTACTTAACAAAACAGAAACAGACTTTGAGAGCGAGCTTATAGTTGCCGGTGGGAAGGGGAAAGGATGGGGGAAGGGGAAAGGATGGGGGAAGGGATAGTTAGGGAGTTTGGGATGGACATGTACTCACTGGTATATTTCTTCATTATTTTTTAAAATACGCAGTCTTTTTGGCTGTGCTGGGTCTTGATTGCTGTGCGGGCTTTTCTCCAGTCTCGGTGAGGAGGGGCTGCTGTCTAGGTACCGTGCGTGGCCTTCTTGCCCCGGCTCCTCCTGTGGTGGAGCGCGGGCTCTAGGATGTGTGGGCTCTAGGTATGTTTCGGCTCCCGGGCTCCAGAGCACAGTCTCAGTAGCTGTGGCGCACAGGCTTAGTTGCTCCGGGGCATGTGGGATCTTCCTGTATCAGGGATCGAACCTGTGTCTCCTGCACTGGCTGAGGGATTCTTTACCACTGAGCCACCAGGGAAGCCCACTCACTGGTGTATGTAAGAAGGATCACCAGCAAGGACCTACTGCAGAGCACGTGGAACTCTGTGCAGTGTTATGTGGCAGCCTGGATGGGAGAGGAGTTTGGGGGAGGATGGGTACGTGTACATGCATGGCTGAGGCCCTTTGCTGTTCACCTGAAATTATCACAGCGTTGTTTTGTTAATCGGCTATACCCCAGTACAAAATAAAAAAGTTAAAAAAATCATTTGCTCTTTTGCTATTGAGTGGTGTGAATTCTTTACGTATTTTGGATGCTAACCCCTTTTCAGATATGAGGTTTGCAGATGTCTCCTCCCGTTCGGGACACTGCATTTTAACTCCGTCGATAGCTTCCTTTGTTGTGCAGGAGCTTTTTAGTTTGATGCGGTCCCACTTGTTTATTCTTGCTTTGGTTGTCTTTGCTTTTGTGTCCACACCAGGCTCTCTGATTGTCTTTTACTCCCATGTTTCACTGAGTCTATCAGTTATATTCCTGCTACAGCTTTGAAAATTTATTTTAAAATTCACTTTAGTTTTAAAAGGTTCTTGGCTGCATTGTGTGGCATGTGATGTCAGGGATCAAACCCTCGCCCCCTGCAATGGAAACTCAGAGTCTTAATGACTGTGCTGCCAGGGAAGTCTCTGAAAGTTTTAATATCATCCTTTAGTGATTCCCCTTATTGAGAGGCAATACTGAATTCTTATTTTTTTCTTGTTAGTGTTTGAATCATCAGGCTTCGCTGGTAGCTCAGCTGGTAAAGAATCCTCCTGCAATGCAGGAAACCCCGGTTTGATTCCTGGGTTGGGAAGATCCTCTGGAGAAGGGATAGGCTACCCACTCCAGTAATCTTGGACTTCCCTGGTGGCTCAGCTGGTAAAGAATCCACCTGCAATGCAGGAGATCTGGGTTTGATCCCTGGGTTGGGAAGATCCCCTGGAGAAGGGAAAGGTTCACTCCAGTACTCTGGCCTGGAGAATTTCATGGACTGTATAATCATATCAGTATCTATGTTTTCCCCCTAAACAAGACAAAATCTAAGCATCCTTTCATCTTCTCCTCCACACAGTCCACCCACATCATGCAACTCCCATTTGGATATCATCTCGAGTTTTATATATAAATTTACATGGACAAGCATTTCTTTTCCTGAGTGGCTTGGGTGGTAAAGAATCTGCCTGCAATGTGGGAGACCCGGGTTTGATCCCTGGGTCAGGAAGATCCTCTGGAGAAGGGAATGGCGGCCCACTCCAGTATTCTTGCCTGGAGAATCCCATGGATAGAGGAGCCTGGTGGGCTACAGTCCAGGGGGTCGCAAAGGGTTGGACACAACTGAGCAACTAACATATTTTATTTGGATAAACATTTGTTTTTCTGATAATTACCTTTTAAAAAAATTCACCTTATTTCCAACAACTTGTCATTTCCTCCTGAATTAACTTCTGCTCTTGTTTGTTTCAAGTTCTTTCAAAAAATGTCTATGGGAAGCAAACTTTCTGAATTATCAAATATGACCTTCCAGTTAAATGACCATTCATCTGGTTGTACCATTTTACATTGAGACAGCAGTTTAGCATTGCATGGAGAATGTCACTCCATTATCTCTTTGCATCTAGATTTGCTGTGGTAAGTTAGATGCTCTTTTTGGTGTTCTGAGACTCGCTCCCAGCGTGGGGGAGAGGTTTCCCACACTTCCAACAAACAGTTCTCAGAACATCAGCTGGGTGTCTGAGAATTCACTTCAATTCTGACACTACCTACACGGAGATAGTGTCAGATGCGATGGGTCGAGGGCTCAGTCCTACAAGAATTCACACCCACCTTCTCCCACTTCCCCCACTTCATTTATTTTATTTTATATTTTTTGGCTGCATCACGCTGCAGCATGTGGGATCTTAGCTCAGTGACCAGCGATCGAACCCTCACTCCCTGCACTGGAAGCGCAGAGTCTTAACCATTGGACTGCCAGGGAAGTTCCCCCACTTCAGGTATCGGTTGCAAGCCTGTGCCTCTGATCACCCAGCTACAGATGGAGGTTGTTATGACCTTCTCCTTGGACTTCAGACACCAGTCACCAATCTAGGTTGTTACCTGAGCTTCTGACCAACTGGGCATAAACCAGAGGTTCCCAGGATCCTCTTCCTTGGGTTTAATTAATTTACTAGAGCAGCTCACAGAACTCAGAGAAACATTTTACTTACTAGATCAATAGTTTACGATAAAAGGGTATAACTGAGGGACAGCCAGAAAGAAGAGATGTATGGGGCAAGAAACAGGCGAAGGGGGAGGGAAGGGAGTGGACCTTCCATGAGAGGGCACCCCACTACCCTGAATCTCCTGTGTTCACCAACCCAGAAGCTTTCTGAATGCCCTCCTTTTTGTTTTGGTATTTTATAGAAGCTTCACTGGGCTTCCCTGATAGCTCAGCAGTGAAGAATCTGCCTGCAGTGCAGGAGATGCAAGAGATGCAGGTTTGATCCCCGGGTTGGGAAGATCCCCTGGAGAAGGGCATGACAACCCACTCCAGTATTCTTGCCTGGAGAATCCCATGGACAGAGGAGCCTGGCAGGCTACGGTCCATGGGGCATGAGTCAGACATGACTGAAGCGACTTAGGACACACACACAGAGGCTTCACTACATAGACATGATTGATTAACTCATCAACCATTGGTGATTGTTTCAACCTCTCTCCTCCCTGGAAATCAAGGGCCGGACTAAAGGTTTCAACTCCCAGTCATGGTTGGTTCCCCTGGCAACTAACCCCTATCCTTAGGTGCTTTGCAGAAATCACATTCATTAACAGAATCTCAGTTGTGATGGAAAGCAGCTTGTTATGAATAATAAGACACCCATTTCACCTTTAAGGCTCTGAAGCATTTTCAGAAAACCGAGGACAGGGAACTTCCCTGGGGGTCCAGTGGCTAAGACTGTGCACTCCCAGTGCAGGGGGCCTGGGTTCGATCCCTAGTCAGGGAGCTAGATTCCACATACAGCTAAAGATCTAGCATGCCGAATGCTGCAACTAAGAGTCGTTGTGACCAAAAAATTAATTAAATAAATAATAAATATTAAAAAAAGGAAAGAAAATGAGGATAAGAGATCAAGTACTTAAACAAGATTCTCCTATTGCTCTTAGTACTCAAGAAATTCCAAGGGTTTTGGGAACTGTGAGCTAAGAACTATGAGTGAAGACCAAATACACCTGAGAAATACATTTTAGTCATCTGAATGATTAAATAGATATATTTCTTATAAATCACAATATTGCAGGTGACAATCTGATTTTTATTATTTAATAAAGAATCTTTTTTTTTTCTTTTCCTTTGCTGGAGACTTTGTGATTTTTTCTCTAGTTCTTTGGTATATTTTTTAGAAACTTTAGAAAAGTATTAATTTTTGGGGTGTGTCAGGCCTTAGCTGTGGCATGTGGGGTCTTTTGTGGTGGCCCATGGGCTTAGTCACCCTGTCGTACGTGGGATCTTAGTTCCCCAACAGAGGATGGAACCCACATCCTCTAACCACTGGACCATCAGGGAAGTCCCTCTAGTTCTTTGGTATTTAAAAATTCCACAAATATTTGTTCGATTTTCTTAGTCCCATCCCCTTCTCCGCCCCAGGTATCTGGCTCACTGTACAATAAATATTTCAGCATGAAGTATTGTGTCTTTAGTTCTTGGTTAAGATTCTTAGTTATTATCTATAACGATATATTAGCTGTAAAATTCTCACTATTTTGTTTTGTGTTTCTTTTTTTTTCTCTTTATAGTCTTTTTTTCACGTAGTGTTACCCTATCTCTCTTTGGTCTTCCTCAGAGAGATTCTATCTGCTAGAAATGAGAATTTTTACTTATACCTTCTGCATGTCTTGATTTTTTCTCCTTCGAGGGTTTCTCTCTATCCTTTACAGTTGCCTGTTGGGAGAGTTTTTTCAGCTCACTCATTTATTCTTTAGTTGGATCTGTTCTGCCATTTAACACACCTATTGAGTTCTTTATTTCAGTAATTATATTGTTTATATCCCTTATTACCAGTTAGGTTCTACTTCATAAGGCTTCTTCAAATTTTCGATACCCTGCCATATGTCTCAAAGGATATTTATTATACTTGTTTCACAGGCCTTATTAGCTCCACTTCATTGGGCATGGTTTCTTTCAAGCCTGACTGAGCTCTTTGAGCCTCCTGGGCATGCTGGTAATTTTACACTTCAGAAAAGGGAACAATTCAGTGCTCCTTAAAGCTGATCGTTTTACCTTATTTTTCTCTGAGCATGATGGAAAGGTGAAGAGAGAAACTGCTTTTTATTCATAAAAAAAAAGTTATGGGGAGAAGGGAAATGATCGCTTCTGGCCACAGAGGAGACCCACTCTTCTGATAAAAATAAATCGTCAAGGATCATTCGTGTGTCGTAGATCTGTGGGTGCCCCTCCCCACCCCCCTCTGACCCACCTGCAGCTGGAGCGGACAGCTCCCACCACGGACAGCTTCTCACCTCATAGAACTGTGGGTGCCCCTCCCCACCCCCTCTGACCCGCCTGCAGCCGGAGCGGACAGCTCCCGCCACGGACAGCTTCTCACCTCAGCACCCGTGTCACTCAGCACCCACGTCGTTCCGAGCGACTTTTCTCTGGCATCACTCAGTTTTCTTGTTAAGTTACAGGAGGAAGAATTTAATGTCTCCTGGGGCGACCTGTACCCAAAGGCAACGAGAGTGACAGCATTAATGCCCCCGCCTCTCCATCCTTCAGTAGCAACATCCCGAGGCACGTTCTGCCTGGTTCCTCCGAGTCCCAACAGGGTTGAGCCCAATTGCCTACGGCTGCACCCCACAGATTAGCTTACTCTTTTATTTTTATTTTTTGGCTATGCTGGGTCTTTCTTCCTGAGCCCGGATTTTCTTTAGTTGTGGCAAGCCAGGGCTACTCTTCCTTGCAGTACGCAGGCTTCTCATTGTGGTGGCTTTTTCCTTTTTTTCACTGTTGTGGAACACAGGCTCTAGGCACATGGGCTTAGTTCCTCCATGGCATGTGGAACTTTCCCAGACCAGGGATCAAACCCGTGTCCCCTGCATTAGCAGGCGGATTCCCATCCACTGCTCCACCAGGGAAGTCCTAGCTCACCCTTGATTGACTCTTCTCCCTTCTCTGACTCAGTTCTCTATGTCTCCAGTCCTCCACTCCACTCCTTGGGACCGCCACTCCCAAGGTCACCTCCTAAAGAGTTCATTTCAGTTCAGTCGCTCAGTTGTGTCCGACTCTTTGTGACCCCATGAATCGCAGCACGCCAGGCCTCCCTGTCCATCACCAACTCCCGGAGCCTACCCAAACTCATGTCCATCAAGTTGGTGATTCCATCCAGACATCTCATCCTCTGTCATCCCCTTCTCCTCCTGCCCCCAATCCTTCCCAGCATCAGGGTCTTTTCCAGTGAGTCAACTCTTTGCATGAGGCGGCCAAAGTATTGGAGTTTCAGCTTCAACATCAGTCCTTCCAATGAACACCCAGGACTGATCTCCTTTAGGATGGACTGGTTGGATCTCCTTGCAGTCCAAGGGACTCTCAAGAGTCTTCTCCAACACCACAGTTCAAAAGCATCAGTTCTTTGGTGGTCAGCTTTCTTCACAGTCCAACTCTCACATCCATACATGACCACTGAAAAACCATAGCCTTGACTAGACGGACCTTTGTTGGCAAAGTAATGTCTCTGCTTTTCAATATGCTATCTAGGTTGGTCATAACTTTCCTTCCAAGGAGTAAGCATCTTTTAATTTCATGGCTGCAATCACCATCTGCAGTGATTTTGGAGCCCCCAAAAATAAAGTCTGACACTGTTTCCCCATCTATTTCCCATGAAGTGATGGGACCGGATGCTATGATCTTCATTTTCTGAATGTTGAGCTTTAAGCCCACTTTTTCACTCTCCTCTTTCACTTTCATCAAGAGGCTTTTTAGTTCCTCTTCACTTTCTGCCATAAGGGTGGTGTTGACTGCATATCCTAAGTTATTGATATTTCTCCTGGCAATCTTGATTCCAGCTTGTGCTTCATCCAGCCCAGCATTTCTCATGATGTACTCTGCATATAAGTTAAATAAGCAGGGTGACAACATACAGCCTTGACGTACTCTTTTTCCTATTTGGAACTAGTCTGTTGTTCCATGTCCAGTTCTAACTGTTGTTTCCTAACCTACATACAGGTTTCTCAAGAGGCAGGTCAGGTGGTCTGGGATTCCCATCTCTTTCAGAATTTTCCACAGTTTATTGTGATCCACACAGTCAAAGGCTTTGGCATAGTCAATAAAGCAGAAATAGATGTTTTGCTGGAACTCTCTTGCTTTTTCAATGATCCAGAGGATATTGGCAATTTGATCTCTGGTTCCTCTGCCTTTTTTAAAACCAGCTTGAACATCTGGAAGTTCACGGTTCACGTATTGCTGAAGCCTGGCTTGGAGAATTTTGAGCATTACTTTACTAGCGTGTGAGATGAGTGCAATTGTGCAGTACTTTGAGCATTCTTTGGCATTGCCTTTCTTTGGGATTGGAATGAAAACTGATCTTTTCCAGTCCTGTGGCCACTGCTGAGTTTTCCAAATTTGCTGGCATATTGAATGCAGCACTTTCACAGCATCATCTTTCAGGATTTGGAATAGCTCAACTGGAATTCCATCACCTCCACTAGCTTTGTTCATAGTGATGCTTTCTAAGGCCCACTTGACTTCGCATTCCAGGATGTCTGGCTCTAGGTCAGTGATCACACCATTGTGATTATCTGGGTCATGAAGATCTTTTTTGTACAGTTCTTCTGTGTATTCTTGCCACCTCTTCTTAATATCTTCTGCTTCTGTTAGGTCCATATCATTTCTGTCCTTTATCGAGCCCATCTTTGCATGAAATATTGCCTTGGTATCTCTAATTTCCTTGAAGAGATCTCTAGTCTTTCCCATTCTGTTGTTTTCCTCTATTTCTTTGCATTGATCACTGAGGAAGGCTATCTTATCTCTCCTTGCTATTTTTTGGAACTCTGCATTCAAATAGGAATATCTTTCCTTTTCTCCTTTGCCTTTTGCTTATCTTCTTTTCACAGCAATTTGTAAGGCCTCCTCAGACAGCCATTTTGCTTTTTTGCATTTCTTTTCCATGGGGATGGTCTTGATCCTTGTCTCCTGTACAATGTCACGAACCTTCGTCCATAGTTCATCAGGCACGCTATCTATCAGATCTAGTCCCTTAAATCTATTTCTCACTTGCACTGTATAATCATAAAGGATTTGATTTAGGTCATACCTGAATGGTCTAGTGGTTTTCCCCACTTTATTCAATTTAAGTCTGAATTTGGCAATAAGGAGTTCATGATCTGAGCCACGGTCAGCTCCCGGTCTTGTTTTTGCTGACTGTATAGAGCTTCTCCATCTTTGGCTGCAAAGAATATAATCAGTCTGATTTTGGTGTTGACCATCTGGTGATGTCCATGTGTGGAGTCTTCTCTTGTGTTGTTGGAAGAGGGTGTTTGCTATGACCAATGGGTTCTCTTGGCAAAACTCTATTAGCCTTTGCCAAGCTTCATTCTGTACTCCAAGGCCAAATTTGCCTATTACTCCAGGTGTTTCCTGATTCCTACTTTTGCATTCCAGTCTCCTATAATGAAAAGGACATTTTTTTTTGGTGTTAGTTCTAAAAGGTCTTGTCTCCCAAGTCATATTCTTGGAGTATACTCTTGGGGAAACTCCAGCGAAACTCCATTTCTCTCCAGATCTTGTCTATTTTAATTCTTCTTATGTGTGTGTATCTGTGTGTGTGTTTTCACAGACTTTGTTGTCTTCTTAGGGGAGCATATTAAACAGTTAAAAATTAGAGAGTAATATATATATTACTCATTTCCAAGAACACATCTCTGCTTTCATTTCGGATTTCCAGCAGATTACAAACATATGCACCCACAGCCCATTACAGATAGACTCTGAAAAGGAGAGGGCTTCCCAGGTCGTGCAGTTGGTAAAGAACCTGCCTGCCAAAGCAGAAGATGTAAGAGACATGGGTTCAATCCCTGGGTCAGGAAGATCCCCTGGAGTAGGAAGTGGCACCTCACTCCAGTATTCTTGCCTGGAATATTCCATGGTCAGAGGAACCTGGTGGACTGCAGTCCACTGGGTCACAAAGAATCAGACACGACTGAGCAGGAACACACACTCAGGATGAAAGGGAGAAGGCTGAGAGTATCTCCACAGGAGGGCAGCATTTGCATAGTGAGGGCTGACGGCACACTTGATCAGTTTCTCCCAGGCATGCTCTGGTCCAGCACCTCTTAGCCCTTAAGGTGCCCAGGAACCACCTGGGTCTCTTCTTAAAATGCAGGTTGTCATTTAGTAGCGCAGGGGCGGGGTCTGAGATTCACATTTCTTACAAAACCAAGAGATGCTGGTTTGTGGTTGCCCCTTGACCAGTGAGGGGCTTAAAGATGGACTTAAAGATGGATAACCTAAGGAGGCACCATGTCACCCCACCTGGCCCATTTTATCTGGTTTCCCCTGAACCCAGCTTTTTTTAAAAAGTGAAATCTTTTAAAAGGGATTGAACCGATCCCCTTGCACGTGAAGCACTGGACTGTCAGGGAATTCCCTCAATTTCTTATGAAATTAAACATGCACTCACCATATGACCCAGAAATCCCACTCCTTAGGGACCTACCCTGAAGCTTCTCTGAGCCTCCATTAGCCTGTCTGCAAAATGGGAATCTCAGGTGGCCCAGTGGTAAAGAATCCACCTGCCAATGCAGGAGATGCAAGACATGTGGATTCGATCCCTGGGTCGGGAAGATCCCTGGAAAAGGAAATAGAAACCGACTCCAGTTTTCTTGACTGGAAAATCCCGTGGAGAGAGGAGCCTGGTGGGGTATAGTCCAGGGGGTCACAAAGAGTCGGACACAACTTAGTGACCAAGACCAAAAACAACACAGGATCACAGAACACCCTGTGGAGAATATTCGCAGAAGCTTTTAAAGTAATTGTTCCAAATGGGAAACAACTCATCCTTCCACTGGTAAATGGATACACAGAGTGTGAAACACCCAGACAATGATAAACTCCTCAGCTGTTAAAAGGAATTTGTGGTCCATGCCATGACATGCATGAATTTTAACCATCGTATGCTACGGGAAAGAACTGACATTCAGAAGCCTGCATACTGTTTGCTTCCATTTATAGGACATTCTGGATAAGACAGAACTTTGGTGATGGAGAATAGATCGGTGGTTGCCAGGGCTTACAGGTGGCAGTGGTGTTGACAGAGAGGAAGCCCCAGGGGAATTTTGGAAGGCAATGTGTCTTGTTTCTGGTAATGGCTACGTGACTCAATGCCTTTGTTAAGACTCATAGACTGGGAATTTCCTGGCGGTCCAGTGCTTAGGATTCTGTGCTTTCATTGATGAGGGCTCAGGTTCAATCCCTGGTCTCCAAATTGAGATCCCACAAGTTATGTAACTGTAGCAAAAAAAAAAAAATCCATAGACCTGCTCCCCCAAATGAGAGGAGTTCATTTGTATGTAAGTTAAAAATAAATTAATAGAAAAATTTTAAATGACAGAATCTTTCAGTTCAGTCAGTTCAGTCAGTTCAGTCACTCAGTCGTGTCTGACTCTTTGGGACCCCATGAACCGCAGCATGCCAGGCCTCCCTGTCCATCACCAGCTCCTGGAGTCCACCCAAACTCATGTCTATTGAGTCGGTGATGCCATCCAACCATCTTATCTTCTGTTGTCCCCTTCTTCTCCTGCCCTCAATCTTTCCCAGCATCAGGGTGTTTTCCAATGAGTCAGCTCTTCGCATCAGGTGGCCAAAGTATTGGAGTTTCAGCTTCAACATCACTCCTTTCAATGAACACTAAGGACTGATCTTTAGGATGGACTGGTTGGATCTCCTTGCAGTCCAAGGGACTCTCAAAGTCTTTTCCAACACCACAGTTCAAAAGCATCAATTCTTCGGCGCTCAGCTTTCTTCATAGTTCACCTCTCACATCCATTCATGACCACTGGAAAAACCATAGCCTTGACTAGACAGACCTTTGTTGACAAAGTAATGTCTCTGCTTTTTAATATGTTGTCTGCTGCTGCTGCTAAGTCACTTCAGTCGTGTCCGACTCTGTGCGACCCCATAGACGGCAGCCCATCAGGCTCCCCCGTCCCTGGGATTCTCCAGGCAAGAACACTGGAGTGGGTTTCCATTTCCTTCTCCACTGCAGGAAAGTGAAAAGTGAAAGTGAAGTCGCTCAGTCGTCTCCGACTCTTTGCAACCCCATGGACTGCGGCCTACCAGGCTCCTCCATCCATGGGATTTTCCAGGCAAGAGTACTGGAGTGGGGTGCCATCACCTTCTCCGAATATGCTATCTAGGTTGATCATAACTTTCCTCCAAGGAGTAAGCGTCTTTTAATTTCATGGCTGCAATCACCATCTGCAGTGATTTTGGAGCTCAAAATAACAGAATCTTAAAACTGACATTTTATGGGAATTCCCTGGCAGTCTAGTGGTTAAGACTCGGCACTTTCACTGCTGTGGGCCTGGGTTCAATTCCTGGTCAGGGAACTGAGATTCAAAAAAAAGGAAAAAAAAGAAAAGAACTGGTAAGTTTTAAGGTCAGAGATGCTTCTGCTCTTCATATACTTAAACACTTTTAGAATTAGAAACTTCTAGAATTTTCAGAGTAGTAATAATAATAGCTCCCATTCTGAATTCCATCAGGGTTAGCACTTCTTATCTTTTTTTGTAGTTTTATAAATTGTACTTATTTATTTTGGCCATCCCTTGCAGCAGGTGGGATTGATTCCCCTGACCAGGAATCGAACCCATGCCCCTGAAGTGGAACTGTGGAATCTTAACCACTGGGCCATAGGGAAGTCTCAGCACTTCTTCACCTGTTTCTGTTATTGTGAGATGCTAGGAACAGCATGGTCACCAGGCAATGGCTTAGGGAGCTTTGGCTATTATTATTATTATTGCTGGTGGTGGTATTTTCCACCAGCCTTTGAGAGCCCCTCTCTTTGAGGCACCCTCCGGAGTTCTCCTCCCAGGCCCCCCGTGGTGTTTATTGCCACCTCCTGGGTCTCAGTTTCCACAGTGTTGAAAGTTCTGGTGAACCAGTCTGGCCAGGGTCAGAAGACTGTATGGACCCAAGCATTGCTGCCTCTAGTGAAGGAGGAAACAGAGATGGACTCCATCGTAGGCCAGGCTGCGAACTTTAGGCTACACGCAGGGTCACCCTCCCAATGGACTTCGACCTTTGTGCCTGGTGTCTATAGAAATGGCATACCAATGGAAAACCAGACCTCCCGGATAAAAGAGACTCAGGACTTGTACCTTGACTCTCCGATGCCTAAAAGAATACGCTAATTATCTCTAAACAAATTTCATTATGTTTATGAGGTATGACCACAGGCCTATTGATAAATGTCCACTGTTTAACTACCTAGGCTTATGACACATGAATCATGGGTTAACTTTGATCAGATCTCTCTTTTACCTTGTCCAGACTAGTTTCAAGGAATTTGGGGAGGTGGGTTTGAGCACGTACACTTAGGGTTTTCACAAAAACTGGTCGGAGTCCTTGGCAAAGAGGAGACTCTGCCTTGGGCCTGCCAGTGTAATAAACTGCACTCCATTATTTGCATTGTCCTTCTGAGTGAATTTGTTTCCTGGAACGCGTGGCTGCAAGAATAGGTCCGCCACATCCTGCCTTGGAAGCCACGGTGCCCCCAGTTGAGAGCCTCTGTGTAGATTGCTGACATCTGACTGGCTCTGGGCTTCCTGTGGCCGCTGGCAGGCTGGTGGCTGGCCATGGCTGCCCTTGAGGTGCGGTGGCTTCGGCCATCTGCTCAGCCCTACCCCTCCAGATGGGGTCAGCTCTGCATGGCCCTAGAGACTTGGGGTCACAAAACCCTATGAGTCTATATGCCACTTGGTCATAACCTTTTTTCTTCTCTTTGCCTTTCCACTGGGTAGATTTTAATCCTCTCGATGCACAGTGTGAGAGTTGCGAGTTAAATTTTATTTGAGGGCAAAATGAGGGCTTCCCAGGTGGCGCTAATGGTAAAGAATCTGCCTGCCAATGCAGGAGACATAAGAGATGTGAGTTCGATCCCTGGGTCATGAAGATCTCCTGGAGGAGGGCATGGCAACCCACTCCAGTATTCTTGCCTGGAGAATTCGCGTGGATAGAGGAGCCTGGTGGGCTAAAGTCCATGGGGTCGAAAAAATCAGACACGACTGAAGTGACTTGGCATGCATGCATGAGGGCTGCAGCTTGGGAGACAGCACCTCAGATACCTCTGAGAGACTGCTCCAAAGAGGCAGTGGGGAAAGGTCAATATATAAGATTTCAGTGAAGGGAGAGTTCAGTGCAATCAAGCACTTACTCTACAAGAGGTTTTCTGCAAATCAGGAGGAGATGATGTCATGATGAAGGGATTTAGTGCTTCTCTAGAGATGAGGAGATGCAGGGACTGGGATCATGAAATCAGTTCCTGAGAATATCTAACTATCTAAGGACCTGTTCCACCAGTTTCCCTGGAGGGCAGAGTGCCTCACTCTCCACCCTGAATTCCCCTCAGGGCATGTGGAAGGTCAACAGCTCAGAGCACGGGGTTCAGTCTGTGCAGAGGCAGATGGCAAATGCTCTTGGCAAGAATCCACCTGCAATGCGGGAGACCTGGGTTTGAACCCTGGGTTGGGTAGATCCCCTGGAGGAGGGCATGGCAACCCACTCCAGTATTCTTGCCTGGAGAATCCCCATGGCCAGAGGAGCCTGTCAGGCCACAGTCCATGGGGTCACAAAGAGCCGGACACGACTGAATGACTAAGCACACAGCACCTACTTAAAAAATTTTTGTACTGAAATATAGTTTTCTTTCAATATAGTACTTATATTTTCATTTTACAGATTTTTAAATTAAGTTTGGGGAAAAGTTTGTGCTCAATTAGAGATCACAGTCTTTGGAATCCAAAGAACTAAGGTTTGAGTCCTGATTCTATCCAAACTGTTTCTGCTTCCTGCCCTTGAGTGAGTCATTCATCAATTCCTTCGTTTCCGAGGCAGAGGGAGCAGTACTAGGATTTTCAGTCAGGCCAGTGCCCCTCACCCCTGCTTTGTTCAGGCATCAACTGTAATTAACAATACGCTTTGCAGGACTTCCCTGGTGGTATGGAGTAAGACTGTGCTCCCAAGGCAGCGGGGGGCCTGGGTTCGACTCCTGGTTGGGGAACTAGATCCCATATGCTGCAACAAAAAGATCCCACATGCTGCAGCTAAGACCTGGAGCAGCCAAAGAAATAAATAAAGAATAGTGCATTTTGCTTAACACGATTTTTCCAATTTTTCCATGATTATTATTTGAACATATAATACAATAAAAAATTGTTGAGATGTTCTACAATCATTTTTTTTTCAGTAAATCTTGGAAATCTGGTGTGTTTTATACTCAGAGCACATGTCAATTTGGACTCACCACGTTTCTATAACTCAGTAGTTGAATATGGCTGGTGGCTGCTGTGTTGAACAGCCTGGGTCTGGGTCTTGAGGAGCAGAATGAGGGGACACCAGCATCAAGGTTGCACATGCTGACAACACCCACTCTGCCCTGCAATTCCATTGTTAGAGAGTTGTCTGCAATAAATCCTCACACACAGGCACCAGGATGCATGTGCTAGGGTGCTCCCTGTGATATGGACAAAAATATTGGAAATCACCTAAAGTTCCGCCAACAGGGAAGCTTCAAACTAACAATGGACTTATGGCGCTATTAAAACAACATGGGATGCTTCAGCGAACTTACAAAAACATCGTTCTGAAAAAAGTGATCGGAGCACGTTATCGGAACAATTGATGAATTGGGAATGAGGACGGCGGCTTACACAAGGTGACCTATTACACATTTCCTTATTGCTTTTATACTGTCCTGGCCACTTCTTGTTACATTTGAATTTGCACCACCATAAGGTGGTGGCTCAGACGGTAAAGAATCTGCCTGCAGTGCGCCTGGGTTTGATCCCTGGGTTGGGAAGAGCCGCTGGAGAATGGAATGGCAACCCACTCCAGTCTTCTTGCTTGGAGAATTCCATGGACGGAGGAGCCTGGCTGGTTATAGTCCACGGGGTCACAAAGAGTCTGCCACGACTGAGTGACTGATACTTTCACTTTCAAAAAGTTGTAAGAATTTTTCTGAGAAGCGGTTAATAACTTCTCCAAGGGTCCAGGACATAGAAAATGTTAAGAACCTGTGATTTTAAGGCAATGCCCAGTTCAGTTCAGTTCCTCAGTCATGTCAGACTCTTTGCGACCCTATGGATTGCAGCATGCCAGGCTTCCCTGTCTATCACCAACTCCCAGAGCTTGCTCAAACTCATGTCCGTCAAGTCTGTGATGCCATCCAACCGTCTCATCCTCTGTCATCCCCTTCTCCTCCTGCCTTCAATCTTTCCCAGCATCAGGGTCTTTTCCAATGAGTCAGTTCTTCGCCTCAGGTGGCCAAAGTACTGGAACTTCAGCTTCAGCATCAGTCCTTCCAATGAATATTCAATATTCAGGACTGATTTCCTTTAGCCATGCCCAACTGTGGTCCCAAAATCTTAATAATCAAGAGGGTATGGCCTGGCCTCCTGACTCTCCTCTAGCTCACGCACCCTCTTAAGGTCAGAGTTGGTATAACAACCATGCATTCCTATTAGCCAAAAATCCCCTAGGCCAAGACCTTCAAAATCCTTGCTGAGTCAAGTTCACTGCACATGGCTTCATCTAGTGGAACCAAACTTTGCCAAACATCGTGCACTCATATGTCCATTTCCAAATACAAGCACCACATTTGTCAAAGTCTAGGAGAGTACATTCTAAAATGCTAATTTCAGAAGGGTGAAGGTCAGGGGATTTTTCAGTGTTTTATTGGTGGGGAGTACGGCGGGGAGTACATTTCTGGATTGTTCAAATGTTTACATGGATCATCTATGCTATGAAAAGAAAGCTAGATCTGCACAAATTGAAGCTTGCTGTGGAAGAATACTATTTGGGCAGGAAGGATGTGGGCGATCTATTGGAGCGTTGCAGATGAGCGTGGGAAAAATGAAGCTGTTTCTACACTCATGGTAATAATCTTGCTCCATTGCGATAGACTGAAAAGTCGTTCCCATGGATGTTTGCCTCCTAATGACTGAAACCTGCAGGGTGACTTTAGGTAGGAAAAGGGACGTGGCAGATAAACTAATGATCTTGAAATGGAAGATTATCCTGGATTTTTTAGGGGGTTCTTTTTGGGGGGCTGTACTGGGTTTCTGTAGGTGGCTCAGTGGTAAAGAATCCACCTGCCAATGCAGGAGACGCAGGAGACTCAAGTTTGATCCCTGGGTCGGGAAGATCCTCTGGAGGAGGAAATGGCAACCTACTCCAGTATTCTTGCTTGGTGAATCTCATGGACAGAGGAGCCTGGCGGGCTACAGTCCATGGAGTCATAAAGAGTGGGACACAGCTGAGTGACTGAGCCTGCACACACGGGTCTTCATTGCTTTGTGTGGGCTTTCTCTAGTTGCAGTAAGGGGAGGCTGCTCTTCGTTTTGGGGCTCAGTTTTCTCACTGTGGTGGCTTCTCTTGTTGCGGAGCATGGGCTCTAGGCGCCTGGACTTCAGTCATTGTACCACGCAGGTTTCGTAGTTGCGGCTCTCAGACTTAGTCACTCCACAGCATGTGGAATCTTCCTGGGCCGGGGATCAAACCCATGTCCCCTGCATCGACAGGCAGACTCTTAATCCACTGCACCTCCCAGGAAGTACCCTAGAGGGCTCTTAAATGTAATCACAAGGGTGCTTATACCAGGGAGGCAGAGGGAGACTTGTGACCCGCAGTTGGAGGGAAGGCGATGTCTCTGCCCTTAGAGGCAGGTATTGGAATGATGTGGCCACAAACCAGGAGTCCTGCCAGTCAGTGGAAAAGGAAGAGGCAGGAATATACTCTCCTCTGGAACCTACAGAGGGAATGTAGCCCTGATACATTCTGGCCTCTAGAACTGTAAGAGGATACATTTCTATTGTTTTAAGTCACTTAGTTTATGGCGATTTATTACAGCAGCAATAAGAAACTAATAACATAGTTTCTTCCCCACCCCAGAGTCCAGCATGTTTCAGCAAGAACCCAGAAAGGGACTGGGAAAGATGGTGATGGCTAGACAAGAAGACTGAATAGTCCTCAAGCACTTCTTCACAGACTTGCTTTTCCTCTCTGGTCTCAATGGAACCCAGTTGGGAGGCTGGGGCTCACAATCAATCCCCAATTCCCAGGTTTAAGCCAATTGAACCCCTGAGCTTTTTCAGGGTTACCTGGGGCCATAGAAGGAAAGAGAGAGCCTCTCAAAAGGGGGAACTCAAGGCCGGGAGAGGGGCCAGGTCTAGACAAGGTGGGAATCTCTAATGTCTGGCTTCCTTCCTCCTGGGACCTGGAACTTCCTCCTGGACCCTTCCATGGAGCGGCTGGAGGAGGTGTTCAGGGTTCACTGGGTGCCTGCCTTGCGGAAGAAACCCCGAGCCCCAGACCAATGAGAACCCCAGAGGGGTAAGACGGGTCATTTCCTCTCTGGTTATCTGCACCCTCCCTTGGGGCTTGCAAACCACAGCCCTTGGGAGCCTTTGATCAGAGGAGGATCTGGGAGAGACCTAAAGATGGTGAGTCTTGGGGTGGGGAGTGGGGGGCAGACACCCACTATGTGTGTGGTCTCCCTTCTTGGTGCCATCTGCTCCCTTTTTCCTTCCTCCTCCTCCCAGTCCCTGACCTCTCCCCTTCTCGCCTCACCTTCCTCTCCCGCTCCGGGGCTGGGAAGCAGCTAAGGAGTAAGACTGTCAAGGGGTTGTAGAGCCGGTGATTAGCTTTGACTTTTCCTTTCTGTTAAACAATCCCGAATAGTTTGAAAAGTTTGTTTCTACACATTTTATTATTCACTCATGATTTTTTAAAGTTAAAATGTTTTCATTCCTTTCTCTGCTCAGCTGATGCTGAGATCCATATTTAGTTTTATAAGCTAATCCCTGTGTTTTTTTGGCTCATGAGATTTTTTTTTGTCATGGAAATGTAGGAGTGGAATATTAATACATTTCAGTTTAGTTCTATAATGTCAGAAATTTTTTTAAATTAAAAGATGGACTAGAGCTTTTTCTTTGTGAATACTAGTAATTTTTTTTTTTTTTAAGTCCCAAATCCTTAAAGGGTATTCAGTGAAAAGACCGTCCCTGTCCAGAGACTCAGATTCCTTGTAGCTCTGGTTCCTTGTAACCAGAAACATGATTGGGTGGGATTAGAGCAGCAGTTTGTGGCTAACACTTCTGGAAACAGTTCACGACAGTGTAGGGAGTAAGGAGTATTTTGACACGGAGATCATACTGGAACTAGGTTCAAATCCTGCCTGTCTTGTATAAGAGGTGAAGAGACTAGTCTGTCTGAGCCTCCTTCTCCTTGTCACTAAGATGGGGATAGTCACCCTACAGAGAGAAATCTGTATCCTAGGGTCATGGAGAGAGTTCAGTGAGATAATACATGGGAAGCTCTTTCAGCAGTGGCTGGCATACAGCTGGTGCTCAATGCCTGTGATATGTCTATCCTTTCTACCCTACAAAGAGAAGTCTTTTTTACATGATATCCTACATCTTGCTTTTTTTCTTACATGAATAACTTATAATATTATTGACAACCTTCACCTGCATGTCAGGCACTGCGCTAGGCACTTGACATTTACAAACTTCAGCTTAATCGGTGAGAAAGATACTGTTATATCCTGGTGTGTTTCAGGGAAATTCCCTTTTTCTTTTTATCAGCTGTGTCATATGCCAGTGAGAGTTCCCATTGCTTATCAGTGGAAATTTAGGCTGTTTGTAATTAGAAAATTCCATGGTGGTCCAGTGACTAAGATCCAGTACTTTCATTGTCACGGGTCTGGGTTCGATCCCTGGTTAGGGAGATAAGATCCCACAGGCTGGGCAGTCAAAAAAATAAGCAAACTCTAAAACACCAGAATTATATCTTTGGATTCATGTCTGGGTTTTCAGAACTGCAAATGCTGAATCTAAGACACAGACAATTTTTATTTTAACAGATATTGCCAAAAGCTGTACCAATTTATATTCCTCATCTTCAGAGCAGGAGAGTATTTACTTGTCTAGACACCCATCTGCACGTTTAGATGGAACTATTTTGGTTTTTGCCAACCTGAAAGGTAGTTCATCGCATCCTGAAAGGATCCGGAGGTTTGTCTTTTTCACATGGTTTTTAAAATGTAAATGCCTGTGTTTCTTCGTGCTCAGGGATGTTGAGTCTCAAAGACTGGGCAGATTCAAGAAGATGAGTCGAGATGCTCACCCCCACCCTCGTATCCCAGTTTCTGAGGATGCTTTAGTGGTTTTATGTGGTTCTGTGGGTGGATTGTTTAAAGACATTGTGTCCGTGTAGAAACGGGGAGAGGGATGTTCCGGAAAAAAAAGCAGACCGTGCCTTCTGTGTATTTCCTAGCCCTGACAGCATTCCTGAGTGTATTATTTCCACCGTAAAGAAGGGGACAGTTGGCAGGACATTCCCTGCCCTGAAGATGGCAAGACGGAAGCCCCGTGAGGGAGGGAAGGGGTGTGTTGCCCCGCTTAACTCTCCTACTTTTCTTCCTCCTCTGGGCATCACACCCATCTTTGCTGGCCTGAGTCCCTGCCCCAGCCTCCTCTCTGGTCCTCTTGCCTCTATCTCACCTCCCTACAGCAGCCAGAGGAGCCTTTCCAAACAAAAACTCTCATCTAGTCCCTCTGTGACTCAAAGACCATCTGTGGCTCCCCATTACCCCAGGATAAAACACATCGCCTTTAACATGACATCCGTGGCTCCTCCAACCTCGCCCTGGCTACCTGCCAGCCACGCTGATGTTCTTTCACCTTCTGGTGTGTGACATCCTCCCTGTTACCTTGTGACCCTTTGCCTTGAAGGCATGCCCCTCACTTCCACCACGTCTGAGGCCTGGTAACCTCTAGAGAAGGTTCTAGGGTAGGACTCTCTGAAGGGCTCTCCTACCTCTGCCACTTGCTAACAGCGAGGACCTGGAAAGGTCTCTTAAGCTGTCTGTAGCCTCAGTTTTCTCATCTGCAAAATGGGTTTTGCAATGGCAAAAAAAGAAGAGCTGATACATGAAAAGGACTTAGAACTTGGTGATTCTGATTGCTTTTCTCCCAAGCATCTTCTCCTTAGCCCTGTTCTCCTCTGATCCATTCATGAGTCCTCACACTCACCACCTTAGAGTAAACCACCATCATCCCGCACCACAGCTGGACAATCCCAGTCGCCTCTCCTTCTCAGCTTCTGATCTGGCCCCTTCTCCAAACAGTAGGCAAGCGCTCTTAAAATGAGCCTGTGATCTTAGGGAAAAAAGAGAACCCCGCCTTTGGGCTTGTTGTAGCGTAAACACTGTGGTTAGAGAATTAACGAACTAACACCTAGGAAGCACTTAGGAATTGCTTAGGAGCCCCAGACGGCTGGTGTCTGAGACGCAGCCACCAGCCACACGTGGCTGGTGAAACTTAATTAAAATGACAGCAAAGTTTAAGTTCAGTTCCCAGACACATCTGCCACATGTCACAAACTCCACGGCCACAGATGACTGGCGGCTACCATCCCGGATGGCACACCTCTGGGACATTCCCATCAGTGCAGAAATTTCGTTTGGACCATGTTGCAGTGTTGTGTTTTTTTCATTTCTACTTAGTTCTTGCTGTTGCTTAGTGGCTAAGTCGTGTCCGACTTTTTTTGCGACCCCATGTACTGTAGCCCTCCAGGCTCCTCCGTCCATAGGATTTCCCAGGCAAGGATACTGGAGTGGGTCGCGCAGGGTTGTGGCTTGATTTTTCCAACACCCTTCTCCTGATCCCCCACCAGGCTGGCTTCTCTGTAGAACACGCTCAGTTCCCATCCCTGGTGATTAATTTCCCTCTCGCAGGAGACCATAACCTCTCCAAGGACAGGTGCCAGGTATGACAGGAGCCAATCTCTAAGATGTTAACATTTATGAGATGAAGAAATGTGCTTAGACTCTTTCCTAGACTCCTAGAATTGCACTTGGGTGTGTGCCCAGCTGCCAAGTCGTGTCCCACTCTTTGAGACTCCATGGACTGTAGCCCGCCAGGCTCCTCTGTCCGTGGGATTCCCCAGGCAAGAATACTGGAGTGGGTTGCCATTTCCTTCTCCAGGGGATCTTTCTGACCCATGGAGCAAATGTGCATCTCCAGCTTGGCAGGTGGATTCTTTACTGCTGAGCTACCTGGGAAGCCCCTTCTAGAATGGTAGAACCACAAATTATTTTGTAGAGGCTATATAATATCCATTTCTGGGGAGAAGGGAATGGGTGGTATATTCACTGATATGGCTCTACATATCAGAAGAACAAAAGCGTATATGATGAGGGACTTCCCTGGCAATCCAGTGGCTAAGATTCTGTGCTTCCAATGCAGCGGATACAGGTTCGATGCCTGGTTGGGTAACTAGGATCCCACATGCCTCTTAGCGGGGGCCAACCCTGCCCCCTGCCCCCCAGAAAGTATACCAACCTCCTACTTCCCTTCCCCTGGGGCAACCACTGTTCCAAATTTCTTTTGCCTGCTTCTGGAGCTAGTCTGTGCAGACACTCAGGAGAGATAAATTGACAGAAATAGACACAGAGGGGAAGTGGTGAGGAAGGGAGAGGGGGTTGGGAGGAGAGAGAAAAACAGAGAGGAAGAATGATTCCTCTTTGGTAGGTAGTGTTGCTTCACACACTGTTCTCACTTGTCCTGTTTCACCCTAGATCTTAGAGTTCTTTCCACACCCACCCGTAGGTAAACTTCCTCATTCTTCTGCTGGTTGCATAGAATTGTTTTGCCTGGATGTGTCATCCTCATTGAGCCAGTTGCCTGTTGCGTGGACACTTCAGCTGTTTCCCTTCTTTATAGAGATACTGTCATGGCTAAACTTTTTAAGCCATTTACATCAGGAGGATCCTAAAAACCGCAGAGCGTTAGAATCAGCATCTTTTTCCTGCCCTCGTGAAGTCAGTGAGAGGAAAGGGCTGTGTGAGCTCATCCCAGGCGAGGATCTTTGTCAGCTGATGTGAGGGGTAATGGTGAGCGTGGGAGCAGGGAGTGGGGAGGCGTCCCCTTCTGGGGTCTGGATTATTCTGCAGCATAGTCCAGAGCTTGTGAAATGAGCAGAGATCGAAGTTAGTTTTGTGTTATCATGTCCACGGTGGACACTTAAAACATTTAACCATCCGCTACAGTGCAGGGTCCCCCTGGGCAGGATCTGGGGCCTCTTGCCATGCCCAGCATTGACCCTTTAGTGATCTGAGCTTGGGGGGTCCCAGAGTAGAAAAAGGGAGGTCAGGGTGCTGGAGGTGAGGATTGTCAGGCGGGTGACTCAGGGCAGAGTCTCTTTATCAGTGGAAATAAAGCAACCATTTAAAATTTTTTGGAAACATCTTCACACTTACAGAAAAAATTACAAGAATAATACAGGGAACTTCCATACTCTCTTGACCTAGATTCTCCAGGTTTGCTCTATCTATCTGTCCCTTCTATTGATTAATCTATCATCTACCACTTTTTTTTTTTTTTTCCTGAACCAATTGAGAGGAAGTCGCAGGCATCCTTTGCTCCTAAATATCTCAGGGTCTCCTTCTCAAAAACAAAGACATTCATTTACATGAGTACAGTGATCAATGTCAGGGAATTTAACATTTGACGTGATATTGTGATCCAGTCCATAGATCAAGTTAAAACTTGCTCCGTGGTCCGAATAATGCCCTTCAGAGTGAATCTGTCTTTCCTGCTCCAGGCTGTGGTCCAGGATGTCTCATCACATTTGGGTGTTCTGGTCTTTTAATCCCCACTCGTCTGGAACAGTCCCTTGGCCCTTCCTTGTCTTTAGGACACTGGCATTTTCATTTTAATCGACCAAAATGCCACAAAACGTATACTTCACCATTTTGAAGTGCACCATTCGGTGGCACTGAGCGCATTCAGTGCTGCCCCATCACTGCGTGCGGCTAAGTTGCTTCAGTCGTGTCCGACTCTTTGTGACCCTATGGACCATAGCCCACCAGGCTCCTCTGGTCATAGGATTCTCCAGGCAGGAATACTGGAGTGGGTTGCTATGCCCTCCTCTAGGAGATCTTCCTGACCCAGGGATCGAACTCAAGTCTCCTGCCTTGCAGGCAGATTCTTTACCATGGAGCCACTGGGGAAGCCCTGTCCCCAATACCACCTTTATTGATTTCCAATACCACCTTTATCGATTTCCAGAAACTATTCATCACCCTCCAAAGAAACCCTGAACCCACTAAGCACTCCCTCCCTGCTCCTGCTCTCCTAGCTCCTGGCTGTTACGAGCACATCTCCCATTTCTACGGACTTGCCTGTTTTAGACATTTTATACAAATGGAACCGTATAGTATGATTCTGACTTCTTTCACTCAGCATAATGTTTACAAGCTTCATCCACATTGTAGCATGTGTCAGTACTTCATCCCTTTTTATGGCTGAATAATATTCCGCTACATAGATATACCACACCCAGTTCATCCACTCTTCAGTTGACACAGACCTTTCCTCTTTGAATAATTTGATCTCCGCTATGGCCGTACCAGCAAATATGCTGGGCCATCAGCCTGGCTGACCTGGTTGACCTTAAGGGAACATAAAGGAACTAGAAATTAAAAAGAATGGTTCAGAGAAAGATCTGAGCTCTCCAACAATTGTAAGATCAATGGGAAATAAGAGCATTGCCATTTCTTATCTCCCTACTGTTTACCAGGCACCTTGACAGGTTCTTGAGCATTTTTCATCTTATTCAATCTATGAGCTGGGTGGTTAGTGGGTCAAAACCTCAGCCTGCAAATTCAAGTACCCTAAAAATCCAGCTCTGAATATTTCTGTAACAGTGATCTGTGTTTTTCTCTGCCTCCTTTCCCTGGGCTGGTGACAAAATCACCTTCAGGGATGGGCTCCAGGGACTACGGAGTTTGCCCCTTGGGTGTCCTTGGAGGCCCCCTTCCAACCTCTGGAACTGCCCAAGGGCAGCCTCTCTGGGTTTGCATACCAATCTAAAGAAAGTTGAATTCCCGTCTACATGACTGGAACAGGCTACTTCATCTTCCAGTGCCTCTGTTTCCTTGTCAATAAAAGGGGCATATTCACAGGACCCACTTGTAGGGTCGTGGTCGGGACTGAAAGAGCTAATGCTGTACTTAAACGTAGATGCTCGATAAACACTGGCTGCCTTGGTGGGATCACTCCTGGTCCTGCATGGGGATTTTTCTTCTGCCTGTGTTTGGTGCCTCCGGGTTATTGTTTTGCATCCAAGGCTGTTTCTCATTCAGCTGCTGCTCTTTTCTCTCTTTGGAGGGCAAAGAAAGTACTCAAGACTCTGTTCTTTATTTTATTATGGAAAATATCAAACCCACAAAAGCAGAGAGAATGAAGTGAATATCCAACATACTCATGACCCAGCACCCACAGTTATCAACACTTTCCCATTCTTAGTCATCCTTGGTCCTCTCTCCTTCCCTCCTCTCTTCCTTTTTTTTTTCTGAAATTTTTAAAGCAAACCCCAAACATCCTATTTCACCTGCTATGTGAAACCTCTCGGAGAAGGCAATGGCACCCCACTCCAGTACTCTTGCCTGGAAAATCCCATGGATGGAGGAGCCTGGTAGGCTGCAGTCCATGGGGTCGCTCAGAGTCGGACACGACTGAGCGACTTCACTTTCACTTTTCGCTTTCAGGCATTGGAGAAGGAAATGGCAACCCACTCCAGTGTTCTTGCCTGGAGAGTCCCGGGGACCGGGGAGCCTGGTGGGCTGCCGTCTCAGGGGTCACACAGAGTCGGACACGACTGAAGTGACTTGGCAGCAGCGGCAGCATGTGAAACCTCTATCAGAAACTGTCTTCTACCACTTTTTGAAAACATAAATACAATATCCTATCACCCTCAATAGAATAAGCAATGGTTCCTTACTGTTGTTGGATATCCAGTCTATTTTAAAATCTCCCAGATGTCTCCAAAATATCTTATTTTCCATACGACTATTCCAATCAAGATCCAGGCTTGGTCTCCGTATTATCTTTGGTATATCTACTTCTTAAATCTCTCTCTCCTTTTAAAATTTTTACTATGGTATAGTGGGCTTCCCAGGGGGCTCAGTGGTAAAGAATCCACGTGCCACAAGAGAGACACAAGAGATGTGGGTTCGATCGCTGGGTGGGGAAGATCCCCAGAAAGAGAAAATGGCAACCCACTCCAGTATTCTTTTTTGTTGTATGTGATTAACAGGTCTTTTACTGCTAGTAAACTAGAGCAAACAATCAGAATAGTACATAGGCAGTATTCAGTACACACACTAAAAGATACAGGAATTCAAAACCTATATAAAACAAAACACTGGAGGAAAAAAATTGTACAGCTTAAAAGAGACAGTGGGAAACCTCCTCTCCCTCCTTTGATTGCAGCTTGTACTCTGTACCCAACAGACCGAAATAATACAGACTCTTTAGGACTGATTGTATTTAAGAGGGATTAAACACATTTTCTAAGAATCTTGCAATGACAAATAAGCGACCCTTTCTCTGGTAAAGCAGACCTTTAAGGGCGGAACGTGGGGATTATGAAACTGACTAGTATTTCGTAACCATTTTAAATAATTTCTCATTTTCCGAACACTGCTTTCACAACAGAAGCATTTGACACTTGCACAATATTAATTACTTTGTTATATATGGAAGCCTGTGGTCGGCTGATTATACAATGAGGCTGCGAACAACCAGCGGTACTTTTCTGATGTCAGAAGAGTACGTAAAACTGAAACATCACCAAAAGTGCATAAAATACTTGTCCACATCAACAGCCAACTACGCTAAAAATATAATCAGGAAAAAAATACAATTGCTAAAAAGGGGTTTAGAGCGGAGCCACTGTCTACCAGTGGCTTCAAATGGCAATTAGTGTTCATAGCAAGTCTGGATGACTTTACAGGACCCTCTACAATAATGCACCCTTTTAACATGTACATTACACAGGCTGCAATTTCACAAAGAGGTGCTCACGTCGTTACTAAATGAGCCACTTTTAACCCTCACGTCTGCTTTGTCTCCAGTTGGAATTATCACCTTACCACTCCAGTAATCTTGCCTGGAGAACCCCAGGGACAGAGGAACCTGGCGGGCTACAGTCCATGGGGTTGCAAAGGAGTCCGACACGACTAAGTGACCAAACAACAATAAACAGTTGATTTACAATGCTGTGTTCATTTCTGCTGTATGGCAAAATATATCAGTTATATACACATGTATTTCACTCTTTTCTTAGATTCTTTTCCCAAATAGGTCATTACAGAATATTGAAATGCGTTCCCTGTGCTCTACAGTAGGTCCTTATTCAGTTCAGTTCAGTTCAGTCACTCAGTCGTGTCTGACTCTTTGCGACCCCATGAATTGCAGCACGCCAGGCCTCCCTGTCCAACTCTATCTCCCGGAGTTCACTCAGACTCACATCCATTGAGCCAGTGATGCCATCCAGCCATCTCATCCTCTATTGTCCCCTTCTCCTCCTGCCCCGAATCCCTCCCAGCATCAGAGTCTTTTCCAATGAGTCAACTCTTTGCATGAGGTGGCCAAAGTACTGGAGTTTCAGCTTCAGCATCATTCCTTCCAAAGAAACCCAGGGCTGATCTCCTTTAGAATGGACTGGTTGGATCTCCTTGCAGTCCAAGGGACTCTCAAGAGTCTTCTCCAACACCACAGTTCAAAAGCATCAATTCTTTGGCACTCAGCTTTCTTCACAGTCCAACTCTTGCATCCATTCATGACCACTGGAAAAACCATAGCCTTGACTAGATGGACCTTTGTTGGCAAAGTAATGTCTCTGCTTTTCAATATGCTATCTAGGTTGGTCATAACTTTTT
Organism: Bos taurus; assembly: GCF_002263795.3. Lineage (NCBI taxonomy): Eukaryota > Metazoa > Chordata > Mammalia > Artiodactyla > Bovidae > Bos > Bos taurus. The sequence continues at coordinate 54,323,370 of NC_037345.1, forward strand.
ATCTATAAATCTCTTCTAATCCATGACACTTTCTGTTCCATTTTTTTTCCTCTTCCTATTTTAAAAATGCCATTTATTTGTGAGAGAAACAATACCATTCGTCCTGTAGAGTTTCCTAAGCTCTGATTGCTCTGGTTTTGTCCTTGTGGTGTTATTTATCATGTTCCTCTCTCACCTGCTTTTCCTGTAAACTGGTAGTTTTAGATCTAAGACCTTGATTAGATTCACATTCTTTCTTTATTTTTTTTTTTGGCAAAAAAACCTCCGTGGTGGTTTAGTCGCTAAGTCGTGTCTGACTCTTGTGACACCACGGGCTGTAGCCCACCAGGCTCCTCCATCCATGGGATTCTCCAGGCAAGAATACTGGAGTGGGTTGCCATTTCCTTCTCCAGGGGATCTTCCTGACCCAGGAATCAAACCCGAGTCTACCATACTGCAGGCAGATTCTTTACTGAGTGAACTATGAGGGAAGCCCTGGTGCTGTATCGTCGTTTTTCCGCATCACATCAGAACAGATATCTACTCGTCTCTCTTGTCCGAGTGCTGAGGTTGATGGGAGGGTTTGTGGTGCCAGCACCGATTTATTGTAAGGTTCCTGTCTGTTTTTCACATGATGGTTTTATTAGATATTGTTGTCCATCATCCAGATCCATATTTCCTTAAATTTATTTCATTCCTTCTGCAGGAATTATTTTTAGAGTCTTCTCTAAAGAAGGACCTCCCACATTGACTCTTTATTTCTCTGAAATAATACTCTGTACAGAAACGGCAGGATAAGTGCTTGATTCATTCCCTTTTCAGAATAAAAATGTGACCAATGACTTACTTGATTTTATTATCATTATGAACTCAGAGATCTTTATTATTAATATATATTTTATTCTATCAGTTATTATTATTATTAAATACTCAAATTGTCCCATCTTCTGGCTAGTGTCCCTCATAGCTCAGTTGGTAAAGAATCTGCCTGCAATGCAGGAGACCCCAGTTGGATTCCTGGGTTGGGAAGATCCACTGGAGAAGGGATAGGCTACCCATGCCAATGATCTTGGGCTTCCCTTGTGGCTCAGCTGGTAAAGAATCTACCTGCAATGCAGGAGACCTGGGTTCAATCCCCATGGAGAAGGGAAAGGCTACCCACTCCAGCATTCTTGCCTGGAGAATCCCAGGGACAGAGGAGCCTAGTGGGCTGCCATCTATGGGGTCACAAAGAGTCAGACACGACTGAGTGACTTTCACTTTCACTTTCTGGCTAGTGTGGGCTCTTTCAGGCTCTCTCTCTCTCTTTTTTTTTTTTTTTGCCACACCATGTGACATGTGGGATCTTAATTCCCTGACCAGGGATCGAACCTGCACCAACTGCATTGGAAGGTGGAATCTCAACCACTGAACCATCGGGGACATTTTGATATGTCCCTATTGTTACTTAAAATTTTTCTTAATTTCTAGTGTGAGATGTTCTGGCCTCATCTTGGATATTTTCTGTCCCAGGACAGGAACCAACTTTTCTCCAAGGAGCCCCAGTTCTTCTGACTTGTGTTGTTCAGTTGCTAAGTCCTGTCTGACCCCATGGACTGCAGCATGCCAGGCTTCCCTCTCCTTCACTATCTCCTGGAGTTGCTCAAACTCATGTCCATCGAGTCAGTGATGCCATCCAACCATCTCATCCTCTGTTGCCCCCTTCTCCTTCTGCCCTCCATCTTTCCCAACATTAGGATCTTTTCCAATGAGTCGGCTCTTCCCATCAGGTGGCCAAAGTATTAGAGCTTCAGCATCAGTTCTTCCAATGAACATTCAGGGTTGATTTCCTTTAGGCTTGACTGGTTTGATCTTGCTGTCCAAGGACTCTCAAGAGTCTTCTCCAGCACCACAGTTTGAAAGCATCAATTCTTCGGCATTCAGCCTTTTCTATGGTCCAACTCTTGACTATACTTAAAATCCCGCATTGCTTGATATGTTAGCATGACAGCGTCAACCTGCAAACCACCCCCAGCTGGGAATGAAAACTGTGGGCTCATCTGAAGATCCCTCTTGCGTAACAAGGCAAGGTCATAAACCAAACAAATGACTGCAGCAGATTGCCTTTATTTAAAATTCCAATTTTTTTCCACTGTGGAATTTTTTGGAGAGGCATTAATTTTGATTTTTTAAAATATTGCCTTAAGATATTATGTATCTTCACTGCTGTACACCTGAAATTAACACATGGTAAATCAACTATACTCCAGTAAAAATTTAAAAAAAATAAAATTTAAGTAATAGTTCAAGACTTGGGCTATCAATTTTGGAATTACGTGCATGTGATTATTAGTTCATTCTCCTCAAAGTATTTTTAAAATTATTTATTTATTTTTGGCGGTGCTGGGTCTTCATTGCTGCCTATGGGTTTTCTCTAATTGGGGCAAGCGGAGGCTACTCTCTTAATTGCTGTGGGGGAGCTTCTCATTGCGATGGCTTCTCTTACTGCCGAGCGGGGGCTCTAGAACACACAGGCTTCAGCAGCTGTGGCTCTCGGGCTTAGTTGCTCCATGGCATGTGAGATCTTCCTGGACCAGGGATCGAACCCATGTCCTCTGCATTGGCAGGCGGATTCTTAACCATAGGACCACCAGGGAAGTCCGGTTTTCAACATTTGAATCAGGGGTGTGACACCCAGCTGGCTGTCAGCCCTCAGCATCCCTGTTTCCCTGGGAGAAACCTGAGCCTTAAAGAAATGGCGTGATGGGCTTTGAGTGGCTCTGACGGGCAAGCTCCTTGCTACCTGCCACTCACACTCTCCCCGCCTCTCTGATTCCACCCAGGACTCCATGGCTCTCAGCACCCCTGACTACTCTGATTATGATAAATGGACCTCGAACCCCGATGTCTTGGTGGATGCCTCTTCCCCCACCCACAGACTGCGTGTCCCAGATGTGATCGCCCTGGTGATCTTCGCGGCCGTCTTCCTGATCGGGGTGCCCGGCAACGCCATGGTGGTCTGGGTGACAGGGTCCGAGGTCAAGCGGACGGTCAACGCCATCTGGTTTCTCAACCTAGCGGTGGCCGACTTCCTCTCCTGCCTGGCACTGCCCATCTTGTTTACATCCATCATCCAGCACAACCACTGGTCCTTTGGTGATGCTGCATGTCGAATCCTGCCCTCTCTCATCCTTCTCAACATGTACGCCAGCATCTTGCTCCTGGCCACCATCAGCGCCGACCGCTTCCTGCTGGTGTTCAATCCCGTCTGGTGCCAGAACTACCGAGGGGCCCGCGTGGCCTGGGTGGCCTGTGCCGTGGCCTGGGGCTTGGCTCTGCTGCTGACCATACCGTCCTTTGTGTTCCGTCAGGTCCACATAGACCACTTCCCACCCAAGACGATGTGTGTCGTCGCATACGGTAAGGACCGTGAATATGCGGAGAAGGCCGTGGCCATCGTCCGGCTGGCCGTGGGCTTCCTGGGGCCGCTGGTCACGCTTACAATCTGTTACACCTTCCTCCTGCTTCGGGCATGGAGCCGCACTGCCACGCGCTCCGCCAAGACGCTCAAGGTGGTGGTGGCCGTGGTGACCAGCTTCTTTGTCTTCTGGCTGCCCTACCAGGTGACGGGGATGATGCTGGCCTTTTTCAATGTGCACGGGGACAGCTTCAAACTCGTGTCCAGTCTAGATGCCCTGTGCGTCTCCCTAGCTTATATCAACTGCTGCATTAACCCCATCATTTACGTGTTCGCCGCCCAGGGCTTTCACGCCCGGTTCCTGAAGACCCTCCCCGCCAGGCTCCGGGGCGTGTTGACTGAAGAGTCGGTGCGCAGGGAGAGCAAGTCCCAGACGCTCTCCACGGCGGATACCCCGGCCGTGAAGAGCCAGGCAGTGTAAAGCAAGGCCTCTCTGAGCGCCAGCTTTCCAGGGCTCCGCCAAACTTCCAGTCCATTCACTTTGCTTTTTGAAACTTAGGTGGGCGGTGGTGGTTGAATGAATTTGCCACCTTTTCCTTCCATCTTTCTTGGACTCGTCCTGCTTCTTCTAGGCGAACCCATCTTATCGTTCTTCATTTTCCAAGGTTGATAAGTTCTTCTAGGACCGCCCCCCCACCCCCCACCACAACCTTTCCATCCAAGGACTCTGGAAAACAAACGGCAACCAACATACCTGAAACCCTCCCACAAAATAAGACGTTCCTGTTCAGAGCGTGTGAAGATATCAGATACCAGAACAAACAGAAACACTCAAACTTTGAATAACAAAAAAAAAGAATTCTGTATTTATTTTATGGAGAGTTGACCAAAAAAAAAATCTCTATATATAAAACTGGAATCTCAAAAGTTATTCTTGTTTAGGACAAAGCAAAAATCCATGGACTGGGCTTCACTGGTGGCTCAGTGGTAAAGAACCTGCCTGCCAATGCAGGGGACAGGAGTTCGATTCCTCGTCGGGGGTGGGGAGATCCCATGAGCCTTGGGACATCTAAGCCCATGTGCCACAACTATTGGGCTGGAGAGCCTAGAGCCTGTGCTCCAGGAGAGAAGCCTCCGCACCACAATGATAGAGTAGCCCCTGCTCGCCGCACCTGGAGAAAGTCCATGCAGCAAGGAAGACCCAGCACAGCCATAAATAACAAAATAAAGAAATAAATTTTTTTTTTTTTTAATTCATGGACCAATCTCAGCTTTGGAGAGTGAGTTGGTTTAAAGAGAAACAGTAAGGGCCTTCCCTGATGGTCTTGTGGTTAAGACTCCATGTTTCCACTGCAGGGGGTGTGGGTTCCATCTGGGGTCAGGGAACTAACATCCGACATGCTGTGTGATGTGGCCAAAAAAAAAAAAGAGAGAGAAAAGCAGTAAGTTGGTACATTACTTCACTAGGTTAAAAAAAAAAAAAAAAAGAGTATTAAGTAAAAAGATGTGATGTGGTTATGGAGAAAAGCAACGAACGCGGAAGGTACCCAGGGTTGGGAAACACGGGTTGGGTCCCTCCAGGGGGTGGAGTCCCAGGGTAATTTGCTCTTTTGGGTTGTCAATTGACGTTTTGTTTGCCCTGAAAAAGAAAACTAACTGTTTCATCTTGACCTCGTTTAGCATCTCATGAGGTTGGGTTGTAAGTGATAATACGAAAGTGATCCTGTGAGTCTTTGACCTGTCTCCTGCAACAGGAACATCTTTCAAAATGGCATTACAATATCACAACCGAGATGTTGACATGGATATGGCCAAGGTGCCGGACATTTTTGTAGCCGCCAAGTCCCTCGTGACATGCTTTTCTAGCCACCTCCATTGTCCTCTACCCTCCCCAGCTTTGTCCCCAAGCCCTGGCAACCAGGAATCCTCTCTCCATCTCTGTCATTTGACACTTTCAAGAATATTGTATTGATGGACTCATATAGTATGTAACCTGTGGACTTTTAAGTAGCTGGTATGCACCACCTGAAAAATGAAAATAAAGAATAAGTGTAGAAATGTGTTGTTTATAATCGACCTGGAAATATTCCTACTTACTGATTGTGTGTGTGTGCATCCGCATCGGCTGGAAATAGTGTACAGACAGCACTGTCCAATAGAAATGTGATATGAGCCACAGAAGTGTAAAATTTTCCAGCAAATACATGAAGACATTTAAAAATAATAAAATAAATAAAAATAATAAAATAAATAAAAATAAAAAATAATAGCAATATATTTAATGTTGTTGTTCAGTAGCTAAGTTGTGTCTGACTCTTTGCAACCACATAAACTGCAGCACACCAGGCCTCCCTGTCCATCACCAACTCCCGGAGGTTATTCAAACTCATGTCCATTGAGTCGGTGATGCCATCCAACCATCTCATCCTCATCTCATATCAGGGTCTATTCCAATGAGCTGGCTCTTTGCATCAGGTGGCCAAAGTACTGGAGCTTCAACTTCAGCATCAGTCCTTCCAATGACTATTCAGAGTCGATTTCCTTTAGGATTGACTGGCTTGATCTCCTTGCTCTCCAATAATGTAATGCAATTATATGTTAAACTAACAACACGGATATGAATGCTATATTAATTATATTATAATAATTTATTACATATCACATGATATATGAATATAAACATATTGTGTAAACGTATTATATAATAATATTTACAACTACATGATATATAATTATATAACATAAACCACATAATACTATATTAATGTATATATGTATGAATATATTATAGTAATAATAATAATATAGTAACAATATATTACAGTAACAATGCTATTAATAATTTATGTTGCTATATATAATAATAATAATATAGTCAATAATATATTTTGCTTAACTCGATATTTTTATTTCAGCATATAATCACTGTGAAAAATTATTACTAAGATCTTTTACATTTTAAATTCTTTTTTACGCTGAAGAGAAGCAACGGCAACCCACCCCAGTACTCTTGCCAGGAAAATCCCATGGATGGAGGAGCCTGGTGGGCTGCAGTCCATGGGGTCGCTAAGAGTCGGACACGACTGAGCGACTTCACTTTCACTTTTCACTTTCATGCATTGGAGAAGGAAATGGCAACCCACTCCAGTGTTGTTGCCTGGAGAATCCCAGGGATGGGGGAGCCTGGTGAACTGCCGTCTATGGGGTCGCACAGAGTCGGACACGACTGAAGCGACTTAGCAGCAGCAGCAGCAGCAGCAGCAGCACTGTGCATATGTTAAGAGCTTTCCACATGGCGCAGTGGTAAAGAATCTACCTGCCAATTCAGGAGACACAGATGTGGGTTTGATCCCTGGGTTGGGAAGATTCCTTGGAGTAGGAAAATGGCAACCTGTTTAAGTATTCTTGCCTGGAAAACTCCATGGACGGAAGAGCCTGGTGAGCTATAGTACGTGGGGTGGCAAAGAGTTGGACACGACTACATATGCACTCATGTGTATATGTTAATCCCAAACTCCTACTTTATCTGTCTCCTCTGTGCCCTGCTATCCTTTTTGGTAACCATAAATTTGTTTTCTATGCCTGTGAGTCTACTTTTGTAAATAAGTTCCTTTGTATGACTTTTGTTGGTTCTGCATGTAAGTGCTGTCATGTGATACTTGTATCTCTCTCTCTGATTGACTTCACTTAGTAGGATCATCTCTAGGTCCATCCATGTCGCTGCAAATGGCTTTATTTCATTCTTTTTTATGATTGAGTGATATCCCAATGTATGTATTTATATACCACATATTCTTTATCCATTCATCTGTCAACGGACCTTTAGGTAACTTCCATGTCTTGACTTTTGTGAACACTTCCGTTATGAACATTAGGGTGCATGTGTCTTTTCAAATTAGAGATTTCTCCGGACATACGACTAGAAGCGGGATCACTGGGTCATATGGAAATTCTGATTTCAGGTTTCTTTTTTTTTTTAAGGAACCTCCATTGTGTTCTTTATAGTGGCTATACCAGTTTACTTTTTTGGGGGGTGGGGTGGTGTGGGTACTACGTCTTCAAAATCCTGGGTGTGAGTTACACTCACAGTACATCTCCATTCAGACTGGCATATTTCAAGTGCCCAGGGAGCCACACAGAGGTGGTGACCCCTGAATAAGACCGTCACGTAGATAGCAGCTCCTTCTTTCTCTTTGCAAAAGCCGGCTGAGTCTAGGGAACAGCTTCAGCACAGGGCACTGGGCATGGATGTTGTCTGATTCTGACAGGAACTGTAGCTGAATCCTGCTATTTCCATGTTGTCATGTCTGTCCTGGGGATGATTTTATTAGAAGATGCTGTGTGAGCACCTAGAGTGCCAGGTGCTCGGCAGGACTTCCAGAAAAGGTTGTGTGTGGGTTTTGATAGTAAATGTTGGTACCCATACAGACCCTCTGGCAGCAAGGTCATTGGGGGAACTGAGCCCCAGCTACCTTCTGCTCTGGTACCCCATAAAGATGCTTGTGACCTTAAAGGTCCCTGCTACCTAGACAGCCCACTTGCCTCCTTCCGCCTTCCTCCCAGCCACTTGGGCCCCTCCCTGGCTTAACCTCTCACTTTCAGCATGATCTTTCTCTGCCTCTTCTACAGACTTTCTTCTTCTTCCCTTAAATGTTGGCTTTCTAGAGTTCTCTCGAACATGTGTCTTACTTTTGTGATGTCATCCAGTACCTTCCAAGCTCTCTTGCTCTTCAGGGTCTAGCCTCTACACCTACTTCACTTAAAATGATCTCAGCGTCTTCTCCCAAATTTCCCCTTCCCTTTTCATCCCCTACTCAAGGGCTTGCCCCCACGGTCCATATAGTCACCCAAGCCTCAGTTGGGACCCACTCTGGAAGCTACCCTCTTCCCATTCCACATCTTTCCTGGTTCAAGCCCTCCATCCTCTCCCACTTGGGTCCTTGCCTTTTATCCTGCCTGGTCTCTTGGCTGCCTGGTCTGTTTTTAAAAGACCACCCCTGTTGCTGTTCTACCTTCCTTCAGGGTGCAGCCTCCTCCAGGAAGCCCTCCCTGACTTCTTTCTCCCATCTCCCCATCCCTGTGTTCCATCCATGTTCCTGGCCACCTTCAGGCTTTCCTAGGTTGGGGGAATAGGCTGTAGGCAGTGGGGTCTTTTCCTTCACCCTGATTTGGAAAGGAGTTTCTTCCCAGAAGCTGGGCCTCACAGTGATCTTCTAGAAACACTTGGATACCAACATGTAGGATCCAAGTGGCTTTTCTAAGGCCTGGTGTTGATCAGCGCTGCCCAGGAAGGAAGTGGGTTGATGGGCTAGGCAATTGTGAAATCGGGAGCCCCAGGAATCTGCTGGGTCAACAAATACCAAAGAGGAAGTGGTGGGGAAAGGAAGTGGATGATGGGTTTGGGAGGGCAGAGCTCCCAAACCCCCTGCATCTGGGCCGCCTGACCTTCTCAAGTACCCCATCTCCAACCTTCAGGATGGTATTACTTCAGATTGGTGTTGTCCGAAAGGAATATGATGTGAACCACGCACATAATTTTAGATTTTTTCAGCAGCCAAGCAAGAGACAAGCAAAGAGAAACAAAATGAATCGGGTAAAATAATTGAATGCTATATTTTATTGAACCGAATATATTTCAAGTACTATCATTTCAAAATATGATCAGTACAAAAAGTTATTGAAAGAGTTCACATTCTTGTTTTTTCTTCACACCAAGTCTTTGGAATCTGGTATGTAGCTTTCACTCACAATAGCTCTCATTTCAGATTCACCTCATTTAAAATGCTCAGCAATCTTGTGCAGCCAGTGGCTACCATATTGGACAGCTCAGAGCTATACTTCCTTGATTAATGTTCAGATCATCTACAAAATTTTAATATCTAACTGCTGGAGTTTGTATTTCTAACATGTGAAGATTCTGGTGTGACATTCTAGAATCCTGTGATTCAAATAGTGTGTGACTAACGTTGTAGGATCCCTTAGATCAAGTAGCCTGTGATTCCAACATTCTGAGAGTCTGTGATTTCAACAATTTAGGCTTCAGAGTCTTTGACCTAGCTCAGCCATCAGCAAACTCCAGCCTGTGGACCAAATCCTGCCCGTTGCTTGTTTTTGTGAATAAAGTTTTATTGGAACACAGCCATGCCATTCAGTCTGAGGCCACTTTCATTTTACCAAAGAGTATGTATGGCCTCTTGACCAGCAAAAACTAACATACTTACTCTCAGTTCCCTCACCAAAAAGTTACCCTTGGGCTAGAAATTCAGATTCTAAGCTGGATGGTGATTTTTACAGCTGCTTGTTTTGTTGTACTCTTTACTTCACACGTTACAGACACACTTTTTCAGGCATCAGATATCTTGTAGTAATATATAGATTGTTCAAAAGAGACTGGTTTCCCTGTGTGGGCCACTCACCCTTTTGGGCTTCTGGAATTCTATTAGCCCCTGGTGTGGTGGTTTAGTCTCTAAGTTATGTCTGATTCTTGTGACTCTATGGACTGTAGCCCACCAGGCTCTTCTGTCCATGGGATTCTCCAGGCAAGAATACTGGAGTGGGTTGCCATTTCCTTCTCCAGGGGATCTAACGGACCTGGGGATTGAACCCTGGTCTCCTGCATTTTGCAGGTGTATTCTTTACTGAACCACTAGAGAAGTCCCATTAGGGTGAACTTTATGAAATTACCAGACTTCATCCTATTTTGGGGTGAGGGGGCATAAGAGCTTATTATTTTAAAAAAATTGTATGATATGCATAATGTAAAACTCACCATTAGTAACATTTAGTACATCCACAATGTTGTGCAACTCTGACTACTATTTCTAACTAGTACTACTTATAACAGACTACTATCTGTAGCTAGGTCCAGAACACTTTCTTTTTTTTAAAAGAAACACACATTTTATTTTTAAAATTAATATATATATATATATATATATATATATATATATATATATTGGCCATACTGTGCAGCATGTGGGATCTTGTTCCCCAACCAGGGATTGCACTTGTGACCCCTGCATGGGGAGCATGGAGTCTAAATCCCTGGACCACCAGGGAAGTCCGTCTAGAACATTTTCATCACCCCAAAAGGAAGAACCCATTAAGCAGTAACTTTCCATTCACATCCCTCCCTTCCCCTCAGGTTCTGGCCATCACTAATCTGCTTTCCGTTGCCACAGATTTGCCAGACTTCAACCTATTATGACTCACAAAAAATGACAAATTTCATATGGATGAACTGAACAAACTTCTAAAGGGCTTCCTAGGTGGTGCTAATGGTAAAGAATCTGCCACCCAGTGCAGGAGACTTAGGAGATGAGGGCTCCAACCCTAGGTCAGGAAGATCCCCTGGAGGAGGGCATGGCAACCCACTGCAGTATTCGTGCCTGGAAAATTCCACGGGCAGACGAGCCTGGCAAGCTACAGTCCATGGGGCCCCAAATAATCGGACTTCTAAGATGTCCTTATTGTATTGTGTTGAGGGGCCAGTACTCAGGATCTCATAGGGCGTCTATAAAAGGAACCCCACTCCTTAAATGATCCCCCAACTTTTCATAACATCTGTGTCCCTGTCTCCATTCACAGCATCCCCCAGCTCCCCAGATAAGAACCTCCAGCTCCAGAGACAGCAGCAAACCTTAGCTTCCTAGAATCCGAGAAACAGTTAGCTGGGACTCAGTGACCAAGCAGTTTAAGTGATCTGAGAAATACATTTTGTAACCTCAAGATCAGAGGAGGTTTGAGCTCATAAAGGACGGTGTCCCCTCCCATATCTGCCCTCACCCCCTGGGACTGCTCCCATGTTACTTTCTCTTTCTGACCAGGGTGGGTTCCCACGGGGGGCTTAGGGCTGGCGGGATGTAGGGGACGAAGGTGGTGGGAGGGGGTGGTCTGGGTCAGGCTCAGCCAAGACTGGGTCGCCCAGAGACACCCCCGCTCACACTGAGAGTTACTGTCTCTTGACCCCAAAACAACTCCCGCTACCAACGGGAGTTTCTTCTCCAAACAACAAGAAAATAAATGTATAAATATATCCCCTCAGCCTCTGAAGCACGCACACAGTGGTGCAAACACCAAAACCACTGAATGAAGGGTTCTGAGGCTGGAATGAGGGTCGCTTCCTCTTGCTAAGCCTGTCTCCCTAAAATGCAGCTTTTAAGAATTGATAGCATATGCTTTTTATTGTTCCTTAATGTGGACACAGCATCTCCTGTGTGCCAGGCGCTATTGTACATGTGTATTTTATTTTATTTTTTTTACTTTTACAATATTGTATTGGTTTTGCCATATATCAACATGAATCCGCCACAGGTATACACGTGTTCCCCATCCTGAACCCTCCTCCCTCCTCCCTCCCCGGAGTGCATGTGCATTTTAAATCTCTTCATCCATTTAACGTTCATAGCTAAAATATCCATTTCACAGATGAGGAAGTTGAGGCTCAGAAGGGTTGAGGCCCGAGAAGCTCGTCAATGGGGAAGCTAGAATATGTATGCTATTGCTCTGGCTCTCAAATCCATGTTCTCAGACTCTATGCTACGCTGGGAGGGAGGTTAGGAACCACTATGCTCAAAATCTTCCCATTTTATTTATTATTATTGTTTGTTAAGCTTTCGGCCAAGTTGTGCAGCTTGCAGGATCTTAGACTCCTGACCCAGGATCGAACCTCAAAGCTCAGAAGTGAAAGCGCAGTATTCTAACCGTTGAACCACCAGGGACGTCCCCCAAATCTTCCCATTTTAAAGAGGGAAAACAGAGGCCCACAGAGCGGATAGGACTTGTTGTGTTTTGTCTGCCTCTGAGGCCTCAGGCCCTGTGCTGGGCACCCTTGGCCTTTTACTGGAGGCTGTGACCTTGAGCTGGCTCCCTCAGAACGTGGGAGGCGGGAGGCATACTGGTCTTCATGGCTCTGCAGAGGGCAGAAGGGAGGGGAGGGGCTGAGCTGGAGTCCGGGAGTGGGTGGGGGTAGTGGGCTGTGGGGACTTGGTGGGAAAGACCTCAGAGGGCCCTGCTGGGACAGCCAGTCTAGGCCGAGACCCCCAGACCCCAAAGGTCAAGCCACATGTAGATCTGGTTTCCAGGAAGCTGGTGACATGGAGATTGGTGCTGGGGACACTGGGTCAGCTCCCACCCACCTTTGCCCGCTGCCCGGTAATTTTGGGATGTGTGAGTCATGGGAAGAATCCAGGACAGACGCCAGCGGCAATAGGAAAAGGCCAATCCTGTTTTTCCTTGCTTAAGAGCGTCGGCTGGGACCTGTGAGGACACTGTGAGGTGACAGTGCCCGGCGGAGTCCCCTAGGAGCTCCGGGAACTGGCTTGCAGGAATTCACTAGCTCACAGACGTTTGGGGAGAGACTTCAGAACACCCGGGTCTTGGCTGTCAGCCTGGATCTTGCCCCCCGCCGTGGCATCTGGCCCAACTGGGGACCCTTCCTCAAGAGACGGTAAGGATGGAGGGAAGAAGGGAGGGGGGCATTTTCCCAATCCTGGTTATATAGACTCATTATTTTCAGCATCTGGGAATCAGAACTAGAATTTCAGGAGTGGAGTCTTAATACCATCGCAATGGAATCTGATTCAAAATCCCAGACTCTTGGAATTTACTCAGGCAGGTCAACAGAAAGCTTCTGTTGAGGGAATCCCATATATTAATATTATCACACTCAGGTGGGCTTCCTTGGTAACTCATTTGGTAAAAAAAATCCTCCTGCAATGCAGGAGACCCCAGTTCGATTTCTGGGCTGGGAAGATCCCCTGAAGAAGAGTTAGGCTACCCACTCCAGTGTTCTTGGGCTTCCCTGGTGGCTCAGTGGGTAAAGAATCTGCCTGCCGTGCAGGAGACCTGGGTTTGATCCCTGGATTGGGAAGATCCCTTGGAGGAGGGCTTGGCAGCCCACTCCAGTATTGTCGTCTGGAGAATCGCCATAGACAGAGGAGCCTGGCAGCTGCAGTCCATGGGGTCGCCAAGAACCGGACACGACTGAGTGACTAAGCATACAAGCACACCCACAGGTATAAATGTAGAAATATAATTTATTTGGTGTATAAAATCAGAAGATAATAATACTACCCATGATGCTCCTTAAATGTCCTTTAGTCTGTGGCTGGTTAATAAGCATGACACACCCAGCCTGTGGATTGATTTTGACCTTATTGTGAAGAAAGGAGTTGATTTGTGTCCAGATAGGGAAAGTAGATCTGAGACGTATTAAATGGAAAAGATTAAGCAATGGCACAGGGAGTGTTTGGATTTCTGTTTAATATGTTAAAAGGGAAATACCATTGACTGAGTTGCTTACACAGGGAAAACTCAGATTTGAACCAGGAAGACCTGGGAAGGGTGGAGTCTCGGGGTGGCGGGAGAGGGTACATGTGGATCTGGGACCAAGTGGCCAATGCATGTCTAACGCTCACGGTGGACGAGCTCAGCTCTTCATGCCTATTAAGTTGATGAATTCTCCTAACACCCTCTAAGGTGAGTCTATTGTTCTCATTTTTGCAGACGAGGAAGCTGAGACACAGAGAGGTTTGGTGGTTTGCCCAAAGCCACACAACTGGTGAGGGCTTGAATTTTCATTCTGTTGAAATGCAGGTTCCGATTTGGTAGGTCTGGGGATGGGCCTGAGATTCTACACTTCTTTTTTTTTTGGCCACGCTGTATAGCGTGTGTGGGATCTTAGTTCCCCAACCAGGGATTGAACTCTTGCCCCCTGCGGAAGAAGTGGGGAGTCTTAACCATGGAACCAGAGGAAGTCCTGAGGTTTGAATTTTTAAAGCCTGCACATGGCTTCATGTTAGAGATGAAAATAATATGAAAGTGAAGTGTTAAACTTCACACACAATGGCTTGGCCTTTTAGTAGCTACTTGGCATGGAGGAGGGGGAAGGGGAGTGCCCCAACTTCCCTTCTGCCCTTCCTGTTGTGTCAACTCCAGCTGATGCCCTGCGGAGGGCCAGTCAGCCCAAAAGAGTCAGCAGAGAGCCGCAGTGTCAGGTTATTATGACATCATGCGGACGAGTCTATTTTCTACCTGAGCCCTTGATCTGTGCCACAAGCTTTACACATATCGACTGATCAAAGCCTCCCCAAACTGGTGAGGTAGGCTCATCTCCGTGACTAGCTTCTCAGATGAGGAAACCCAGAGAGAGAGCCGGCCGAAACTGTGCACTCAAGAGTCGGAGAGGCCGGGTCTGCTCAGGGTCACTGGCTGTCCGGCCTTCCAACTCTCCCAAACCTAAGACTTTTGGATGGTGATGTCCTAGGGCCTGGAGTTTCAGAGTGGGACTAATTAACACAGTTTGAAATTCAGCTCTGTTACTTGCTTAGCTGAGCCACCTTCGGTAAGTTTCTTAATTTCTCTATGGCCTCAGTTTTCTTGTCTGCAGAATGGGTCTAACAATCGTGTGAAAATCAGAGGGTTGTTATAAGGACTAAATGATATAATATGTAAAGGGGCTTGGAGCGATGCCTGGCACAGAACACAAAGTACTCGCTAGATGGTGCTTAATAGTAATAATAATGAAAGGGGATTTCCTGATGGCTCAGATGGTAAAGAGTCTGCCTGCAACACGGGAGACCTGGGTTGTAGTAGCAGTTATGATTCACATTCTATGGTAGACAATGTCATTTCTCTGCTCAGCACCTTCCCATGGCTCCCGTCTCATGCAGAATAAAAGATGAAGAGCTTACAGCACCTAGGTGGGCACTGATACCTCTGTTTTTACCTCCCATCTATTCCACAGGAGATGGAGTTCTAATGTGTACCGTCAGGTTCCCGCCTTAGGGTATTTGCACTGGCTCTTTCCTCTGCCTGGGATTCACTTCTCCCAGATCACCACACAGCTCCCTCCCCACCTCCTTTCTTGTTCCTGTTGTTCAGTCCGTGTCTGACTCTTTTCGACCCCATGGACTGCAGCTCACCAGGCTTTCTTGTCCTTCACTATCTCCCAGAGCCTGTTCAAACTCATGTCCATTGAACATGGACATGATGTCCATGGTTGGATGATGTCATCCAACCATCTCGTCCTCAGTTCCCCCACCCCCCACCTTCTCCTCCTGCCCTCTATCCCCTCCTTTGTGGTTTTGCTCAAATGTCACCTTTTCAGAGAGGCCTTCCTTGACTCCTCATTTAAAGTTCAACTATAAGGAATTAAAAATTCCAAAAAAAAAAAAAAAATAAAATAAAAATAAAAATTCCTTGTAATGCAGGAGACCTGGGTTCGATCCTTGGGTTGAGAAGATCCCCTGGAGAAGGGAAGGGCAGCCCACTCCAGTATTATTGCCTGGAGAATTCCAAGGACAGAGGAGCCTGAAGGGCTACATGCCATCTATGGGGTCGCACTGAGTCGGACACGACTGAATGATTAACACTTTCACATTTACTTTCATCTTGATGAATATTCAAGTTCCAATAGTTTAGATTCTAGAGTTCCAGTCTGCTAACTGGCTAGTGGTCAATGCTCTAGAGCTTCACTAGTCACGTGTAGCTATTTAAATCAATGAAAATGAAATAAGATAGAAAGTTTAGTTTCTCAGTCACCCTGGCTCCCATTTCAAATACCACAGATATGGACTATTTCCATCAACATTGAAAGTTCGATTGGACAGGGCTGGTCTAGAATGCCAAGCGATAAATGGCTAGCTAGCTACTAAATTCTAAGAATTTAGTATTTTGGAATTCTAAGATTTTTAGCATGTTAGAATTCTAACATGGTAATATTCTGGTAATAAGCTGGGGCTCTAACACTAACATTTTAGAATTCCAAGATTCTAATGTGCTGGAGTTCTTTTTTTCTTATAGCTTTATTTATTTATTTTGATTGTGTTCAGTCTTTGTTGCTATGCAGGTTTTTCTCTAGGGGCTACTTTTCAGTTTGGGGGCCCCGGCTTCTCATTGCAGTGGCTTCTCTTGTTGCGGATCACGGGCTCAGTAATTGTGGCTTCTGGGCTTTAGAGCACAGACAGGCTCAGTAGTTGTGGAGCACGGGATTTGTTGCTCCGTGGCATGTGAGATCTTCCCGGACCAGGGATCAAACCCGTGTCTCCTGCATTGGCAGGTGGATTCGTTACCACTGAGCCACCAGGGAAGCCCTGCACTGGAGCTCTAACGTTGTCCTGTCCTGGTTTCTGAGATGCTAAGGGGCTGGTGTTCCTATCCACTAGGATTCTGAGGGCCTGACAGTTTTCGTCTCTGAGTTTTCACACCATTGCTCGCCTTCCCAGGTGTCTGCAGCCTGAATGGAGAACAATTCTCTCGGCAATGAGTATGGGGATTACAGCGACCTTCCGGATCTCCCGGTGGACTGCGCTGATGGCTCCTGCATGTCCATTGACCTCCTCCACGCGACCCCACTCCTGCTGTATGCCGCCGTCTTCCTGGTGGGGGTGCCGGGCAACGCCATGATGGCCTGGGTGACCTGGAAAGAGGCCCGCCAGAGGGTCAGTGCCAACTGGTTCCTCCAACTGGCCGTAGCGGACCTGCTCTGCTGTCTGTCTCTCCCCATCCTGGCAGTGTCGGTCGCCCACAAGGGCCATTGGCTGTACGGGGCAGTGGGCTGCCGGACCCTGCCCTCTGTCATCCTGCTTTCCATGTATGCCAGCGTCCTCCTCCTGGCCACTCTCAGCACGGACCTCTGCCTGCTGGCCCTCAGGCCCATCTGGTGGGGGACAGCTGGGCGGGCGTGCAGGGTGCGGGCAGCCTGTGGGGCATGCTGGGGGCTGGCCCTGCTGCTCACCGTGCCCTCGGCCATCTACCGCCGGCTGCATCAGGAGCATTTCCCACACCGGCTGGAGTGTGTGGTGGACTATGGTGGCTCGACCGTGGCCGAGAACTCAGTGACGGCCACCCGGTTTATTTTTGGCTTCCTGGGGCCGCTGGTGGTTGTGGTCGTCTGCCACAGTGCCCTCCTGTGTCGTGCTACCCAACGCCGCTGGCCACTGGGCCTGGCCGTTGTGGTGGGGTTTTTTGTCTGCTGGGCCCCCTACCACGCGCTGGGACTGGTACTCACCATGGCGGCCCCACACTCCACCCTCCTGGCCCAGGCCCTGCGGGCTGAACCCTTGGTGGTGGGCCTGGCCCTTGCTCACAGTTGCCTCAATCCCATGCTTTTCCTCTATTTTGGGCAGGCTCAACTCCGCCAGTCTCTGCCAGCCGCATGTCGCTGGGCCCTGAAGGAGCCACAGAGCGAGGATGAAAGTATGGTCAGCAAGAAATCGACTAGCCACGACCTGGTCTCAGAGATGGAAGTGTAGGCTAGGGGGAAATCGGTTTCTCTCCTTCTATCCCATTTTGCAAGATGGGCTTCAGGCATAGCTGGATCCAGGAGCTTAATGATATTGTCATTTGTTCTTTTATTCATTCAACAAACATTTGTTATGCCCCTGCCATGTGCAGTGCAGATATAAAACATTTCCATCATTGCAGGAAGTTCTACTGGACAAGGTTGCTCTAGAATATCACCTGTTCAGATCTTTGAAATCACATAGTAGTGATACCCTCTTAACTCCAGGACAGCACTTTACACACAGTTTCTCCTTTAAGGTAATTCTTACAACAACCCAGAGGTCGTTTTCCCAAGATCGCACAACAAGGAAATTATAGAGCTGAGATTGGATCCCATGTTTACCTGACCCTAGTATCCATGCTCTTGATCATTGAAAATTTCCTTCAACGCCTTCTTCAAATAGTCTCCTCCCTGGGGAACAGAACATTCTGTTCTCCAAGTTCTGGAACAAAATTTCCCAGCTAACCTGTAAGTTTTCCAAGGACAACATCTGGGCTAGTTTAATTTCTGTCTCGCCTCCACCCTTCCCAAACTTTAAAAAGAGCCAAACTATGTTTGTGTACACCCTATTTTCTTCCAACTAGATTGTGAGCTACCCAATGATGGGGATCTTTTTGTTAAAAAAAAAATCTGATACAGGGACACGTCTTAGGTCAACAACACATATTTTATTTTTTGATATTTTATTCAGCATTCTCATGGAGAAGGGAATGGCAACCCACTCCAGTATTCTTACCTGGGAAATCCCATGGACAGAGGACAGAGGAGCCTGGCAGGCTACAGTTCATGGGGTCACAAGAGTTGGACATAACTTAAGAAACTAAACCACCAGAATTCTCATGCATGATCCAAAATTGCCTTATCAAATGAATCCTGTCCTGGGACAATTTATATAACTTCATGAAAAGTTGGAAGAAATCTTGCTGTTAATCCATTGGGGCCAGGTGCCATTTAGGAGAGTTCTTTGTACATTTGTAAACAGTCTTTTGTATTTTTTTAAATTTGTTTTCCTTTCTTATTGCATCAGTGTTACTTCTTGTTAAAAAATAATTAATTTCATGAAAGCTTTTAGAGTCTTTCTCAGCAATTTTCCATAGAAGTCCTTTGATCATGAAAAATAACCTTGTTTTTGGTTTGTTGCAACTTCCTCCTTTTGTTCTTAAGTTTGTTCTTTGGTTTTTGTTTATTTTTAGCATGAATGTATCAAGTTCTTTAGGTTTCCAATTAGAATGTTTCCCAAGAACTAGTTTCAAGTTTTCTACTCAATCCTTAGCATTGGTAGTTTGTTATTTTCTTCCTAACTTGATATTTGTTGCTTGCTTTCTCCCATTTTCATTTTTTAAAAAAAATTGTAGTTCTCTTTTGTACATTTTAAGCAGATGTTAGTCAATTTCTTCCCCTTCTTCTTTTGATCATGACACAAGAATTGGCCTCTCAATGTTCTAATTGCTTCCTAAGGATTCAATAGTTACATACAACTTACCACTTGACATTCCAACTCATTGTAGAATAAATAATTTAATATGCTCAAAACGGAACTATGGATTTTCTCTTTCAGCCATCCTCCTGCTTCTTTTCCATCCCAATTAATGGCAACTCTATTTCCAGGCGCTCAGGCCAAGAACCTCGGGCCACCTCTGTTTCTCTCATATTCACAGTTCATGACCAGTTTATCAGCCAATCCCTGAAGATTCTATTTTAAAATATCAATTTTCTCCGCCATCATCCTGGTCCAGCCATCTATTGTGGCAGCCTCCCCCTTGGTCCCCTCTTCTTATCTTGAATCCCTGTAGGCTGTTCCCCACATGGGAGCCAGAGGACTCTGTTAAAATCTAAGTCACATGGAACTCTGCCCATGGACTCCACCTCACTCAGATTGGAAGCCAAAGTCCACACTTGTATCCTCCTCCTCTCTCCCACCTCATTCCCTATTGTTTTCCAACCTTCATCCAACTACACAAGCCTGCTTGCTGACCCTTGAACCCTCCAAGTTATGTGGTCATCTCAGTCTTTGCCTCTGTTGCTTCCTCTACCTTGAATGCTCTGGCCAAGGGATCCCCATGGCTTGCAACGCTGTTTTTAGCTCTTTGCCTAAATGTTACTTTCTGGGAGATGCCTTCTCTGACTGTCACTGGACCAAATAACATCACTCCTTGTCCCTTCCCTGCTTTGTTTTACACCATAGAAAATGCAGTTCTGCTTGACATTCTATATATTTATTTTAATCTACGAGTCTGTCTCCCTCACCAAAATATAAACTCCTTCGTTTTGTTCATTTCTGTACCCTCAGTACCTAGAACTGATTCTAGAAATGAAAGCTTCTTAACCATGATGCTATCCAAAGGAAAAAGGAGAATGATGCGAAGGATATAAAAAATGAAAGATTTAACATTTATCAAGCGCCTATATGTATAATAGTGAAATAAGTTTAGCTACCTTATGTATGCATACTTTTGCATTTGTTTTTCCCAACAATCTTGAAAAGTAGGCATTATCCTCGTTTTATAAATAGGGAAACTGAGGCTCAGTGCCGCAATGACTGACCCATCTAGGACTAAAGAGGAGTCACTTTTCTCCTTCAAGTAGTCACTCATTCAACATTCACCGACTATCTAATCCCTGTGTTTGTCTCTGGAGAATCTAGGACCTTCAAGACAGAAAGCTTGGAAGTTGAATTGTATTATTCATTAATGAGCTGATAGGGTGAATTATACATGAATAGATTACATTAATGATTGTGAATTGTAATACATCAATGTAAAGACCCTGATGCTGGGAAAGATTGAAGGCAGGAGGAGAAGGGGACGACAGAGGACAAGATGGTTGGCTGGCATAACTGACTCGATGGACATGAGTTTGAGCAAGCTCCGGGAGTTGGTGATGGACAGGGAAGACTGGCGTGCTGCTCATGGGGTCGCAAAGAGTAGGCCAACGACTGAGCAACTGAACGGAACTGAACACATCAACGTATTAATAATTAATACATTAATAATAATAACTAAATCACGGGGGGGGTGTTTTGATAGTGTCTGGGCTCAGGCCAGCGTCCTATTTTGGCTAAACCCCTGCGTCCGGGCGACCCACAGATACAATTAGCTGTTCAGAGGCAGGATAGACCAATTTGCCACCGTCACGCCTCCACTGGCCCCCAGAGGGCGCAGCGTCACCCGAAGCTCCGCCCAAAGCGAGGCGGGGCCTGATCATTCTGTACGCAGGCGCACAGTGAGCCTTGGGCTCTCGCAGCTGCTCATTGGTTCCTCTTTCCGCCTCGGGGGCTGGGCTGGGCCGTGAGAATGGCGTGCGCAGGCGCAGGACCGGCTTCGGGCGCGTGAGCGGTCCTGGGGACCGGAAGTTGAGGCGATCTCGGCGGGTAGCGAGGTGAGGGGGGCGGGGCGGCTGCGTGGGGCGGTGGTGGCGGCGACTGGAGCTCGATCGGGATCGGGAACAGCTTGGGAGCGGGCTGAGGGGAACGGGGAGACCCCGAGATGAGGCAAGGTGTTGGAGGAAGCCGGGCAGCCGGGAGAAGCAGATAGAGATGGAGCCTGAGCGTTGCTAAGAGAACTGAGGGTCAGAGAGGTTGAAAGAAATGGAGGCACAAAAAGGAGTTTCGAGAAACTGAGGGACTGAGAGACGGGGAGGTTGAGACGAGGAGAGAAGCTGAAAACTGGAGAGATCGAGGGCGAGAGACTAATGGATCCGACGGAGAGAGGCTCACAGGGTCCACGAGAGAAGTGTGATCGCACCGTGCACTTGGGAGATGGAAAGAAACGTAGAACGATGAGAGTGGAAACTAGAGTTTTGAGAAAAGTGTACATATTTGTGTGTGTGATGTATATGTATGCATATAACTATATATGAGTGATGTAGTGTCTGATTTGTGTCAGCCCTAAGTAAATGTTGGCTATTATTAGAGCTTCAAACTAGGTGACAGAATTTTAGATGGAGAAATGGAGAGTCAGTGATGGAGAGAGAAGAAAACGGAGAGTCACACACACACACACACACAAAATTCAAACAAAATAAGAGATGAAAAACTGAAGAGGAGGAGTGGAGTCAAATGGAGAAAGACAGTTGGAGAGAAAATCAGAGGGAAAAACAGATCAGGGTGGGAGAGAATCAGAGAAATGAAGAGTTGGGACCAGTCAAGGAGAGGGAAGAGAGGTAAGGGTGGTGAGCAAGATGGACCAGAAAAAAGAGACCTGAAGATGGAGAGCCAGAGAAGAGAGATGGGGAAGTAGAGAAAATCTCTAAAAGCCTTGAGCCTAGCAAGTACAGGCCAAGAGATGGTCAGAGGCACAGTAAGAGAGAAACTAGTCAAGCCAAGAAGTCCAAAAGATAGCCTAAGACTAGACACCTTGAGAGCCATAAGGATGCCCTCATTCTGGCCCACATACATACGTAAGGCAGTTAGCAGCCTGGGAGGAATGCTCCCCTCCGTTTCATTGTCCCTGTCTTTTTCTGAGACTCACTGGCCCAGCATGGCAGCATTTTCAAGGCCTTTTCCTTTTTGTTCCCTGCTAGAAAAGAAATTCCCTCTGAAGGTGCTATGGTATCACCCAGCCCACGTGCTTACCAGGAAGTGGTGGGCACTCCCCACAAAGCTACTCTTTTATGGGTACAGCTCTGCCAGTCCACAGGTTCTTCAACTGGCTCTTGCCTGGCTTTGATAAACCCTTAACTGGCTCTGATAACTCCCAGGGTTGGTCTGGGTCTCTCTGAGACTAGAGATAGAACCTCTGAACTCTGTTCTGTGATGGCCCTTAGAGACTGAAGGCTGAGGAGGAGAAAGCATTGCTAATAAACCAAGGGGAACTGTGACCTTTTGAGTGTAAAATTCTTTCCAGGTTGTATGCCTGTGGTTCCTCGCACTGTTTTCTCTGTCAGTCATCATGGAGAGAAAGCACTGGGCTTGTATGTCAGTTACTGTTTCGCTTCTCTGTGTCAGGCTAGGTAATAAACGTTGCAGTGTTTTGAGATGGGGATTGTTCCCATTTTTCAGATGAAGAAAACCTCAGAGGAGTTAATTTGCACGTGGACGCCTATCTGGTAAATGATAAAGCTGAGGCTGAAATTCAGATCTACCTGACTGTGAAGTCTTTACCATGGAAGGCTCGGGACCCTTTTGTCAGTTTTTTTTCATTAATTTTTTTTGTTGTTTTGGCTATGCTACACGGCATGTGGGATTTTTAGTTCCTGGGTCAGGAGTCGAACCTGCGCTCCCTGCATTGGAAGCATGGAGGCTCAACCACTTGACTGCAGGGGAAGTCCCTTAGGACCCTTTGAAGATCATAAACTCCTTTAAGAATCTGAGTGATGGGCTTCGCTCCAGAAAATAGCATATACAAGGGGATGTGCTTCATTGGTTAGGAGTTTACGCAGCTAAGAAACCAGGCCTTAAGCAAATGGACTTAGCGGTGAAATGGACTTTTGGAAGGAACTCAAGCACTGAATGGCGTTGCCAAGCTTCTCCCCTGTCCCTCTTCCACTTCTGTCCTTGTGGTTGCTTGGTGACCATCCTTGTGTGTGCCTCCTTGTGCCCACATGCAGTCTTTTCTGTAGGAAAGATTTCTAGGAAAAGACTATTTAAGACGTGCTACAAAGAGTTCCCTGCTTATATCATCCTTGCTTAGCCAACAGTAGATAAGCTTTTCTGTGCTGACAGCCTAGTGTAAATTCCTGGGAAAGGCCCTGACTGCCTCTCCTTGGGTCACATGTCTACTCCTCAGACCAGTCACTGGTTAAAGGGGGAGTGGGATACCATGATTGGCCAGGCCTTTGTCACTTGCCCAATCAATAGGAGTTCTCGGACTTATAGGCAGTGGAAACCATGTAGATTTCAAGAAGGGCTACTCTCCCAAGGAGAGTGCATTTGTTTTTCAGGAAAAAAAAAAAAAACAAAAGCGGGAAGTGCCAGGCAGGCAAAAACAAACCATGCAACACTTGCAAAATCAGGCACTGAATTCCAGAGGGTTTCCGGGGATCCTGAAACTCAGTAGACCACGCCTCTCATGTTGTTGTGTCTCATGACCAAGTTCTGCTGTTGGCTGGCCATGTGACCTACATTCCTTCAGGTCCAAAATCCCCTTCTTGGGGATCCTTCCCTGACTCCCAGGCATGGTCAAGGAAGGCTCCTGCAGCCCCCGGGCTTCCTTTCTTGCTGCCCCCATCTCTGGATTGTCAAGAGTCTGGTGGCAGGACCCCCTGTGGGCGCTCAGTGTGGTCTTACCCATTGCTGTCCCTTCCCCTAGTCCAGTGCTTGCAAAACAGCAGGCTGTCAGTAAATGTGTCTAATAAATGACTGTCTTCTGTTTTTTCCCGCAAACATCCAGGGCCTGCAGCCCCAGGATGAACTTGTGTCCATCCCAGAGGTCACCACAGGAGTCGTGAGGTGCCCTGTGCGTCACCAGCCTGACCCAGGCCGCAGGCCATTTGCTCTGCCAACTCCTGTGTCGATCCTGTAGCACCACTGAAGAGGAGATTAGCTCTTGGAGGAGAAAGTGCTGCCTTCTTGCCGGCACTGGCCTCTCACTGCAGCAAGTGGGGAATGTCCGAGAATATTTGGTCTAGGGGCTCAGAACTGAGGCCGGTTTTGTGACAGCCCTGGGATTGGCCACGGCATGCCGCCTCCCAGAACAAGGGAGGGCAGGGGTCCCTGGGACCGACCCCGGGCTCCCAGTCCTGAAGCGGCCCCAGAGAAATGGAACTGGAATTGTCCCGAGACACGGCGCCTCTTTGAGGATGCCTTCTTTGGCGATGAGGATTATATCCGGCAGGGTTCTGAGGAGTGTCAGAAGTTTTGGACATTCTTTGAACGCTTGCAGAGGTTCCAGAATCTCAAGACCACCAGGAAGGAGGAGAAAGATGCCAGGCAGCCCAAGCACAGCCACCCAGCACTGGCCGACTTGCCTCGCGCCTACGACCCTCGCTACCGCATCAACCTCTCCGTCCTCGGCCCGGACGCTCGGGACTCTCGGGGGCCGGGCAGGCGCCTGCCCCCGGAGAGAGCGTCCGAGTTCCGCCAAGCCCTGTTGCACTACCTGGACTTCTGCCAGAAGCAGGCGTTTGGGCGACTGGCCAAACTGCAGCGGGAGCGGGCGGCACTGCCCATTGCCCAGTACGGGCACCACATCCTGCAGATGCTGAAGGAGCACCAGGTGGTGGTGGTGGCGGGCGACACGGGCTGCGGCAAGTCCACCCAGGTGCCCCAGTACCTGCTGGCCGCCGGCTGCAGTCACGTGGCCTGCACCCAGCCCCGGCGAATCGCCTGCATCTCACTGGCCAAGCGCGTTGGCTTCGAGAGCCTCAGTCAGTACGGCTCACAGGTGAGTGGGGCAGAACAGGCTTCCAGGTTTTCTCACATAACCTCACGGGATAAGTTAATATCAGTGAAGTTACGAAAACACTACCCTTCTACCTGGCAATGCTTCTCCTAGAAATTTTTTTATAGATTGGCCTGGATATGGTCCAAATGACAAAGGCGCTAACGGTAGCCAGTTTAGTACTGTAAAAAAAATTGGAAATGCCTAAATGTTTATCAGTCTTTCTCTAGGCAGTCAGAAAAAAAAGAATGAGGATGTTTCTTACTAATGATATCTAGGGTTCTAATCCTGGCTCGACCACTTAAAAATTGTTATTGAGACTTCCCTGGCAGTCCAGTGGTTCGGAATCCACCTTCCAACGCAGGGGACTTGGGTTCTATCAGGGTCAGGGAACTAAGATCCCACATGCTATGGGGCAACTAAGCCTAAGTGCCCCGACTAGAGAAACACATCTGAAATCGAGGTGTGTACGATGTGAGGTAAGGGTTAAGATATGTTTCCTTTCAATAACATTTTTTAGCCTGTTTACTTTGGATGACTGGCTTCAGTTTCTCCATCTGTGAGATGAGGGTAATAATAGTGCTTACATTGTGTGGTGGTTGTGAGGATGAAATGAGTTGATATACATAAAGATTTAAAGTAGTTCCTGGTACTTAGAAGGGACTCAGAGAAAGGTTAATCGTTACTATTGTAATTAATTAGTATCATACATCAGGCTCCATGCCAAATACTTCATGTGCATTAGCGCATGTAATTCTCAGGGCATCTAGAAGGAAAAAATATGTCTCTGGGATGGAATTGCCCAAAGTCGGCAGCACTAAGTGGCAGAGGTGACATTCGAACCCAAGCCTGTTGGTCTCCGGGCTCTAATGTGGGACACTTGCTCAGGTTTTTGATATGGGGAGGGTCAGAGGCTACAGGACAGGCCCAGTGTCCTCTCTGACCACCCCCTCCCACCCCCCACCCCCAGGTTGGCTACCAGATTCGTTTCGAGAGCACGCGCTCGGCGGCCACGAAGATCGTGTTCCTGACGGTGGGGCTGCTCCTCCGGCAGATGCAGCGGGAGCCCAGCCTGCCCCAGTACCAGGTGCTGATCGTGGACGAGGTGCATGAGCGGCACCTCCACAACGACTTCCTCCTGGGGGTCCTCCAGCGCCAGCTGCCCCAGCGGCCTGACCTCAAGGTTGTCCTCATGTCGGCCACCATCAACATCTCGCTCTTCTCCAGCTACTTCGGCAACGCCCCCGTGGTGCAGGTGCCGGGGCGGCTCTTCCCCATCACGGTCAGTGCTGCCCACGCCTCCCGCCGCCCCCCACCCCACCCCCCAAGCCCCAGACTCCCCACCCGGTCCCTGGCCAACCTGGACATGTCGCTTCGCTTCTCTCCTTCTCTGTTCCCCATCTCTTTAATTAATGACCTTCTCTCTCTTTTTAAAGTTTTTCTGTATTTATTTTGTGGCTGCTGCACTGTTGCAGCATTGCACGAGCTTCTCATTGCGAGGCTTCTCTTGTTGCGGAGCACAGGCTCTACAGCTCGGACTCAGTAGCTGAGGCGCATGGACTTAGTGGCTCCGTGGCACGTGGGATCATCCTGGACCAGGGACTGAACCCATGTCCCCTGCATGGACAGGCAGATTCTTATCCACTGTACCACCAGGGAAGCTGCTATTTTCTGGGCATTTGCAGTGTCCTAGGGAGAGTGCTAACTGCTTGTTAGAGGAGAGCCCAAAATTTAAAGGCTCAAATAACACAGAAATTTTTCTTATCTAACAGAATAGAACCAACTTGTCCAGGCTGGTCCAGATTGATGAGCAATTCTGTTGCACATGGTCATTCAGGGACCCAGGCTCCTCCTTTCTCATCGCTTTACCATCTCACAGGGCAGGGTTTCTCAGACTCAGCACAGTTGGTATTTTGGGCTGGATAATTCTTGGTTGTGCCCTTCAGGGTGTTTATCAGCATCCCTCAGAAGTGGCAGGGCCAGGACTTAAATCCTGCTCACAGATAGATGTGGCACTGGGCCAGGTAGCTTCTGTTTGCCCTTCCAGATCTCCTGTGCCCTTCCCTACCTTCCTGTCTGCCCCGGCAGGCACTAACGGACCCCCCCTCCACCCAGCTTCTCCTTGGCCAGTGGAAAAGGAGAGGCCGCCCCTTCCCTCGAGGTCTGCAGTGGGCTAAACCTCGAAGCTCCTTCCAGGACGCCTCTCCGCACAGTCCTCTCCTTTATGGTTTGATAACCACTCCTTCCTCTTGTTCTTTGGGGCCAAGGCTTGATAACAGCTCTGAGGCTCCTCACGGCAGGAAATGCAGCGTTCCTTGTGGTTTCTGGATCTCAGTGCCCATCAATCTGTCTTCTAAGTAGTCATTAAAAACAGAGAGGGTGCTTTCAGAGAAGTGATTTTGAGGGTTTCAATTCCGACTCCACCCCTTAAAATTTTGTCATTGTTGGAGTTATACTCCAACTACAAAAGATTTATGTGTATCACAAGTGTATAGCTCAATTAATTTTCACGAATTAAATGTCTCAACGGGGACTTCCCTGGCGGTCCAGTGGCTAAGACTCCGAGCTCCCAATGCTGGGGAGCCGTGTTCGATCCCTGGTCAGGGAACTAGATCCCACATGCCGCAACTAAGACCTGGCACAGCCAAATAAATAAAAAAAATTTTTTAGTTTTTATCACAAGAAAAAATTTTTAAAAATACTTGAATGGAGCCAGTATCTAGGTTAAAAGGCATGAAACATTACCAGTACCCCAGAAACTTCCCAGTTACCTTGATACTTTGTCCTTTTCTCACATCCTCTTCAAGCTGAATATTTGAGACAGTTTGTCCTCTGTCTGCTGCCTGGCTGGTCTGTCCTCTCCATCAGCCTGTGGCCTCCCCACCCCCTGGTCACCTGGAGTGACCAGGTCTGCTCCTGCCTGGGGCCGTCTCCTCGCAGGTCGTGTACCAGCCGCAGGAGGCTGAGCCAACCACGTCCAAGTCAGAGAAGCTGGACCCGAGGCCCTTCCTCAGGGTGCTGGAAGCCATCGACAATAAGTACCCCCCCGAGGAGCGGGGCGACCTCCTGGTGTTCCTCAGCGGCATGGCGGAGATCAGCGCCGTGCTCGAGCCCGCCCAGGCCTATGCCAGCCACACCCAGCGCTGGGTGGTGCTGCCGCTGCACAGCGCCCTCTCTGTGGCCGACCAGGACAAGGTGCGGAGTGTAGCCGGGTGGAGCGGGGCAGGGGGTGCCTCGCTGCGTAGCCCAGGAGGAGGGGCTGGGGTGGCTGACACAGGACTGAGGCCACCCCACGACCCTGGGCTGTGGGCTGCAGAGAGGGGCCACTCACATCTTTCAGCTGGGGGAGGATGTTGCGGGGCGAGCTTCCTGATGAGGTGGGGGGCACTGGGGCTGGGCTTTGGCAGACAGGAGAATTTTGAGTAAAGGAAGAGGAAGGAAGGCAGTCCAGGTTGGGGGAACTAGCTTGAGCAAAGGCCTGGACGGAGCAATCTGGGAGTCAGGTGTGGGGAAAGGTGAAGAGACTGCCTGCTTGGAATGGAAGGGTGCTGGGGGACAGGTCTCTGGGTCACTGTCGGTCTAACAAATCACCCCAGGAGCTAGAGCATGGCCACTGTTACAGTCATTGTCTTACACGTCTTACGTGGTGTCTGTTGGTCAGGAATCTGGGAGGAGCTTAGCTGGATGGTCCTGGCTCAGGGTCTCTCATGAGTCGTGGTCAGGTGTCAGCTGGGGCTGCTGTCATTTGAAGGTTTGACTGGGGCTGGAGGATTCTCTTCTGAGATGGAGCACTCACTCACATGGCTGGCTCTTGGTTGGGGGGCCTTTCTAGGGGGCTACTTGGGAGTTCTCACAATGTGATGGCCAGCTCTTCCCAAAAGACCAAAGTAGAAGCCATAGCATCTTTTATGAGGTAGCTGTGGAAATCACAAACCATCACCTCTGCCCTGTTCAAAGGAACAGTACCAGGTGAGGCTGTGAATCCCGCGAGGTAAGACTGCCCCGGCCATCCTGGAGGCTGCCTGCCATAATCACCTCCAGGAGAGTCCCTTCAGGTCACATGTGGTTGTTTAGTGATTAAAGAAATAACCTTTGAGGGACCTCCCTGGTGGTTGGGTCCCGAGGTTAAGGCTCCATGCTTCCACTGCAGGGGACACAGGTTCCACCCCTGGTTGGGGAACCAAGAGCCCACATGCTGTGGGGTGCAGCCGTAAAAGTAAAAAACAAAACCAAAACACAGCCAAAAAGTTAAAAAAAAAAAAAAGAAAGAAAAGGAAGAAATAACATTTGAGCGCTTCCTAGTGCTTCTCTTGCACCAGGGGGCCCCTTTGGGACACGGTGGGGGCTTCCCCTCAAGCTGCTGGTCTGCTGGGGGCCGGATGGGCATGTCATCAACGATTCTACAAGTAGTAGAGGAAAGCCTCGGATATTCTGAGAGCAGAGTCTTGGTGGATTCAGGAAAGGCTCCCTGGGGAAGGGACTTTGCAAATGGAGACCTGAGAAAGCCCCATTCTGGGACGGGGGGCAGGAAAACGCATGTGCCAGCTAAAGTGTGTGGGGCACTTGTTTTGTGCTGGGCAGTGTCTGAACCACCCTGTCTGCCGGGTCCTGTGTCCCCATTTGACAGCTGCAGAAACTGAGGCATAGGCACTCAGGCAGAGTCACGTGACTGGCAGAGCCAGGCTGTAGAACTTGGTAATTTGGTATCAGAGCCCATGCTCCGAACCATCTGTTGGCAGACTTTCTGTGAAGAGGGTGGAATCTTCAGGTTTTATGGGCATGTGGTCTTTGTCACAACTACCCTGCTACAAAGCAGCTGTAGACTCACCAGGTGAGGCTGTGCTCTGTTAAGTTTGATTCACAAAAACAGGTCACAGAGTGGATTTGGCACACAGGCTGTAGTTGCTGACTCTTAACCACTCTTAACCACTGTGCCTGACTGTCTTTTGGGTCCATGAGAAGGGCTTGTGCAAAGGGCCTGGGGTGAGAGAAAGACAGGGCAGCTGGGAAACTACACGCAGAGTGGCTGGGTCCAGATTGTGAGGGGGAAGTCATGGGACCAGGGAGGTGCACAGGGTAGACCACCAGGGGCCTGGAAGACCCACTGCAGGCCTGGACTTTGTCCTGAGGGCACGGGGGGATCTTGGGAGGGTTCTGAGCAAGGTGGCGGGCAGTTCTGTTTGCTTTAGCAGATCCCTCTGTTGCATGTGAAGGCTGGATGGGAGGGGTGAGACCAGAGACCAGGGAGGAAGCTGGAGCGGGATCTGGGTGGGAAAGAATAGGCATGGACCGAGGCAGGGGCTGTGGCTTTGGGGATATTCAAGGGGATCGGCTGTGGCTGGATGGGTGAGGAGAGATGAACACCCAAAATGGCCCAGGTTCTGTCCCCAGTGATGCAGTAGATGAGGAGATGGGGGCCCAAGGAGGAAAGGGTTTGGTAGAAGGTGCTTAGGCTGTTTGAGACGTATGACTGAGGTCCCATGGGAGATCCACGAGGCCCCCAGACACAGGGGTCAGTGAGTGCCATGTTAGTTGTGCAAAGAGCCTGGGTGGGGTAGGACAAAGACAAGGCCCCAAGGCCACCTCTTTACCGCTCCCCAGGTATTCGACGTGGCCCCCCCTGGAGTCCGGAAATGCATCCTCTCCACCAACATCGCTGAGACCTCAGTCACCATTGACGGGATCCGCTTCGTGGTGGATTCTGGTAAGGGTGCCCCCTGGCTTCCCCCAGGACCTGGTGAGGTGTGGGGTTGGAGATGTGCGTGTGTAGTGAGGGAGCTCACACAGAGGCAGGGAGGTTGGTAGTGTTTGGGGCTGTGGAGAGTGGTGGCATCTTAGTCTCGTTCAGGCCGTCCAAGCTTGCCCCTGCCTCAGGGCCTTTGCACTTACTGTTGTCTCTGCTGAGAGCTGTCTTTCCCCCAGATATCCACACGGCTCACTCCCTCACCTCATTTCAGGACCTGTGCAAATGTCTCCCCAGTAGAGAAGCCCACCTTGTCCACGTTATCTAAGTGATCTCCTTTCACTGTCACCTCCCTCATGAGGCTTTATTTTTCTTCATAGTGTGGGGCATTATATTTTATATCCCAGCTAGACTCTTTTCTGCAAAGTCAGCATAGCTTAGTGGTGAGGAGACACTGGAACCAGCCTGGCCAGGTACCTTGCTGGCTGTGTGACCAAGGTCTGACAATCTCAGTGGGTCATTTTGTTCACTTGTAAATAATAATAATAAATAATAAAGTAATAATAGCACCTCCTTCAGGTTGTGAGGATTAGAAGACTTAATACGCTTGGGGGCTGAGGCCAGTACCTGGCACAGGGTGAACAAATGCTCAGTAAATGTTAGCAGTTACCTTACTGTATTGAATCTGGTACCATTGATGAGAAAAGGAAATGGCAAACCACTCTAGTATCCTTGCCTGGGAAATCCTATAGATAGGACCCTGGTGGGCTTCAGTCCATGGGGTTGCAAAGAATTGGGCTTGAGTAGCGACTAACACACACATAATTTTATGTACTGTTAGAAAATGCTGTCTGTTAATCAATGACATGTCACTAATTTTAAGGTGCATTCCATTTTGAGAGACAAAAAAGTATGAAAAAAGCGTGGTCTTGAACTGATGAAATCTGGTGTTTTGTTCAGCCCCGTGAACGAAGGGACTTTGTTTTGTTCACAGCTGTGTCCCTACTTCATAGTCCAGTGCCTGGCACCTGTGTGTGTGTGCTTAGTCGCTCAGTCGTGTCTGACTCTTTGCAGCCGCTTGGACTGTAGCCCTCCAGGCTCCTCTGTTCATGGGGATTCTCCAGGCAAGAATATTGGAGTGGGTTGCCATGCCCTCCTCCAGGGGATCTTCCCAACCCAGGTCTCCTGCATTGCAGGTGGATTCTTTACCATCTAAGCCATCAGGGAAGCCTGGCACCTAGTAGGTATTAATAAAATTTGTTGGACGACTGAATCTCTGAATAAAGAAAGGCATGAAGAAGTAAATGAAAAGATGCATGAATGAAGAAACTGAAGAATACATTAACAGAATGGTAGAGTGGGGCCCAAACTAAGCCCTGGGATAGTGTTACTAGAAGAGTCCTAAGTGAGGTGTTGGTCGAGGCCCAGGCACGTGGAGGGCCCACATGGGTCCTGCACACACCTTCCCTTCCCTTCCTGCTCCCCTTCTGCCCGCCCAGGGAAGGTGAAGGAGATGAGCTACGACCCACAGGCCAAACTGCAGCGGCTGCAGGAGTTCTGGATCAGTCAGGCCAGTGCCGAGCAGCGTAAGGGCCGGGCGGGCCGCACGGGCCCCGGCGTCTGCTTCCGCCTCTATGCTGAATCGGACTATGATGCCTTCGCCCCCTACCCGGTCCCGGAGATTCGGAGGGTCGCCCTGGATGCATTGGTGCTTCAGGTAATGCAGGGGCGGAGAGGAGGCTGAATCCTGAGTGCTGGTGCCAGAGAGGAATCCAGGAGATATTTAGACAGGGTTTCAGGGTCAGGAAGGGGAGGGTGGGCCACGCCACAGAGGGGAACTCATTCCTTCCAAATGTCAGATCCCACTATGGGGTGGGAACTGTCCCCCCCCAGTCCACAGGGTCATGGGAAGAAACTGGTGACTCAAGCAGAATGTTTTCAGCTGTAACAGAAAACCCACGAGGAAGTGGCTTTTTACTTTTTTTTAGGAAGTGGTTTTTAAAACTGGGGTTTCTCAATATGCTCTATGTCATGGCTTGTATCTCAGTAGTTAGTTTTGCTTAGACTAGGCTGCTGTGATTAATAGACCCACTTACATAACAGCCAACACAGCAGAATGTCAGTCCTTGGATTGGTTTCCTTTATTCCTATTAATAAAGGAATATTATTAAATATTATTATTAAATAAAGCAGTTTCCTTTATTCAGAGGTGTTTAGTCACTAAGTCATGTCTGACTCTTGCTACCCTGTGGACTGTAGCCCGCCAGGCTCCTCTGTCCATGGGATTTCTGAGGCAAGAATACTGGAGAGGGTTCCCACTTCCTTCTCCAGGGGATCTTCCCAACCCAGGGATTGAACCTGCGTCTCCTACACTGGCAGGTGGATTCTTTACAGCTGAGCCACTGGGGAAACCCTTATTCAGAAACCCAGGCCTTTTCCCTCTTGTGGCTCCATCATCCCTCCAGGGCCTTCATCATTTGTATCAGCCTGTGAGGGGGACAGAGCGTGGGACTTGGGTTTGGGAGGGTGAGGGTGGGTCCGCAAGTGATGTGCCTCCCTTCCACTCACCCCGGTGAGAACTCACGGCCCTGTCTCACTGCAGGGGAGGCTGGGAAGTGTAGTCCTGTGCTCAGGAAGAAGCAGAGAAGGACAGTGGGCGGCATGTGCCATGGGCTCAAGTGACTTGAACCAGCCCCCTTCCTAAGGGTGATGCACACTGATGGGTCTGTATTTGTTTGATTTCCTTTGGAAAAAGTGCCAGTTCTGACCCACTTCTTGGAGTTCCTGACTCATATAACCTGCTGTTTGAAAAATATTGGCTTGAACAAAATTTCACATAATGAGAAGTCTTGAGATAAGGAGGTTACAGCCTTGGTTGTTTAAATAGATTGGTGATGTCATGCAGGACCAGGTTTTATTTTTTTAATTTATGTATTTATTTATAATTTTTATTTTGGGGCTGTGCCTCGTGGCATGTGGAGTCTTAGCTCCCCAACCAGGGAGTGGACTTGTACCCCCTGCAATGGAGGCTTCCCTGGTGGCTCAGTTGGTAAAGAACCCACCTGCAATGCAGGAGACCCTGGTTCGATTCCTGGGCCAGGAAGATCCCCTGGAGAAGGGATAGCCTACTCATTCCAGTATTTTTTGGCTTCCCTGGTGGCTGAGACAGTAAAGAATCCACCTGCAGTGCAGGACACCTGAGTTTGATCCCTGGGTTTTGAAGGTCCCCTGGAGGAGGGCATGGCAACCCACTCCAGTATTCTTGCCTGGAGAATCCTCATGGACAGAGGAGCCTGGCGGGCTACAGTCCATGGGTTCACAAAAAGTCGGACATGGCTGAGCGACTAAGCGCAGCACAGCCCCTGCAGTGGAAGCTCAGAGTCTTAACCACTGGACCACCAGGGTTTTTTCTAGCTTTCCAACCTCAGCTTAGCAGCAGCTCTCCTAATAACAGTGATGATGATGATGACCATGATAGAAAATAATTTCACCTTGTATTTCTCATGTGCTGGGCTCTGTTCTAAGTCATATATATGACTGTTTTGATCGTCACACAACCTCTGTGTAGTAAGTAAGCTTCTTCCAATTTATGGATGAGAAAAAGGATGCACAGAGAGGTAAGATACCTTGATCCGTGTGGCACTCCTGGCAAGGGGCAGAGCCTGGACTCATCTGAGGCTCTCAGGCTCCAGAGCCTGCCTCATGAATGCACCTTCACTTTGGTAGCCACAGGTGGCACCTCCTCCTCCTTTACCTGTTTGGCAGCAGAAGCAATGAACTGCCCTTCTTTGTGGGTCTCATTTTTTTTTAAATAATTTTATTTTTATTTTTGGCTGTGCCAGGTCTTTGTTGCGGCATGAGCTTTTCTCTCGTTGTGGTGCTGGGGCTTCTTGCAGTGGCTTCTCTCGTTGCAGAGCAAGGGCTGTAGGGCTCTCGGCGTCAGTAGTTGGGGCTCCCGGGCTCTAGAGCGCAGGCTCAGTCGTCGTGGCTTAGTTGCTCTGGGGCAGGTGGGATCTTCCCGGACCAGGGATCGAGCCAGTGTCTCCTGCATTGGCAGTCAGGTTCTTTACCACTGAGCCACTAGGGAGGCCCCTGTGGGTCTTGTTTTTTTAAGGCCATGGGAACTTTTCCAGACACCCTGGCCGGTCTCCCATCCTGCCTTGTTGGTGGAACTGGGTCAGGTGTCCACTCTGTGACCTGTAATTGATCTGTAATTGTCCAGGAGGAAGGGAGGGCATTGCCTGACTGGATCAGAGCAATGATTTGCAGTCCCAGTTACATGTTGGAATCACTGGAGTGCCTAAAAGGTCAAAATCATCCGTGCTTTATCCCCCCACCCAGACCTCCTAATTTGAAGGTCTTTTGACAAGTGTCAGTGGTCTGCCAGAGCACCAGGGCTCGGTAACCAGGGAGGACGGTGGGATGGCTGGTTGAGGGCTGGATGGCCTGCAACTTCTGGTGGCCTCCAGATCAGGGCCAGGGGAGAAGTCACTTCACCCAGAGACTTTGGCTGAGCCCCCAGCTCTCTGAGCTTTGTCCTTTCTCAGAGTCATGTGAGCCACCATGCCAGCCTTACCTTCATCCCCTCACCAGAGGGGTGCTGTTTCCCCTGAGCCGTGCCAGGTCTGGTGATGGGTACACATTTCACCTCTTCCTCCCCACGAGCCCCTCTGTGCCACTGAACTAATCAGGATGCTCTTGTTGAAAGCGAAAGAAACCCGACTGAAGCTGTTGTATTCAAAATAGGGGATTTTATGGATTTGTGAGTCCATGTTGGGGGAGGTGGGGCTTAGGAAAAATAAAGGGTTTCTCCGTCTGCTGTGGATTGGCTGATATCCAGGCAGTGGGAAAAACAACCTCAGCTGCTCTGGGCTTCCACCCTGGCCCCTCAGAACCAGAATGGGTGCAGGAGCTCCTCTCTCAGCTCCAGGTTGCAAAGTCCCAGGGAAGGATTCTGATTGGCCCAGCTCAGGTCACATGCTCAGCCCTTTGTCAGTTGCTGTGACCAGGGGCTGAGAAACCTCAAGTGGTCCAGCTTAGATCGTGTGCTTGTTCTGTGGCCGGGGTCTGGGAGAAGAGCTGCTTGGTGGACACACAGATAATGGCCCGCCTTGTCCACTTCTATACAATGGGCCTCGACATTGGATGTATTTTTACAATTTATTTATTTATTTTTAATTGGAGGATGATTGCTTCACAATACTGTGTTGATTTCTGCCATATGCCAACATGAATCAGCCCTAGGTATACGTATGTCCCCTCCCTCTGGGCGTTTTAAAGTGTCACAGGTTTGTGATCCCCGAGTCCCCCAGTGTTCCCCAGTGGCTCCTGTGTTCCCCATTCCTGAGGGGGGGGGTTGACTGTCATTCCAGATGAAGAGCATGAGTGTGGGGGACCCCCGAACCTTCCCGTTCATCGAGCCCCCACCACCAACCAGCTTGGAGACAGCCATCCTCTACCTCCGGGACCAGGGTGCGCTGGACAGCTCAGAGGCCCTCACCCCCATTGGGTCCCTCCTGGCGCAGCTGCCAGTGGACGTCGTGATTGGTGAGGACCACCGCCACCCTGGGGGTGATCACTGAGGATCCTGAAAATGGGTGTGGGACGATGCTCACTCTCTGAGTTACCTGGAGGCAAGGGTGTTCTGTCTCTAGGCCCTGTCCACTCATTCACAAGTCCTCTGTGCCACACACAGTTCTAGCACCAGGGTTACAGCAGTAAACAAAACAGATGCTTCTTTCCTGTGCCCAGCCCAGCCCCAGCGTCACCCTGGTACCCGCTTTCCTGTGGTTATAAGGATGTCAAAACTGCCAGCCTCTTCCTCTTACTCATCCCTGAGTCATCCCAGCCCCTCCCAAGGAGCTTGCTAACCGAGGCATATTCATCTTCATCTTGCCCAATTCTCCTGATTCAGGACATTCTGTATCTACCAATTAACCATCTACGGCCCAGAGAATAGTCCCAGCTGAGCTTTGCCACCTGGGGCATCATTTCCCAAGCGTGGTGCTCAAGGGAGCTTGCTGCCCTTGTCAACGTTAAAGTCCCCATCATTGTGACATGCTAGAGCAGCTATGAGCAGCAGGCTGGGTACCCTGAGGGCCACCCACAGCCGTGGAAGTGGTTATTTCTGTTTGTGTTAGAAGAGGACAGGGCTAGTGCAGAGAGAATCACCTCTGAGAAAGAACGTTCTGTGAGCCTTTACTGTATGCCAGTGTGGAAGACTCTGTGGCCCTTATTTCATCTTCATTTGGTGAGGGTAGGACCTCCAGGCGTCCTATTGTACAGATGAGGAAAACAAGGCTCAGAGAAAGTGCATCACTAGCTCGCCAGGGAGGCACGCCCCAGCCAGGCTGGCACCGTCGGTCCCCGGGCCCTGCAGGGCAGGAGGCACAGATGACGCGGTGCTGGGCCCAGCTGGCTCATCACTGGTCTTCCTCCGTGCCAGTAAGCGCCCAGTGCTTCACAGGTGAAACAGTTCATGCTCATAGCACGTAGACACTGCTGTTAGCCCATTTCACAGATGGAGAAACAGAGGCACCGAGAGATGGAGGGACTTGCCTTAGGTGACAGAGCTAAGAGTTCTGGGACAGCCTTGTTTTTCTGCCCATCTTTATCTTACGAGGCTAGCTGTGTAACAGGAACTTTCTGGAAAGGTGGGCAGGGGAACAGTGAGGATGAGTCAGGTCACTGAGCTCTTGGAAGGTGGAAACACTCTTTCGTCACACTGGGAGCTGATTCTGGGTGTGATTCTGGCTCCCGAGGCCCTCTGGGAGTGAGGTGGAGGGTGGGTCAGGGGTCCCTGAGGAGTGGGGAATGCCGTCGGGCGCCCAGGAGGCTCAGCGCTGGTCCACCCCCAGGAAAGATGCTGATCCTGGGCTCCATGTTCCACCTGGCTGAGCCCGTGCTCACCATCGCCGCCGCCCTCAGCGTCCAGACGCCCTTCACCCGCAGCGCCCAGAGCAACCCCGAGTGCGCGGCGACGCGGCGGCCCCTGGAGAGTGACCAGGGTGACCCCTTCACACTCTTGAACGTCTTTAATACCTGGGTGCAGGTGAGCTCGGCAGCGCCCTTCCTCTGCCCCAGCCGCCTGGCTGTCGTTCTCACGGAGTCCGGGCTTTGCACCCCACCTCCACCCCAGGGAGGACCCCTGAGGCCACCGCGGACAGGGCCTGTCTGGGGAGAATCTCGAATCCACTTTTCATGGGACGAGCACATGCTGAGGGGAGCCTGGGGTCTCTAAGCACTGACTAAAGCCAGCACTGTCTGGCTTTTCAGATGCCTTAGGGGGTATCTGTGTGTTGAACACATGTTCCCTGACCAGGCCTGGTCCTGTCCTGAGCTGTGCTAGGGACCCGGTGATGACTAAACTTACCTGGCCCTGCCCTCCTGGACTCCCAGTCCAGCACAGAGAGGCAGATTGTCCCTGGTCAGTGACCACCCAGAATGGGCTGCAGTGGGAAGTCCAGGGGCCTCTGAGAGCCCCAGAGGGCTGTCTGACCCTGTGTAGTCTGGGAGGACTTCCTGTAGGAGGAGGCATTGGGCTGAGAAGAAGGAGAGCAGGTGTCGCTGAGGGAGGGCTCCCGCCAGCCTCACATCTTTCCAGTGGCTGGTGTTGCGGCTTGTCTGGGTGGTGGGTCGGCACCCCCCACCCCTTTCCTCAGCTGGTCAGGCCCTGACCTCCTGGGGTCTGGACCTCCACTCAGGTGAAATCTGAACGGGGCAGAAACTCACGCAAGTGGTGCCGCCACCGGGGCATCGAGGAGCACCGGCTATACGAGATGGCCAACCTGCGGCGCCAGTTCAAGGTGAGGTCTGGGAGAAGGGGTGGGGGCTGGCCCCCCGGGGAAGGCAGCCAGGAACAGACTTGGGACATGGGTGTGGGAGGAGGTAGAGGGAGAGTATCCGTGAACACTCTCCACAGCGTGGCATCTCTTCTTCTCTGACAGCATCGTCAGATCCCCTCCCCACACCCACCTCCCCCACCATCACATGGCTAGTGTGGGGTGGGGCCAGGGCAAAGAGGTGAAAATCGAGGAGGGCTTCCTGGAGGGGTGGACAAGGTCTGCCGTCACGAGTCACATCCTCACAAAAAACCTTGTTCTCAAGCTGGGGTGCTGAGGTGGCCACGCAGGCCGCGTGCTGGGAGGTGTGGAGCATGGGCTCTAGGGTGGGTGGGCTTTCGGGTGGGTGGGCTTCCCTAGTGGTGTTTGGAGGCACCATCAGGAGCGGGACACCTCAGCACTGAGTCTGAGCTCTGCCGCTTGCTAGCAGTTCAACCACGGGCAAGTTACTGGGCCTCTCAGGGCTTCAGCTTCTCCCTCAGAAAATGGGGAAGCAAAAAATAGCCCTACCTCCAGCATTCCTGTGAGGACTAAATGAGTTAAAACGTTGCAGATTTTCTTTATGTCTACTTTATTCATTTATTTGGGCTGTGCTGGGTCTTCCTTGCTGAGTGCCGGCTTTCTCTAGTTGCTGCGAGCGGGGCTGCTCTCTAGTTGCGGTGCTCGGGCTTCTCACTGCCGTGGCTTCACTTGTGGAGCACAGGCTCTCGGGTGGGTGGGCTTCAGGAGCTGTGGCGCTGGACTTAGTTACTCTGCAGCGTGTGGGATCTTCCCGGACCAGGGAGCGAGCTGATGTCCCCTGCATTGCTCCGTGGATTTGTAACCACTGGACCACCAGGGAAGCCCTGCAATTTTTATTGTTATTATTAAGATGCGGTTCTGCAGGTGGTTTGTGTCCTTAATATTCCATGGGCATCTTTCCCTTCGAGCACAAAAAAGCTCTGGTGCTGGCGAATTCTAGCCCCCTGTTGTGTGGCATGCCACGGAATGAAAATAAAACAGCCTCTGAGGTAGCCGTTCCCCTTGGCTGCAGACCTCAGTGCGCAGTCACCACCACGGCCTCCCGTGCGTTAATGGGTCCCCACGTTCACACATCCCCTTCGTACTTGACATCATCTCTCAACGTCTCTGACTTTCTAAAGAGTGGTGGTTCAACCTTTGTTGGGCCCCAGATGCTGAGGAACAGGTAAGTGGGGGTGCTTTTCCTTCTCTCACTCTCTCTGTCCCATCAGATATCCTGTCTCTTCTCATTGGTTGGGGCTCAATGGGAAACAGAGGGTCAATCCAGTAGGGTCCCTGGGAGGCTGTTTCTGGAGGCGTGGGCAGGAGGTCTGTCAGGGGCGTTGGAATCACGGGGACGGTCCATGATTTCTAGATTCCACACCCACTGCCCCCCACCCCCACCTCGGAGATTCTGATTCAGTCATTCTGGGTGGGGCACAGGTCTTGGCATTTCTTTTTTTAAGTAATTTTATTTATTTATTTATTTTTGACTGTGCAGGGTCTTCGTTGCTGCGTGGGCTTTTCTCCAGTTGTGGCGAGTGGGGGCTGCTCTCTAGTTGCGGCGCGCAGACCTCTCATTGTAGTGGCTTCTCTTGCTGCAGAGCACGGGATCTAGGGTGTATGGGCTCAGTAACTGAGGCTCTCGGGCTCTAGAGCGCAGGCTCAGTAGTTGTGGTGCAGAGGCTTGCTCCGAGGCATGTGGGACCTTCCCAGACCAGGGATCGAACCTGAGTCTCTTGTTTTGGCAGCCGGGTTCTTTGCCACTGAGCCACCAGGGAAGCCCCAGTATTTGTGACAACTTTCCAGATGATCCCAGATGCTGCTGCTGCTACTGGCCAAAGTACCACACTCCGAGAAGCATTTTAGTGTAGGAACCTCATGGGGCTGGTGCAGGCCTGGAGGGGCAGGTGGGCATGTAACCAGAGCCCGGGGACAGCTGGGTGGAGAGGGTGTGTGACCTGAGCCCCCAGGGAGGACCCTGAATGGTAATGGTCACCCAGCCTGGTCTCCTCCCTCCTGTCCCTCGGCCTGGGTGTTCCGTTGGCCAGCAACGAAGACAGTTCTCTTTTCTAGAACAGTTACGTGCCCAGCACCATGTAAAGAGTTGTTGTCTTTGGTTCCCTGACCAGGGATCGAATTTGGGCCCTGGCAGTGAAAGTGCCAAATCCTAGGACCACCAAGGAATTCCCAGAGAGTGGTTCTCATATAGCCCCTTTCAGCCCCAGCTGGGAGTTCCCAGGAGGGTCCCCGTTTGTCATTTGAGGACAGTGGTGGCTCTAAGGGTGAGGTCACGTGCCAGCCAGCTGCAGGCCCCCAACAGGAAAGTGCATCTGGGCCCAGAGTGCACCTGACCGTGTCCCTCACTCGGGCTCCATCTGCCCCCAGGAGCTGTTGGAGGACCATGGGCTGCTGGCCGGGGCCCAGGCCCCGCAGCCGGGAGACAGCTATAGTCGGCTGCAGCGGCGGCGGGAGCGCCAGGCGCTCTACGAGCTGAAGCGCCGGCACGAGGAGGGCGTGGGGCGCAAGCGCAAAGTGCTGCGAGTCCAGGACGACCAGGACGGCTGGTCCAGCGACGAGGACCGGGGTGGCTCAGCCTCCCGGGGGGCTGGCGACAGCGTGGACATCCAGGTAGGGCGCCATGGGGCAGTCTGGGGCCTGGGGCAGTGGGGATGGCGTTTATCAGAGCGGGGACTCCTCATCTCAGGAGGTGGGTTTCCGTGGACAGGTGTCTACCGGACCCCTGGGATCCCCAGATTCCAGTACCAGCCCCTTGGGCAGTGGGGAGGGCCTCAGGAACCCACCTCCCCCTGTGTTCCCCCCAGGACGTGAAGTTTAAGCTCCGGCACAATCTGGAGCAGCTGCACGCGGCCGCCAGCTCGGCCCAGGCCCTGACTCGGGACCAGATGGCCCTGCTCAAGCTGGTGCTCGGCCGGGGCCTCTACCCGCAGCTCGCCGTCCCCGACCCGTTTAACAGCAGCCGGAAGGACTCGGACCAAGTGTGTCTCCTCATCTGTGTCTTGTCATCTGTCATCCCTTCCCAGCGCCTGCTCTGTGCTGGGGTTACAGCAGTGACTGAGGCAGCCCTGGCCCTGTCCTTGTGGGGTGCAGTCTAATGATGGGGGCAGGGGAGAGACTTGTGCCCAGACAGTGACCCAGAGTGGGATGGGGACCCAGGAGCTGAGGGAACAGGAGGACCTGATCAGCATGGGAGGGAATCAGGGAGGGCTTCCTGGAGGAGGGAGTTTTGCGTTGAGATGAGGAGGAGGGAACCTGGCAGCAGGAAGAGCAGGTCTGAGCCTCCGTCCCCTGGCATCCGCCTTCTACTCCTCCAGATCTTCCACACCCAGACCAAGCAGGGCGTTGTGCTGCACCCCACCTGCGTCTTCACCAACAGCCCTGAGGTGCTGCACGCGCAGGAGCAGGCGGCCAGGGGCAGCGATGGGAGCCGAGGTACCAGGAGCCCAGGCGGGGCTGGGGAGAGGCCTGCCACTGGGGGTGTGGGGGGCACAGTGATCTTGGGGTGCTGCTTGCCGTCGGGGATTACCCCCTCTCACCTCCCACACTCTGCCTTCCCTGGGGCTGCTGACCTGAGGCTTGCAGGTCCCAAGAGCCACCCCTGGCTGGGTGGCCTTGGGCGCCCACCCCTCTCCCTGCCGAGCCTCGCCCTCCCCATGTGGTGCTGGCTGCCCGGAGCCCATCCCAAGGCCTGAGGTTTGCGCCATTAGAGCAGCGCCTTCCAGGAGAGGAGTCAAGGGAGCTCCGTGAACCTCGGGGCTTGGTCCTTCTCAGGGCGGGTGGGCCCCCAGCCCTAGTGTTCAGGCAGCTGCATTCGGTCTACCTTCCAGTGGGATCCAGGCCACAAGGTGGCCTCTGCTGAGGCTGCACTCAGGCCAGGCTGGTCTGCAGGGGGTGCCCTTCCCCGGGTGCAGGCTTCACACCTTCAGCGATGTGTGCTTTGTCTGAGCGCTGAAACACAACTCATCCTTCTCTTGTTTGTAAAGAGAGTAACACACTGCGTTAAAATGGCAAATACTAACCCCACAAGATAAAGTGTATGATTTTAAACACCAAAGATAGAATTTGAAATTTTCTCGCTAATCTTTTTCTTTGTAAAAAAAATGTATTTATTCTTTATGAAGGAGGATTGCTTTACAGTATCATGTTAGTTTCTGCCATACATCGACACGACATTTTTTTTTTTTAATGTTTATTTATTTGTTTGACTGCACTGGGTCTTAGTTGAGGCATTCGAACTCTTAGTTGGGCCGTGTGAGATCCATTTCCCTGACCAGGGATCGAACCCGGGCCTCCTGTATTGGGAGCTCAGACTTTTAGCCACTGGACCACCAGGGAAGTCCCTCTAATCTTTAAGTTGTGTAAATTCCTAGTCAATTTATCCTCTTCCTATTACAGTAAGTCACCTGCATATGAACAAGTTCCGTTCCAAGAACATGTTCTTAAGTCCTGTTTGTTTATAGGTCTTAACACAGCTAGGACCCATTTAACACAATCAGTTATGTAGTACTGTAATAGGTTTATAATATGTTCTCATCTTTGAAAGTTTGCAACGTATGTTGCAAATGTTTGTATGTAGGGGACTTACTGTACATTGGTTTTCTCCTTTTTATTTATTTTTGGCTGTGCTGGGTCTTTGTTGCTGCACGGGCTTTTCTCTAGCTGTGGTGCGCAGGCTTCGTTGCGGCTCCCAGCCTCTAGAGTACAGGCTCAGCAGTTGTGGTACATGGGCTTAGTAGCTCTGCGGACACGTGGGATCTTACTGGATCAGAGATCAAACCCATGTCTCCTGCCTTGGTAGGTGGATTGTTTACCCCTGAGCCACCAGAAAATCCCGTTTTTCTCCTTTTTGAAAACATTTGGGAAGTTCCAGGTATCTTTTAAGTAGAGAGACTGTGATGAACCCTCTGTGACCTTACCCAGCTGCAGCTGTCAGGATTTTCCATCCTTGTTTATTCTGTCTCCTTGATTTTTTCCCCTGTCTTTGCTGGAGCATGTTAAAGCAGGTCCCAGACATCTTACCAGTTAGTAATGATAATAAAAATCCTATTCATAAGGACTGTTATTTTGTATCACCACAG
Organism: Bos taurus; assembly: GCF_002263795.3. Classification (NCBI taxonomy): domain Eukaryota; kingdom Metazoa; phylum Chordata; class Mammalia; order Artiodactyla; family Bovidae; genus Bos; species Bos taurus. Next base: position 54,366,975 of record NC_037345.1, read on the forward strand.
TACTGTCATCCATCAGCCCTAACAAAATTAGCAACAATTCTTAATATCACTGAATAGCCGAAATCACATTCAGCTTGGTGGAGTGTTTAAGAACATGCCACAGACATTTTATCCTTAGGCATGTTCTTTGTGTGGCTATTTGAATGGGGCTTCCCTGGTGGCTCAGATGGTAAAGAATCTACCTACAGTGCAGGAGACCCGGGTTTGATCCCTGGGTCGGGAAGATCCCCTGGAGAAGGGCATGGCTACTCACTCCAGTATTCTTGCCTGGGAAATCCCACAGACAGAGGAGCCTTGCGGGCAGCAGTCCATGGGGTCGCAAAGAGTCAGACACAACTGTAGTGACTAACACTTCACTTCACTTGAATAGTGGGAGGGGGACAGACCGCCCCTGGGGGGATTGACGGGTGTGTGGGGGGGGTGGTGGGGTGGGGAGAGGATGCTGAGCTGTCCCCTTGACCCTCTCAGATGACAGGGACAAGATGAGCAGCAAGCACCAGCTTGTCACCTTCGTCTCCCTCCTGGAGACCAACAAACCATACCTGGTGAACTGTGTCCGCATTCCCGCTCTACAGGTGGGTCCCGTCCCAGCCTCCCCGCCTCCCTCCCAACTGCCAGGCGCCATGGCTGTGTTCCTCGGGGCAGGGGGCCCCCGGGGGTGGGGGTGGGCCTGGAGGAGCCATCTTCCCCCAGGCTGGCTGCTGTCTCCTTCTCCTGGTATCCATTCATTACTGGCCGAGCGCCTGCCTGGTGCCAGCGCTTGGGGAAGACACACAAGGCGGGACCCGGTCCCTGCGCCCCCGGAGCTCACATCTAGCTGGGAAGGGCGGGCAGTAGCATAAATGCAGTGCAGCACTGAATGATAAAGCAGAGCGCGAAAAGAACAGGGTAAAGGGACTGGGGAGGGCAGAGGTTCTAGCATGGAATTAGGCCATCTGGGTGGGCCTCATTGAGAAGGTGCAGTCAGCAAAGGCCTGAAGGTGGGAGGGCTGTAGGGCTCTCTGGGGGAAGAGCGACCTAGGCAGAGGGAAGAGCAAGTGCAAAGGCCCTGGAGCACCACGTGCAGGGTGTGAACAGGGAACAGCTGGAGCAGAGTCAGGGTGGGGGAGAGAGGCTGAGGTGAGGTCAGGGTGGCAGGTGAGACCAGATCTCCCTCCTCCCCACCACCAGAGGGTTCTGAGCAGAGCTGGATCAGGGACTGACATGGGGCAGAGTCCGCGAGCCCAGCGAGGAGCCGACTGCAATCACAGGACAGGAGCGGATGGTGGTGGGGACTGAGGATGGGCTGGGTGAATGGGGGGCGCGCAGGAGCCCACGCAGGCGGGCGCCGCTCTAAGATGCCTGTCCACTGCTTCCTGTCTGCTGCCCCCTCTCTTCCAGTCCCTCCTGCTGTTCAGCCGGTCCCTGGACACCAATGGTGACTGCTCCCGCCTGGTGGCCGATGGCTGGCTGGAGCTCCAGCTCGCAGACACTGAGAGTGCTGTCCGGCTCCTGGCAGCTTCCCTGCGGCTCCGGGCCCACTGGGAAAGCGCCCTGGACCGGCAGCTGGCCCACCAGGCCCGGCGGCGGCTGGAGGACGAAGAGGAGGAGGAGGAGGAAGCCCCTGTCAACCACAAGGAGGTGGCGGCCCTGAGCAGGGAGCTGCTGCAGTTCATGACATCCAAGGTACCCGCCTACTGTGCACCTGCCCCCTTGGCTGGAGGGGCCGTCAGCCACAGGGATGAAGGCTCCGGAGGGCCCTGGCTTCCAGCTCATCGAGACACCCACATTTGGGGGTTTTCAAACCAGAGAAGTTGATGACAGGCTCAAGGTCACACAGCTGGTAAGGGTGAACCCAAGATTTGACCCCAGGAGCCACCCCCTTAACCCCTGCAGCCCTCATTCAACAGATGTGTATTAATACCTGCTGCATCTGGGGTGCTGCTGCTGCTGCTAAGTCACTTTAGTCGTGTCTGACTCTGTGCGACCCCATAAACGGCAGCCCACCAGGCTCCGCCATCCCTGGGACTCTCCAGGCAAGAACACTGGAGTGGGTTGCCATTTTCTTCTCCAATGCAGGAAAGTGAAAAGTGAAAGTGAAGTCGCTCAGTCATGTCTGACTCTTTGAGATCCCATGGACTGCAGCCCACCAGGCTCCTCCGTCCATGGGATTTTCCAGGCAAGAGCGCTGGAGTAGGGTGCCATTGCCTTCTCCGCATCTGGGGTGCAGATTACCCCTTGGTAGCAGTTAAGGGCATGCGAGATATGAGAAAGAAGCTGTGAGGTACATGGAAGACAGATGGGAAGAATTGGACAGAGAGCATGCTTGGAACCGAACCCCCACTTCTTTATGTGGTGTGCGGGTTGAGAATTGCTTCTGATTCTACTACACATGGATGTGGTGGGACCCAGAGGACCAGAGAAAGGGGAATGGGCTGACATGCCAGAGAAGGGGCAAGGTGGCCACACTTGAGGGTCGGACTTGAGGTCTGAATGTGTTCCCACAAGGATGAGGAGGGAAGGGGCCTGAGGAGAGCAGGTAAGGGAGTGTTCTAGACAAGCCTTTGGTCATGAGTATCTTAAACCAGGGTGTGAGTGGCTTAAGCAATTGGCCTCCTTAACTGAAAAGTCCAGGGGTGTACTTCAGGCACAGCTGGATCCAGGTGCTCCCATTATGTCTACCTGTCTCCTGTCTGCTGATAGAGTCTGTCTGCTCTATCTTCTGTCTCTCTTTGCTCAGGTTTCCTACAGCCTCCGGCGGCTCACAGGGCTGGAAGCCCAGAACCTCTATGTGGGACCCCAGACCATCACAGCTGCCCCCAGTCTCCCTGGCCTCTTTGGCAACTCTACCCCGTCCCCCCACCCCACCAAAGGGGGCTACGCAGTCACTGACTTCCTTACCTACAACTGCCTCACGGTGAGCACAGACGCGCACCTTGGCCCCTCGTCCTCCTGCCCCTGAGAGTGAGATTTTAGAGATTCCCCCTGGCACCCCCAACCACATTCCAGCTTAGTCCAGAGATGCAGTTTCAGAAAGGGCCTGCCAGCCCTGAGGGCTTCTGGGAAGGTCCCAGGCTGGTGGTGGGGAGTGGGGCAGGGAGCCAAGCCCTGACACAGCCCGCTGTCACAGAGCGACGCGGACCTGTACAGCGACTGTCTCCGCACTTTCTGGACCTGCCCGCACTGTGGCCTGCACATGCCCCTGACGCCCCTGGAGCGCATCGCCCATGAGAACACCTGCCCTGAGGCTCCGCAGGGCGGCCCCCCAGGTGAGGCTGGGGCGTGGCCCGGATGCCTGTGTCTGCCCAGCTGTCCGTCCAGCCTGGGGTTCTTTCCATGCATCTGGGTGTCCTCAACCCTCTGCCTGGCTGGTGGCTGGTGCCACGATGGGCTCTGTCACTGAGACCCAGAGCATGGGACACGGAGGGCCTGGAGCCACCTCATTCGCGTGTCTCTGTCTGTCTCTCTGGTCTCTGCTGCCGCCTCTCTGACCCGCCTCTGCTTTTCTGTCTCTCTGCCTGTTTCTCTTTTTCTCTGTTGTCCCCGAGCCGTCTCTGCCTCGGCCACATCCATCCTGTTGTAACCCAGAGGACGCCACAGTGGGCAGACCTGGGCAGAGTCGGCTCTGGTGCGTCCCACGCCACACACACGCGCTCACGGGGAGATGGCTGCGGGGCCATGTGGTCCCACTCCAGGGCTCTCTCTGTCTCTTTCAGTCTCTGTGTCTCCACTTGTGTTTTTCTCTGTCTCTCTCACCCCGTGGGGACACAGAGTAAAGACTTGCCTCTGTGTGTGTGTATTAATCAGGGAAGGCTTCCCGGAGGAGGCAGAGCTGGAGTTCTGCAGAGGCCAGGAGAGAGCCTGAGCCACAGAGATTCCTGGAATTTGGGTGGGAATGAGAGCACGCAGTGGAGCACGGCCCCTAACCCCCTTCTCCTCTCCCCTAGGGGCTGAGGAAGCTGCCCCCGAGCCCCCCCAGAAGGCATCTGCTCTGCAGAAGCCTTACCACTGCGAGGCCTGCCAGAAGGACTTTCTGTTCACTCCCACGGAAATCCTGCGGCACCGGAGGCAGCACGTGTGAACCCAGCCCATCCCGGACCAGGGCCAAGGCCAGGACTGCCGCCCTCGCCCCCAGCCTAGGCTCGGAACTGTGGTCTGGGCCCAGCCCCGAGGTGGAGGGAGCATAAATACGTGAATAAACTCTCACGGATGGACTTGGGTCTGAAAGCCTGCCCGTCCATAAAGTGCGCTTCCCAGGTGGCGCAGTGGTAAAGAACCCGCCTGCCAATGCAAGAGATGCAGGAGAGGCGGGTTGGATCCCTGGGTCAGGAAGATCCCCTAGAGAAGGAAATGGCAACCCACGCCAGTATATTTGCCTGGAGAATCCCCATGGACAGAGGAGCCTGGTGGGCTACAGTCCATGGGGTCACATAGACGTGACTGAGCACATGCGCACACACATCCAGGAATCAGCAACCGTCTCTGCTGGTCCTTCCCGTGGCCTGACTCTTATCCCTCCTGTTGCAGCAGCCACCTGATGTGTCCTGGGGTAGATCCCGGGAGTTGAGGCTGAGCAGGGACCTCAGACTCCAGGTCCAGGGTCTGATCGCCCCTGGCGACTGCTCTCTCTGAGTCTGTCTCATGGCCTCTGCTTTCCCTCGAACTCAGAGACCCCGGCCTGGCGCATTCACGTGTGTGGCTTTGGGAGCTGGGTGAGGGGAGGTCAGTGTTCTGTGGGCCCACGGGCTGCCTGGTCACGGGGCCCATTCTGCTGTGCTGTCCGTGGGCAGTTCTCAGCCGTCCCCTCGGGCTCCCCCACCACGTCTCCCCACGGAAGTGAAAAGGAGACGGACTGCTGTGAACAACACTGCAAGTAAATTCCACGACTCGGTTTGAAATCTGGGTGATGGCAGGATGGATGTGGTCAAGACAGAGATCATCGTGGGGTAGAGGAAAGAACAAGAGACCCAGCAAGAAAGAAACAGACACAAACCACCTGAGCTCCAGAAGAAATAGATAAAACGGCACAATGCTGTGTATCTGTTGGGTTGGCAAAAAAATTCATTTGGGTTTTTCATAGCAGCCTACAGAAAAACTTGAATGCACTTTTTGGCCAACTTAATACTAAGGCGATTTAATCCATAGTTAGAGACGCAGAGGACAGGCTTGGATGGGTTCACTGGTGACCTCCAGCAGACAGGGACTGAAGGCATGACACTCAACAGCGGCTCGTTCACAGTGTGGAGGAGGATGGCTCTGGGCCAGCACCGCCCTAATGTCAGAACCAGACCCAGAACCCCTTCCTCGAGCTTTGCCAATTCAGTTAGCCACAGATAAAAAGAACAGTACTACATCGTGGCCGGGGGCATTTACTCTAGCGAAACAAAGTCGATTTAACATTTGAAAGGCAGTTAATATGATTCAGGGGCTTCCCTGGTGGCTCAGACAGTAAAGCGTCTGCCCGCAATGCGGGAGACCCTGGTTCAATTCCTGGGTCAGGAAGATCCCCTGGAGAAGGAAATGGCAATCCACTCCAGCACTCTTGCCTGGAAAATCCCATGGACGGAGGAGCCTGATAGGCTACAGTCCATGCGGTCGCAAACAGTCGGACACGACTGAGTGACTTCACTTTCACTTAATGATTCACCCCATTAAAAACAGAAAAGGCGTTTGACAGATTTCAACACCTCGTGGCCTTGGATAAAGCCCCTAACTTCTCTGTTCCAGCGTTCTTTTCTCTCTGACGAATGCAGCCAAACTATTTTTCTCAGAAGGTTCCTTTTGATACAGAGGTCCTGGACTTACGTTTAATAAATAAATATAAAAATAAAATTTAATAATTAGAATCATTAATAATATAATAAAAATTAAAGTGCAAGTAATAAAGTGGTAATTGAACTAAGTCAAAATTAGAAAACTGCCCTACAAAAGATACTAAGAAAAATAAAAAATGAAAAGGCAAGTGTAGACTTGGAGAAAATCCTATATATATATGACAGATATGTCATATAATTGTACATATTACATAAATATAGAAACTATGTTATACAAAAAGTTCAAATCAATAAGACAACTGCTTTATAAGTGGCAAATACTGAATATAAACCCCCAAAAATAGAAAAACATGGTTAATAAGCCCATGAAAAAAGACTTGCCATCATTAGCTGTCAGGGAAATGCAATTAAAACCGCAATAAATATCTCAATAACGCTCATTAGAATGGCTAACGTAAAAAACCCAGCACTAAGTCCGTATGTGGCACAAGCAGAGTTGCCATATGTTGCTGGTGGGAGCGTTAATTGGTAAAATGACTGGGAAAAAAATTCAAGAATCTCCTAAAATTGAACCTGGGCACGTCCTCTATGACCCGGCAGTTCCACTTGTAAACACACACTCCGCAGAAGCGCACGAGTATGTTGTGTGTTGGCAATAGCACTATTTGTAACTGGAACCCCGCCAAATGCCTCTCGACAAAAGAATAGTTAAGCAAATTCTTACAACAGAAGGGCCTAAACCACAGCTCCATGCAACCTAATGGGGGTTGGGGACGGGGCGGGGCAGCACCAACCAGGCTGCTGGAGGGGGCGCTCAAGGTTTGTTTCTTGGTCTGGGTGCTGGTGGCACAGGTAGGTTTCATTTGCTGGGAAGATTCACCAAGCCAAAGATCCATGCACTTTGCCGTATATCATGCTTCAAGAGCAGATTTTTAAAGGTTGGTGAATGAATGCCTATCAACTTTGCATTTTGAAAGATCCTGCTAGATTGAAGTTGTACAAATTCCCCTCAAAGAAGATGAAAGCACCCATTTCCCTAACAGCCTTGCCAGCACTTAATCCGGCTCAGTCTGGGTCGCCTATCAGAATAGATGTGTTTCCCTGGGGAACTAATGGATAGTAAGAGCCTCTGGAACTGTCAAGGAAGGGCCATAGAATTCACCGTTGAGGAGCTGTGACCCCATTCTGATAGATGCTCTTACGGCCATCTCTGGGCATTTAGAGTTTCCTCCCTTCTTTCACATATTTTAAAATCTTGTAGAATGTATTTTATTTTAATTTTTGGTTGGACCAGGTCTTCCTTGCTGTGCAGTCTCTAGTAGGAGCAGGGGCTCCTCTTCATTGCATTGTGCCTGCTTCTCATTGCCACGGCTTCCCTTATTGCAGAGAATGGACTCCAGAGCTCAGGCTCAGTAGCTGTGACCCACAGGTTTAGTTTCTCCGTGGCATGTGGAATCTTCCCAGACCAGGGGTCAACACACGTCCCCTGCATTGGCAGGCAGATTCTTATCCACTGCGCCACCAGGGAAATCCCTATTTCTCTAGTTTCAATACCTTGAGTTGGGAAGTCATTTTCAGGGGCCATAACAGAAAAGGGATAGAGACAATAAAGGAAATGTTTTGAGGGGGTAAAGTCATCATAAAGCCAAAAGACAAGCAGCAGACTGGGAGAGGTGTTTGTAACATCTATGATGAATTGAAGCTTAAGGTCTAGAATATATAAAGAGCTGCTACAAACCAATAAGAAAATGACAAAGAACCTAGGAAGGACAGAGTCAAAAGATTTGAGTCCACACAGAAGAGGAAATAGAAATGGCCCAGAACAGTGTACAAAGATGCTAAGATTCACTCGCAATTAGGGAAAATAAGAATGATTAATTCAGTACAGCCTGTTTGGAAGGACGTTCGAGAGAATCTATCAAATGACATGTAAAAATGCCCCTTCCCTTGGACTAGTGATTCCACCTCCAGGAAGTTATCCTATAGATACACTTATGTCTGGAAATGACATATGGTCACGGATATTCATGCCAGCTTTATTTGTAGGAGCAAAAGATGGGAAACAGCTTAAATGTCTCTCCATATGAAACTGCTTAAATATTAATAAAACCCACCCAATGTAATGGACCACTATGCAGACATGCCGAACAAAAGCAGGCTTTGTACTGACACAAAAAATCTCTAAGTTATACTAAGTGAAAGCGAGCAAGTTACAGAACCGTGTGTCAGATGATCCCATTTTTTGAAAAATGGAAACATTTTGTGTGCGTGTGTGCGTGCGTGCGTAGTCGTGTCCAACTGTTTGCGACCCCCTGGCCTGCCAGGCTATGGTATTCATGGGATTCTCCCAACAAGAATACTGGAGCGGGTTGCCGTTTCTTCCTCCAGGGGATCTTCTCAACCCAGGCATCGAACCCACATCTATTATGTCTCCTACATTGGTAGGCCGATTCTTTACCCCGAGCCACCCACCAACCCGGGAAGCCCTTTGCATACGAAGAAGCCCTTTGTTTGCATTTGCTCACGTAACTGAATAGCATTACACACCAGCTGTAACAGATTCACAGCAAACTTAACTAATGGTCATCTCTGCAAAGGGGAGGGAGGGAGAGGAGGGGTGGGGAGGCAGGAAAGAGAGGTTTTCTTTTTAAATGTATTGAGGTCCAGTTTACATACAATAAAATGTCAGTTCATTTTGGCAAACACACCTGTGTAACCACCATCCCAATCAAGACAGAGCATTTTCAACACTCCAGAAAGTTCCATGGTTCCTGCCTCTTATGGTCAGTGTCTCACGCCAACCTCAGCCCCAGGCTGATCTTTTCTCTGTCACCATTTATTAGATTTCTCTTTTCTAGAATTTCACATAAATGGAGTCATACAGCATGTCCTTTTTGTGGTATTCCATTGTCTGAATATGCCACAGCCTCTTCATTCTCTAAATGTTTGGGTTATTTCCAGTGGGGAGGTACTATTTATGAAATAAAGTTGCTATGAATGTTCACATGTAAGGTTTCATGTGGACCTGTTTTCATTTCCCTTGGGTAAACACTTAATGACCGGAATTGCTGCCTTAAGTAATTGCTACACTGAAGGTGAGTTATGTTTATGTTTAAAAGAAACCGCTAAACAGTGTTCCAAGTGGTTCATTCATTTACCTTCCCTCTCACAGTACGAGTGTTCCAGTAGATCCACATTGTGGTTTTTAATTTGCATTTCTCTGTTCCCTGATGACAAATGATGACGTGGGGCATCTTTTCATGTTGGATATTTGGATCATCTCTTTTGTGTAGCACCCATTTATATGTTAGATCTATTTTCTGTTGGGTTGTCTTTTTTCCCCCTCATTTGCAGAGGTTCTTTAGATAGTCTGGATACAAATGCGTGTTGAATGTCTGTACTCCCAGTGTCTTTTTATTTGTGGTTTGCCTTTCTATTTTAACGATGTCTGTTGAAGAGCAGAAGTTATTCGTCTTAACATACTTCAGTTTGTCCAATCTTCCTGTACAATTAGTGTTTCTGTGTCCTGTTAAAGATATCCCACAACTATTTACTGAGCACGTATTATGTCCCGGGCTGGAGAAAGAAATGGCAACCCACTCTGGTGTTCTTGCCTGGAGAATCCCGTGGACAGGGGAGCCTGGTAGGCTGCCGTCTATGGGGTAGCACAGAGTCGGACACGACTGAAGTGACTTAGCAGGAGCAGCAGCAGCAACTGCTCTAGCAATCTGGACGGGAAGTCTAAACTTGGCTCTTAGGAAGCTTTCCGCCGCAAACACTTGCACGCATGCGCAGACTGCGTGACGTGGTTCTGTGCTACTTGCTTCGGCTATTTCTCTAGAGGGGACTTTACTGTGATGCTAGTGCCATCCGAGGCCTCAGGACCCTTGTTCAGACCTTTTTCAAGATCCTGCATCTTATGCTTTGGTAGTTCTATATTTTTCCAAAATAGGGCGCCCCAAATCGTATGAACCTCAGGCCCCATAAAACCTGGATCTACCTCATTATGACAGAAAATTCGAAGCCACAAAGACTCTCATCAGTTGAGTGATGGCTGAGTAAATTTCGCCCTGGAGCTCTCCTTGGTTGTAGAAAAAGCAAAGTCTCCACTCAGGGTAGACTCATGGACTCAACATGGACTAGGGGACTCACCTCGTGGTCCAGTGGCTAAGACTCAGAGCTCCCAATGCAGGGGCCCTGGGTTCGATCCCTGGTCAGGGAACTAGGTCCCACGTGCCACAAACAACTATGAGTTTGCATACCACAACTAAAGATCCCACGTGCCACAACTAATACTCGGTGGCACTAATACTAGCCAAAGTAAAGAAATAAAAATAAGTATTAAAAAAAAGAAAATGGACTCAGGAGCCAGATGATCTAGATTCAAATCCTAGCCCTGCTACATACTTGCTGTGCAACCTTGGACAGGTTACCCAACCTTTCTGGGCATCAGCTGTTCCATCTGCATAATGGAGGGTAATGAGAATATCTTTCTTGCTGGATTGTTTCAAAGATTAAGTGCATCTGAAAAGATTACGTGAATCCATATATGTTATATAAAACGCTTAGAACAGGACCTGGCACATAGTTAGCATTATTTGGGTGTTTGCAATCACACCAAAGTGCATGCAACTTCACCTGGAAATTGGAGAGAAATACAGATGGTTCAAAGAGCTTCCCAGGTGTCCCTAGTGGTGAAGAACCCACCTGCCAATGCAGGAGACGTAAGAGACACTGATTTGATCCCTGGGTTGGGAAGATCTCTGGAGGAGGGCATGGCCACCCACTCCGGTGTTCTCGCCTGGAGAATCCCATGGACAGAGGAGCCTGGTGGGCTACAGTCCATGGGGTCACAAAGATTTGGACATGACTGAAACGACTTAGCGTGCATGCTTGGGCACAGATGGTTCAAAGGAGAGGACATTCTGCAATCGGTGCTCAAGACTTCTGACAAATGCTCTTAACTTTTGACCCAGTGCTTGTACTCTTGGGAATGTACCCTAAGGAAATGGCCAGGAGTTTGGGGAAAAGCATAAGGAAAAGGCAAGTGCAAGGCAGGTCCATCAGAGCGCTGTATAGGACAGAGGGAATCATGGTCATGGTCGCGGGGGAGGGAGGCCTCTGTGTCCACTAACCCAGGGGTCAGACGCACCTGTAGTAACTGGAGTGTGTCTGTGTTTGGATGCTTTGTGCAGAAAGCATATAGGCTCTGCCTCCATTCACGATGGGACTCATCGAACTGACCTCATGCTCAAAGCCTCTTGGGTGTGGCATTCCAGAGGACTTTTTTCCCCTTCTTATCACTTTTCCCAGCTTTTCTAAATTTTATATAATGGAGAAAACTTAAAAAAAAAAGAATTTCTGCAAAAAAAGAATATGCAAAGATGTTTGCTATTATGCTATTGGAAGAAAAAAAGACCAGAAACAGCCCAGAAGTGGAATAGGAAATAGGCTTTTTAACAATCATTAGAATGGCACACCAAACAAAGCGATATTTCACAGCTTCCAGCAAATTTAATTTAGAAAGAATTTAGAATGACCTGGAGAAATACTCATGATTAGCTACAGAGAAGAATTAAATGAAGAGGACACACGATGACACCCAGTAAAACCCTTGGGCTCACATAGAAGACTCGCAACATGTCCTCTTCTCCCAGGGTCCCCCCTACACACACACACACACACACACTCACAACTGCTTTGGCCAAGGTCATTGGTGACCTCAGTGGTTAGTCTTTGGTCTTCATCTAGGTCATCCTCATCTTAATAATAATCAGCAGCCAATGGCTCACTCCTTTTTTCCCAGGACTAACCTCCTTTTCGGAGAAGGCAATGGCACCCCACTCCAGTACTCTTGCCTGGAAAATCCATGGAGGAGGAGCCTGGTGGGCTGCAGTCCATGGGGTTGCTAAAAGTTGGATATGACTGAGTGACTTCATTTTCACTTTTCACTTTCACGCATTGGAGAAGGAAATGGCAACCCACTCCAGTGTTCTTGCCTGGAGAATCCCAGGGACGGGGGAGCCTGGTGGGCTGCTGTCTATGGGGTCGCACAGAGTCGGACAGGACTGAAGCGACTTGGCAGCAGCGGTAGCAGCAACCTCCTTTTCCCACCCCCAATGCCAAAGCAAACATCTTCTCTAGGATCAAGTGCGTTCTGCCATTTCCCTGCCTGCCACAAGCCAAGGGTTCAGCACTTTATCTTCAGGTGCCATGTAGAAATTGGGTGGTGCTCTCACTTCTTAAAAGTCTGGCCCTGGGACTTCCCTGGTGGTACAGTAGTGAACACTCCACACTCCCAACACAGGGGACCTGGGCTCAATCCCTGATTGGGGAGCTAGATCGCACATGCTGCAATTAGAGAAGGCTGTGCATCACAAAAAAAAGATTGGCCCTATTTCCCCAGATCCTTTCCCCACGTCCCTGCCCTGGCCTATCACCCCCGAAACCCACAGGAGAAGCATTCCTTGTCTTGCCCAGCTTCTGCTGATTTGCTGGCAATCTTTGGCATTCCTTGGCTTGTATCTACACCACTGCAGTCCTCCGTCTTCACGTGACTGTCTTTTCCTTCTGGAGTGTCTGTCCATGTCCAAATGTTCCCTTTTAATAAGCAACATTTTTATAAGGAACATATTAACAGTCATGTTGGATTAAGGCCCACTCCCCATGACCTCATCTGAACTTGATCATCTGCTAAGACTCTCTTTCTAAATGAGGTCACGTTCACAGGTGAGGATTTCAGTGTATCTCTTTGGGGGACAGAATTCCACTCATAACACCCCCCAGTCCACTTTCCACGTGGCAGCCTGAGCGGCAAAGCGCAAACCCAATTCTGTCCTTTGTCTGCTCTACATTCTTCCAAGACAATGGCATATTATCAGCCATGAGCCAGAGGAACCTTGAAAATACTATGCTGAGTGAAAGAAGGGAGACTCAAAAGACTTCATGTAGTATAATTTCATGTATAATCAAAAGATTCACATTTATTATATTTGCTTAGTAAGAAATGTCCAGAACAGGCAAATCCATAGAGTCAGAGAAGGGATCGGTGGTTGACTGGGACTGGGCGTTGGGATGGGGAATCAAACGTGAGTGCTAAGTGGTTGAGAGTTTATTTAGGGAGTGATGAAAATGTTCTAGAATCGACTGTGGTGAGGGAAGCACAACTCTGTGAAGACACCAAAGGCACTGAACTATACACTTTCAATCGGTGAATTTTATAGCATGTGAATTATATCTCATTAAAGCCACCCAGGTGGCGCTAGTGGTAAAGAACCCGCCTGCCAATGCAGGAGACATAATAAACGTGGGTTCGAGCCCTGGGTCGGAGAGATCCCCTGGAAAAGGGCATGGCAATCCACTCTGGTATTCTTGCCTGGAGAATCCCATGGACAGAGGAGCCTGGTGGGCTACAGTTCGTAGGGTCGCAAAGAGTCGGACACGATTGAAGCGACTTAGCAGGCACAAGGCTGCTATCTTTCTGGCTCCCCAGCGCCCTCTGGAGGAAGCCCGGGCTCATTGCCTGGTCCTACATTCTAGTGCGTTCGCGCAGGACGACCCCACACTGCTGTGGACACGAAACTCACAAGAGGCTACAAAGCCACACAGAGAGAGATTGCTGTGTACAAGGAGGTCCCCAGTTATAAAGACTCGCTTGGCCACAGGATCCCACCCAGACACATCCCCAGACACAGCTATGGACCATACCAGGTAGCCCCGTGGCCTCGTCCACCATCCCAGTCAGACACCAAGGTGGGCATTCTGCCAGCTGTTGAGAATGTGTATCTCAATTGTGCATTCCAGAATCGGGCAAGTTATCACACGATGGGTTCGGGGATGCCCTGGGCCATGGTGAGACACATCTGAGCAGAATAAAAACTGATCACCTGAAATCCACGAGGCCCCTCTGACTGATGGCCACGGTGACATTTGAGGTCTTCAGAAATCAGCGTTAGCTCAGATACCAGTGTCTGGAAGTCCCTGAAGGTCTGATTATTTCTTTTCCCCCAATGCACAGTGACCCTGGTCAAAGGCTGTAAGTCCCTTTCGGGAAAACTGGTAAAAAGATTAACGGTATGAATTTGGGTCAGAGTACTGGGGTCCTTCCTTGAGGGGTCCTGGTCTCTCCTCATTCAAGAAGTCCTGTATCTGTGACCTGGGGATTGATAGAGGAGCTGTGATTATCCGGTTTTAGGATTCAGGTTTGACTTTGTTTCACTAGACCCAGAACTCTTCCACGCATACAGACCAAGTAAGAACTTAGTGGACAGGGCATCTATTTTCCCCTTAAGAGTGTCAAAATCAACTACCAGGGCCTCTTCTGATCGCTGTTTGCGGGACTGTCCCTCGTGGTGGCCACGCCCACACGCGGTGGTCACGCCCACCTGGCCTTCGGCTGCTCGGTGCCACGTCTTGGTCCCAGCCTCCCGGATCCGATGATTCCCCACTGCATTTAAGTTGCCCAGTTCAGGGGCGGCCACCATGAGGTCTGGTCTGCAGAGAAGAGCTGCGGTGGGGACACAGCCAAGGCTATGGACACACGCAAGGTGGTCCCCAGTTACAAAGACCCATCGTGCCCCACAGTCCACCCAGAGGCTCGTAGTTATGGACACACGCTCACACGGAGGCATACAACCTATATCGAGGGACGGCGTGACAGCCACAGCCATCACGCAGCCCTTCATCAATGACATACATCCCTTTCAGGAACAGGCTCGGCGGCGGACGCAGTCCTGGTGGCAGCCACTACACCAGCAGCCACGCACACACACACACACACACACCACCACCCGGACCTACTACCACCCGGCATGCAGGCCACGCCGTAGACCCGTTAGAGTCCCCACCTCCCTGGGCCCGCCCACTCAGCAACACCCACCCACTGCACAGCCTGCCCCAGAAAGCAGTTCAGCTGGTTCCTCACCCCAGGCAGTGGGGGAGGTATTTTTAGTTACAATTAACCTTCCGTCCAATTTCTCTTCTCCCCCATGGCACATTCAATTGGTTTAATTAGAGAGGATTAAATGAAAGGTATTTCCAGTCGGCGCTGGAAAAGGTGGGGGAGGGGGAGAGAGAAGCGTCCCCTCCCCCACTTGCCAACCCCCAAGCTGCCCCCTCGCCAGCCAGGCCAGGTCACAACAGTGTGAGAGCTTCCCCTCGGAGTTGCTGTCAGCTTGGCCCAGCCCTGTGCCCTCCCTCTAATCCTCCCGTGTGTGTGTGTGTGTGTGTGTGTGTGTGTGTGTGTGTGTGTGTGTGTTCAGACACGACTTCCCAGACTCTTGGCGATCCTATGGGCCAGGCTCCTCTGTTCATGGGATTCTTCAGCCAATACTACTAGAGTGTGTAGCCATTTCCTTCTCCAGGGAATCTTCCCGACCCAGGGATCAAACCCAAGTCTCCTGCATTGCAGGCAGAGTCTTTACCATCTGAGCCACCAGGGAAGCCACTGGAAGTCCTTCTTGCTGTCTAGCTCACATCCATCCCATTTCAGTCCCCGAAAGTTTGGGGAGAGACAAACTCTAATCACAGTCACTGAAACAATATCTGACTCAGAAAGCAGTTTGTGGTAGGCCCTTTAAAAATCATGGATTCTTAGAATTAGTATTATTTTTTTTTAATGAGAGGCAGTGAAGCAAGTGGTTAATGCACAGGCTTCTGAGCTGCCAGACTATGCTGGTTAGAATGGCAACCTCCACTCTCCAGCTCTGTGACTCCGGGTGAACGATTTCACCTTTCTGGGCCTCAGTTTCTTCATCTGGGAAATGGGGTCAGTGATCACACCTCCTCCTGGGGTTTAGTGTAAGAGTTTACTGAGTTGGTAGATATAAAGCTCCTAGAACAGTCTTTGGTTGTTTTAGTCGCTCAGTCATGTTCTTTGGAAGGAATGATGCTAAAGCTGAAACTCCAGTACTTTGGCCTGATGCTGGGAGGGATTGGGGGCAAGAGGAGAAGGGGACGACAGAGGATGAGATGGCTGGATGGCATCACTGACTCAATGGACATGAGTCTGAGTGAACTCCGGGAGTTGGCGATGGACAGGGAGGCCTGGCGTGCTGCGATTCATGGAATCGCAAAGAGTCGGACACGACTGAGCGACTGAACTGAACTGAACTGACATGTCCAATTCTTTGTGACTGCATGAACTGTAGCTCTCCAGGCTTCTCTGTCCATGGGATTTCCCAGGCAAGAATACTGGAGTGGGTTGCCATTTCCTTCTCCAAGGGATCTTCCCAACCCAGGGATCAAACCTGCGTCTCCTACATTGCAAGCAGTTTCAGGTAAATAAATGAATGAAAGAAGCATTGGCACTCCACATCCCTACCCTGCTCTGCTTCTTAAGACACCCTCAGCTTCTAACAGACTAAATGATGTGTTCATCATGGGTCTTCCCCACTAGGATGTGGACCTCCGCCCCAGGGCAGGGTCTCTGCCTTGTTCACTGATGAGCAGAGGGTGAGTGCCCAGGATATGCCTGCGGCCCGGAGGAATGAATGATGAGGCAAAGCAACTGAGTCTCAGAACTACAGAATTGCTTTCTCTGCTCTCCACCTGTTTCCCAGGCACCTGCTGGGTGTAAGGTGCTGTCTGATGCTCCAGGTCACTGCAGTGATGGAGAAAAACAAGTTCCTGCCTTCCGGAAGGGCTGAGATTCCAGCCAATAAGTGTTAGTCACGCAGTCGTCAATGACTCTTTATAACCCCATAGATTGTAGCTGGCCAGGTTCTTCTGTCCATGGGATTCTCCAGGCAAGAATACTGGGGTGGGTTGCCATTCCCTTCTCCAGGGGGTCTTCCTGACCCAGGGATTGAACCCAGGTCTCCTGCATTGCAAGCAGATTCTTTACCATCTGAGCCACCAGGGAAGCCCCCAAGGAGATGGGCAAATAGGTGATGGAGAGAGTTCCAGGGAGGGGCTGACAGTGGTCAGGGAAGGAGCTGGTGAGAGAGAGTGGTGAATGGAAGGGGATCCTTTGCTTTGGCTGTTCCTGTGTCTTCACAGAGCTGACCTGTGAGCCAGGAGGGTGTCCCAGGCACAGGGAAGAGCCAGGACAGATGCCCCGAAGGGGGACGGAGTTGGTCATTTACCACAAACAAGGTCCAGACCTAAGCATCTTAGAATCCACACTGGCGTCTTGGGAACAAATGCAGGACCATCTGACCCCAGAATCAATAGCAACTGATGTTCAGATGAAGTGGGCTCCCAGGTGGCGCTAGTGGAAGAACCTGCTTGCCAAGGCAGGAGGTATAAGAGATGCAGGTTTGATCCCTGGGTCAGGAAGATCCCCTGGAGCAGCGCATGGCAACCCACTCCAGTATTCTTGCCTGGAGAAGCCCACGGACAGGGAGCCTGGAGGGCTACAGTCTATAGCATTGCAAGAGTTGGACACGACTGAAGCACGTTTGGATGGGGCACGTTTGACCCATGACCACCTCATCCAGGGCCGAGTGGCTCTCCCTGGAGCTGGGCAGCGAGTGGGCAGAAGACATCTGCTGAGCGAATGAATGAATGAATGAACAAAGTCTCCTTTTACAGTCTTAGGATTTGGGTCTCCTGGGTCATGAAATCAGGCCCGGGAACTCTGCCAGGCCCCTTCACACCAGTCATCTCAGGCCTAACGCAGCCTTGGACAGAGAAGACCCGGGGCCCCAAGCCTCAGTTTCCTTGTTTGCACAGTGCAGCTTCTTAGGAGATGTGTGTGTGTGTGTGTGGGTGGGGGGTGGGGGTGGGGAGGCGGCGCTTGAAGGAGGCGGTGAGGGTCTCGACATGTCTCCAAGCCTGTCTGAGATGTCCGAGTGTGTGTTGCATGGCTGGTAAGTATCAGAGTGGGGATTTGAACCCAGAAATGGTGGGCTGGAGTCTGGATTTGTGACCTCCCTGCTGTCTGGCTGTTTCTGAGGAGAGTTCTGGGCAAGTCTGCTTCTGGAACTTTGCCTGGGTCACCAGCGAAGCCCCCTGCTTGACTGTGTGTGTGTCAGCCTCTGCCCCAGTCCTGTGGGCACGCTGCACACGGGTGTGACATGCTGGGAGTCTGGGAGAGTGCGAACACTGGTGTGTGTGAGCACAAGTGTGAACGAACTTGCGTGTGTGTGAGTGGGAGCTTTGTGGTGTG
The DNA here is from genome assembly GCF_002263795.3 of Bos taurus. NCBI lineage: Eukaryota > Metazoa > Chordata > Mammalia > Artiodactyla > Bovidae > Bos > Bos taurus. The sequence goes on from NC_037345.1 coordinate 54,384,837, forward strand.
AGTGTGCGTGTAAAAACCCATATGTAGGTGGCTGATCTGTGGCTGTTCCTTGAGCTCCCCAGCACACATGTGTGTGTGTTTCCACATCTCTCTGCATGTTTCCGAATGTACTCGACCCCCAAGGGGGTGGGTGAGGAGGCAGATGCCCCTCCTCCTAGGGAGACAGGTCATCGAAACACAGAAAGAAAGGAGGCAGAGGGCTCAGAGCAGGGGCTTGGGGTGGGGAGACAGAAAGTGAAAAAGATGGAGACAGAGCAAAACAGAGTGTGAGGAACAGAGCTAGTGTGGCGCCCGCCTCGTCTGTCTTCTCTGGGGAGGCAGCTCTGATAAGCCGAGAGCACCAGCTGGCTCAGTCTGCCGGTCAGCAGACTGAGTCTCTTCAGTGACAAATAACAGCCTCTGCCTTTGGTGAGCATAGACCACCTGCCAGGTGCCCTTCTGAGCACTTCCCTTGGGAAATCTCCATGAACCAGCACAGCCATCCTATCAGGCAGATAACTGCACTCCCACTCCGGGTGTGGACACTGAGACCCAGCAAGGTGATGCCACCTGCTCTATGCACCACAGCCATTATGTTGCAAAGGCAGGATCTGAACCCACATTGGTCAGCACTGCTCTCAATGGGCAAGGCTCTTCACCTCCCAGGCTGTTCATCTCCCAAGGGGCAGATGGAGAAAGTCATCTGTGAGCCACCATGTGGGAGGTGGATGCAATAGTCCTTCATCCCTCCCTCTATCCACATCTCTTTCTATTTGAGTTTGCAGCTCCCCACACACCCCCTGTAAGGGGTTGACTGTATTTTTCTTCCTTTGAATCTGGGCTGGCTCTTCATATTTCTGGGGGTCAAGAGAAGATAGTGAGATAAAGATGGACCAGATCTGAGCCAGGGCCTCAAGAGACCACGGGCCCCTCTGTTCTCTCTTAGGGTCCAACCAAGCCTGTATTCTAACTGAACAAACCAAAGAGCCTGTTGGTCTATGTCACCACGCAGCCCAGTCATCCCTGTTGTCCCCACTGCCCACCAGCAGAGCCTCCTTGCTGACCCGTGACTGGGCACAGATACACAAGAGAGCCCTGTTGAAGCCACCAGAACTGCCAGCGGAGCCTAGTACACTAACCCATAGAAAAATGAGCTAAAAATTAATTGGCCTTTTGAATCATGAAGCTTTGGTGGGGTCTGTTATATGGTGAGAGCTGACTGATACACGCGGAGGGCCTGGGGAGAGAGCAGGGGACAGACTATCGATTATTGTTATAATTAGTAGCTCATGAGCTTCACACTATGAGAATTTGAATCCTGGAAGAGACCCACGAACTCAGATTGGTGGCTTTTTAAGACTTTATCATTAAAAAAAAAAAGAGAGAAGACAACAGAAGAGGGAGGTAGGGGGAGAGGGGAAAGAGGGTGGCGGGCTGGGAGGATGAAGGGAACCTCCCCAAATGTCAAATCCAGGTGACCTTCCTTCCCTGATGGCCCCAGCCCACCCCCAATCCCTTCTCTGTCCTGGGGGTCCCCAGCCAGTATCTTCTGCAGACCCAGGCCTGAGATCTCAGCTTGGGTTTTGGGCAGAGGTGACGGCACAGTGGGGTGCAGGGCCGGGAGGCCTTGTCTTTGTCCGTGAGAGACCCTCAAGTGGGCGCTCAGGCCCCTCATGTCACAGCAGGGTCCCAGGGAGGTAGGCGTTGAGTTGGGGGTGGGGGGCGTAGGAGGTGGGCCAGGTGGTAACCAGAAGCAGGTAAGAGCCTGAAGCGGTCACAGTCCAGAGGGTGGGGTCTGTGAGGAGGAGAAGGAGAAGCCTAGTCAGGAGGCAGAGAGGGATCTGGACCTCGATCAGGCCTTCTGTGCCATCAACCCTAGAGGGAGAGGGACACAGAGAGAGAGACAGAGGCAGAGAATCGGGTCAGACATGGAAGAGGGAGAGAGACAGAGAGGAAGAAATAAAAAAGACAGGGAGGCAGTCAAGATAAAGAAAGTGATAGAGACAGGCGAGAGGGACGGACAGAGCAGGACAGAGAAGAAACATAAAGATAATCAGAGATGGAGATGTGGAAAGAGAAAGAGTGAGAGAAACAGAAAGAGAAAGGAAAAGGCAAGGGTTAGGGGGAGAGAGAAGAGTGGAGAGAGAAGTCGGAGGAGAAAAGGCAGCTTCCTGGGGCAGCAGGGGGAGATGCTCCCTCCATCACTGCTGTCCCAGAGGTCCCCAGGGACCAGGGCCCGCCTGTCCATGGTTGGTCAGGGCAGAGCTGTGACGCCCATGGGCCCGCCAGGCCCTGAACAGACCTGTCCATCTCTCCTCTCAGGCTCAAGCTTCCAGAGTCCTCCATATGTCAGCCCTAGCGGGTCTCCACTCTCATCTCCCAGCCTTTCTATGGGTCCTGAGTTCATTATTTACTCATTGACTTACCAACCTCAGGCCAGCCCAGTCCTTTGTTATGTGGGGTTGTGGGGGAAGAGGGGTGTGGCCCAAAGGACTGTCTCATAGCCTTTGCATATACTGTTCCTTCCTTTCTTGTATCACTCCTCTTATTCTCCTGGTCTCAGCTCCAAAGTCCCCTCCTCCAGGAAGTCCTCCCTGAACCTCCCAGCCTGGGTCCAATGCCCCCTCCGGGCTCTTCCAGTTCCTGGGTTCCCTCCTTCCAGCCCTGCTTACTGTAGGTCATTACCGTCTAGGGACAGGCCTGTCTGGACTGTGAGTTGCACAAGGGCAGGGCTGAGGTGGCATAGTCACTGCTGTGTCCCCAGCACCACCCAGCACAAGGCTGGGCACCCTGCTCTGGGTGGGCTCACTACGGGAGTCTGAAGGTCTTACAAAGGGTTGGGAGTAGCATAACCCCCAACCCAATGTCCCTAGACCTAGGACACTCACATTTCTTCTGACTTCAGCCTCTATAGATAATGCCACTCTCCTTCTAAGTTCAAACTCATCCCCATTGATCCTGGAAGACAAAAGTGGGGTATTAGTGGGTGTTCCCCAGACACCTCCATATGCTCCCCTCTCCCTTCTTTCCTGAAGGGAATCCTCTATCAGGACAAACTGAGTCATCATTTAAGAGTGTGGTGGTGGTTTAGTTGCTAAGGCGTATCTGACTCTTGCGACCCCGTGGACTGTAGCCTGCCAAGCTTCTCTGTCTGTGGGATTTCCCAGGCAAGAATACTGGAGTGGTTGCCATTTCCTTCTCCAGGGGATCTTCCTGACACAGGGATCGAACCCGTGTCTCCTGCTTTGGCAGGTGGATTCTTTACTGCTGAGCCACCAGGGAAACCTGTTTAAGAGGGTGCTGGTCCTTTAAGCAAAAATGGAACTTTCCGCTGGATGGGTGAAGTCTGGAAGAAGCAAACTCTGGGAGGAAAACACGGAGCAGGAAACCTGTGTTTGCATCTCCAACTCCCCTCTTATGCAAATGAAGCATTTCAGCACCGTAATCCAAGAAGGAGGGGCATCATCTTGTTTAGGGGTGGGGCCTGGTGCCCTGGGTGTGGCTTAGTTAAGGGGGCGGGGCCTTACCTGGAGGCCTGACGGTCACGTGTGACTGAGTTTCGGTGTAGCCAGCCATGGGCTGGCCCTCTGGGCTGAAGGCTGCACCCTGCCCTGTTGAGGGATGCAGGCTGAGCCCCAGGATGCCTGGTCCAGGCTTCGGCACTCCCCTAGAAACATGAGGCCCTCTCTCCCCACCTTCTCCCTGTACCTGTGCGGTTGGATTGATCGATCATTGGTTGCACGATGCGACGCCGGGCGTTAATGAACCTGGGAGGGGGTCATGGAAACGGAGGAGGGTGCAAAGAATGAGTAGAAGAGAGGCCGAAATGAACACAGAGAGACAGAAAGCGAGTGGGCTGGAGAGGACAGATAACAGGGGCCGCCGGAAGAAGAGAGGCTCTGAGGGGCTGCGGGGCCTCCTTCAGCACCGCGGACAGCGCCCGGCCTCCCACCCCGGGCAGGCCCACGGACCGCCCAAGCCTCCTGTGTCACTCACCAGTTATTGACTTGCAGGATGGTGAGCCCCGTGTCCTGCGCCAGCTGTTTCTTCTGCTCCTCTGAGGGGTACGGGTGCTGTAGCCACCAGCGAGAGTTACCCGGCTTGCCTGGCTGCCCTTTGATCCCCAAGGCCTGGCCTGCCCAGGTTCCCCAGGGGTATTGGCGAGCCCAGGTGGGGGCAGGGCTGGGAGAGCCACCATGTCTAAGCCTCTATGCTCCCCGGAGCCCAACGGAGGCAGGCAGAGCCAAGCTTTGGGCAATTACCCTTGCATCACCTCCTCCCCACCAACCTCTTCCAGCAATTAGAGGCTAATCTGCCAACTCTCATTAGGGAGGTGGAGCTGGGGTGGGGGTGAGACTCCACCACTCCGGGGAAAGGAGGCAAAGCCCAGCACCAGCCCTTGCTGGGTCCATTAGGTCCTTGTGTATGTCTCTCCCTGTCCCAGTCTCTATCCTTCCCTATGTCTGGCTGGCTGACTGGCTCTCCCCCTCTGTGACTCAATCTCTCCTTGTGTCTCTCTTGCTGATTCAGTGCTCCCTAAATCTCCCCATCCCTATCCTCATTTCAGCCTCCCCTTGTCTATCTTCCTGTCTCTATTTTACCATCCCTCTCTGAGAGGCAGAGGGGTGCAGCGAATAAGGCTGAACTGCCGGCATTTAAACCCACTTTGGGCTGTGAGACCTCGATCTCCTCATCTGCAAAATGGAGCTAATAACATCCCTGCCCTCAGAAGGATGTGTTTGGCTGGATGGTGGATGATTGACAGGCGGGTGAATGGATGGGTGGGTTGGAGGGGAGGACTGAATGAGTCAGGAGTCCTTAGTGGCACCCGGCACACAGGTGGCATCCACAGATGTTTGCTCTTGTCAATTCCCATCTGCTTGAGAGTCTCTCTCAATTTCCCCCCTGCCTCAGCCTCCCATCTCCAGGTCTCAGTCTCTATGCAGTACCATCCTGCACCATCTCTCTCTCTGCCCACCCCATGCCCAGGGCCCCAGCACTCTCACCGAGAGGTGCTGGAACAACCAGGCTCTCATGATGTTGGTGGCCACCTTGGGGAAGATCCCTCTCTTCTTGTTCCGCCGCCGCTCCTGGTCCAGCTCCTCGTCCTCTCCCCCAGAGCTGGGAGAGGCCACGCTAGTGTCCAGTCCATCTCCTGAGTGGGGAGAGGGATGCTGTGCTTGTGGACAGGGAAGTTGGGGGGCCAGAGGGACCCAGAACCCTCCTCTGAGGCACCACACCATACCCCAGTGATCCTTGCCCCTCTGGAAGTCCTGCCTGCTGTCTAACTTCAATCCTCAGCCTGACTCCCACCTTTCCCCTCTGCTTCTCAAGTTTCTCACCTTGGTCACTGGAGTTGTCCCCACTCTGGGAGGCCAGGCCCCCGCTGGATGGACCTGGGGTCCCCAAATGTACAGACCCGCTGTCTTCATGGTCTCTAATCCATGCAGTATTCTGGAAAATAGAAGTTGGAAGTCAGTGTCAAAGCTTGGGATGCAATATGCAACAGCAACTAAGACCATGGGCTCTGCAGCTAGGACTCCTGAGTGTGAAGCCTCTCTCTCTAACTGTCTCTTTGCTGTCTTTTTCCTGACCTTGGGCAAGTCACTTCACCTCTCTGTGCCTCAACTGGAAAAACAGAAAGCAATAACCGTCCAGCCCACCCCCTCCCAGAGTGTGGTAAGGACTCAATGAGTTAATTTATGTAAAGGCACATAGCAACCGTTCAGTGAAGATGAGCCTGTACAGATCTCCCGAACCTTATCTGAAATCCTTGGAAACCAGCACTGTTGCAAAATTCAAAACTTTTCACAGCTTTCAGCAGTAAAACCAGTGCACATTGCCGTGTATTTCCTAACACCCACAGCAGGGTATGGGGCGTAACCTCGTCATCAAACTCATTAACATTTCTGCAGCAAAATGGATGAATATTTAACTAAGTGGAATAAATAAAGGCTATAAATAGCCTCTCATTAGTTCAGGTCAGATTTTGCTGCCAAATGAGTTTGCACTAAACTTAAATGGGGAAAAAAAAAACCCACCAACATTCAGTTTTCAGAGATTTGGGGGGCTCCAAATTACAAATCAGAGTCCAGGGCCATATTTTCTTTATCCAAACTCCTACATGTTCTGAGGAATTTGACGATGCATTGAATTCACCTCTGTCCCAGCTTTGGGTCCTAGGAGGCCTACCAACCCATATAGATACATCAAGAAGCATCGAGACTTTGTCGTTCAATTGTTGGGAGGCAGCTTGGATGAAAATGGGGGTGGAAACAGCCACAGGCGGTTGTTGAGCCCCAGGGTGATCCCTTCCCCTGCTGAATGTCCTAGACCCTGCCCACGGCTTTGTCATCAGTCCCCGAGCCCTGCAAATAACCCAGAGTGGATGTATCATCTGTGTTCTGCCAGGGCTCAGCCTGAAACACTTGGTAGCGTAGAGAAGTTTCCTCTGGGCTCAGAACATCTGTGCAGAATTGAGAGTGTGTGGGCCTTGGGGATGGGTTGTGTGCAGGCTGTAGGATCATCAGGTCTGAAGGCTTTTGAGCATTGTTGAAACTGTCACCCTCCCCTTCTGGCGCTGGATCCATTCGGATGCTGTGGGTACATGCGTGTTATGTCGCTTCAGTCATGTCCGACTACTTGTGACCCTATGGACTGCAGTCCACCAGGCTCGTCTTATCTATGGAATTCTCCAGGCAAGAACACTGGTGTGGGTTGCCATGCCCGACCTAGGAATCGAACCCATGTTTCTTATATCTCCTGCATGGGCAGGCAGGTAGTGGACCTGATGCTGTCCTGAGTCTGCCATGTGGCATGTAAGTGTGAACGTGATTATGTCCCTGCCCATCATGGCAAGGGCGTCCCTGGAGAGGAGGGGTCTGTGATGTGGTTGTCACCTGGGTGGAGCTGAGACATGTAGAGGTGTTTGAGCATGGTTGTGTCACTCTCGGAACTGGCCAAGTGGCTGTATCTGACAAGGGCAAGGCTACGTTTAGTTTTCTAAGCTTGTGGCTTTAGTTCGAAGGGCCGGGAGTATGTGTGGTTATCCTGATTCCTGCATGAGCTGCCAGGCGACTCCATGATTCTCTGTGTGTGGAGGGAGGTGTCATGGCCATGGGAGTGTGTTGGTGGCTGAGTGACGATACGGAATATGACTGTGCCTCCGAGGGAGTGGCAACGGATCAGCACACGCACAGGGTGTGCCACTGAGAAGATGTGTATTATGGGTTGTTGAGCTTCCCTTGTGGCTCAGCTGGTAAAGAATCCACCTGCAATGCAGGAGACGTAAGAGACGTGGGCTTGATCCCTGGGTCGAGAAGAGCCCCTGGAGAAGGGAAAGGCTACACACTCCAGTATTCTTGCCTGGAGAATCCCATGGACAGAGAAGCCTGGTGGGCTACAGTCCACAGGGCCACAAAGAGTCGGACACAACTGAAGCGACTTAGAACACACACTCATGGGCAGAGGCTCACCTGTGACTTCCGTCTGCACATGCTCAAGTCTATGCCGTTGGGGTGCGGCTATGCGCCTGTATCTGGGGGCGGGTGTCGTGTTGTATCATTGTTGAGTGTGTCGATAGCGTGACTGCCTTGTGGGTGTGGGCCTCCTCAGGATCTGCATGGCTGTTACCTGGGTGCTCAAGTCTATGAAACTGTCATCTGATAGCATCTGAGACTGAATGGATCTGAAGCCATGTGGTCATTGACTGGCAAGGTGTGTGTCCACGCCAGCTGAAGTCCGACTGTTAGGGCATTGGGGTAACGTGTGTGTGCATGTGCGCAGGCACTGTCGTTGCTCTGGGTCTAAGTGTGACTGCAGCTGAGTTTGTATGGCAGGAGCTGGGGCCATTTGGGTGGCTATTTTGTGCCTGGGGTCTGTGCACCATGCGCACACACGCACACATACTCTAGAACGGCAGTGTCTCGGTCAGGCTGTGAGATCTATGACCCTGTTATGCCGCTGGGCTGTGTGTGTCTAAGAGTGCAGTGCATGTTATCACCTGGCTGTGAGTGTACTGGTTTGTGTGGCTGTGTGTGAACCTGTGTGGGTGTAGCCCAGTTCACAGCAGGTATCTGCAGCTGTTGGGGGGTGTGTGCGTGCTTCCGTCCAGCTGTACCGCAGTCTGTACAGCTGTGGCATAGTCAGTGCGTGTTCCATGGTCAGGCTGTGACTGGCTGTGCCTGCCTGAGGCTGTGTCATAGTGTGCATGACCCACCCCCAGCTCTCTGGGCATGCCTTTGGTGGCAGGGCAGTGCCTGCTGCCCCATGCCGAGCCCACCTGGTCTGGGAGGCTGGGGCAGGAGGCCGGGTAGTCGTCGAGGTCTTCTCTGCAGCTGCTGTCCCGATCCTCGATGACCAGGTCGATGGGCATCTTCCCCTTGAGGCAGGTGATGTAGCGGTGACAGAAGTTGTCGCACAGGTCGTGGACCTGAGGGGGCACCGGGGTACTGGGGGGGCCACCCGGGGGCCAGGGCTGGGGTGCACAGGGGTGGGGGTGGCCTTCTGCTTCAACTCTGGTAGGGAGAGAGCCTGAAGGAGGGGTGGAGGGGGCAAGAAGGGGAGGGATGGGGGGCAAGGGAGGCCGTGCGGGGAAGTGAGAAGCACTTACCTTCTCCAGCTCCAATAGGTGGAAGCGGAGCACTTGAATGGCCTGTATCATCTGAAAACAGACAGAGGAGGGGGGAGAGGGAGAGAAGAAGGGAGGGAGACAGAGAGAAGGAGGAAGAGGAGGAGGTGAAAAAAAGAAGGCAAGGAGGAGGAGGAGGAAGAACAGAGGCAGAGAAACAGAAAAAGTGCATTGGATGACAGAGAGGAGTACAAAGAGAGCAAAAACCAGTCGACAGAGGCAGAGAGAAATTGGCAACAGAGACGGAGACCCAGGATTAAGGAAAAGGCAGTGTGAGATTGAGATCAGACATAAAAAAAGAGAAGCAAGAGGCACAAGAGACAGAAGAGGACTCATCGCAAGAGGGGTGAGCTAAGGTCAGCTCTCATAAAAACACCGTATCCTTTGCCTGCGTGGCTTCTGATCTAGGGCCCACCCTTCACCTGAAAACTACATTTCCCAGAGTCCTTTGCCAAAGGGTTCAGCCAATAGGAAGCCCTGGTGGGAGCTGGACCAGGAAAGGAAGGGACAAGCTGGGGTACTTATGCCTCTCTCTGCCTCTCCTCTCCTCTCTTCTCTTTCTCTCCCTTCTCTCTCCTCTCCTCTCTCCCTTGCAGCCAAGTGGTTTCATTTATTTAGGTGTGGACTCTGTTCTGCTGACTGATAGAACTAGCTAACTTAATGAGTCCCCAGTCTGTGCTGAGCATTGACTCAGTATATACCCACAATGGGGCTTCCCCGGTGGTGCTAGTGGTAAAGAACCCTCCTGCCAATGCAGGAGATGTAAGAGACGTGGGTTTGATCTCTGGGTCAGGAAGATCCCCTGGAGGAGGAAATCCTACCCACTCCAGTATTCTTGCCTGGAGAATCCCATGGACAGAGAGGAGCCTGGCAGACTGACTCCAGTCCATAGGGTCGCAAAGAGTTAGACACGACTTAAGCGACTTAGCAGGCACATACTAACAATAGCCTTACACAATAGAAAGTATTACTAGCTACACTTTACAGATGAGGAAAAAGGGCCCAAGGAGGTAGACCTGCTTGCCCTGGATCTAAGAACTAGTACGTGTAGTTGGGATCTGAACTCAGGCCATCGAATCCCTGTTCACAAACTCTAAGCTACACTACACTGCACTGCAAATGGCAAAAATTATCACTATTTGAGGATGTGGGTCACGTGGTCTCCTCTCTGCTCCCACAATCAACCCCAGGGCTACGGAGGGTGGAACAGGAGACCCCCTTGGAGGAGGGGGTGTTGGGGAGGGCCCAGGTCTCACCAGATTGTCCAGCTCTGGGTTGGAGGAGAAGAGGGGCCTCTCGGAGCGGACCTGAGAGAAAGAGAGAGGCAGAGGAGGGCACATCCTATCTCCTGCCCATGCCCCCCGCCACTTCACTGGCTCTCCTGGGACACCGCGGATGGTGGGTGCCCACCTGCTTGGCAAAGGCTGCAATGTCTTCATTGAAGGAATCGGAGGAGCAGACGTCACCGCCCGGGGGTGTGCCCAGCCCAGTCCCAGCCCCATCACGGGGAGAACATGTGGCCAATTCACATTTCTCAAAGACCAGGGCTAGCAGCGGGAAGAGCGGGTGGCTGGGGGAAGCAGGAGGAGAGAGGGTTCATGAGGGGTTGGCGGGGGTGGGGTGGGGCTGGGAGGTATGGTGCAACCAGGAGGTGGACAGGAGACCCAGAGGAAAGAGGTGGAGAGACAGACGCAGAAGGAGAGAAACATATCCAGAGAGACAAAGAAACGGGGTTGGGGGGCGCATCCCGAGAGCCCTCAGCCTCGTCCCACTCACCCATAGATCTCATCTTTCTCCCTTCTCAGGCCGTCACTGTCCAAGCCCGGGGGCTGGGGAGGCCGGTGGGGGCCATAGGGCCCGGGGGCTCTCGGTGCCGAGGACACTGCCTCCGAGAAGCCAGCCAGGGCTGCGGTGCTGTCCACGATGCCAGGGTAGTGGGGCAGCTCATCGTACTGGGGGGGAGGTGAGAGGGGAAGCCCCAGGGAGGTGTCAACACAACAAGAAACTTCCCTACCCTCTCACCCAGGAGATGCCCCCGCCCTGCCCAGCCACCTGCCCTCCTGTCTGCATAGAGCTGTCTGGGTGGGACCGAAGGCCCCATCCTCAAGCTTTCACTTGGACCCATGGACTGTGAGAAATGTCCCGTCAGAGATTCCCGATGTATGGGCAGGAGGGTCCAGGGGAGAGAGACTGACCCAGGTCTCAGATCTGAGGGTCAGGGCGTCAGGGATTGGCTGGTTGGTAACTGTCAGCTTCTCCCAGAGTGAGGAGGGGAGAGAGATTCAGAGAGAAGGGGAGAGAAGAGAGAGACTGGGAGGGAAATGAGAGAGAGAGAGAGAAAGCTTAGAGGGAGGGAGAGAGACAGAGAGAGAAATGTTGGGAGAGGGTAAAAAAAAAGGCAAAGAGAGAAAGAGACAAGAGATAAGGAGAGATGCAGAGACAGAGGGAAGAGTAGAGAGGGAGAGAGATACAGAGAGAAGATACAGGAGAAACAGGCAAAGGGAGATGGGGACTGAGAGGCAGAGAAGGAGAGAGAGGGGAGGGGAGAGAGAGGAGCAGGAGGGAGAGATTGATTTTTGCTCATGGACACTGCCTGTCAAAGCAGCGCATTGTTTGTACACAAATGTACGCAGTCTCCCCGACTTCAATTTCATTTCACAGACCAGTATGCATGTCTGAGTGCATCTTAACAACTTGTCACACTCCACTCCCCATGTGAGCCCACCACACACACACACACACACAGAGCCAAAAGCCAGGCTCAGGAACGAATGAATGAATGAATGAATGAAGGCATCAGACATTTAGCACAGTGCCTGGCACACATTCAATACACACTTGTTGAAACCAAGTATAACCCAGCACAACCACACAATCCCACTTGTGCCGACCGCCCCAAAGAGAAGCCAAGCTTGAGATTTCTCTCTCCTATCATCACAGAAGCAAGCGCACCAGGGGAAGCCAGGGAAACCTGAAGGCACCCAGGTCCCACCCTTTCCTTTGAGGGAGAAACTGAGGTTCGAAAAGGCAGAGAGACTGAAGAGGGGGGAGTTCCAGCGGTCCTGCCGGCGCGGAGGGCTCTGAGTGTGTGTCTCTGCCCTCTTCTCCTAACTTCTCCTGAGTCCTGAAGTTGAATCCAACTGCCCCCCACCGCTCATCGCGGCACATCTTAGGACGTCCGGGAATCCTGTGGTGTTCCTGCACCACCCCCTCCCCCCCCGACTCCCCACCTCCACTTCCAAAGGTGCATGCTCACCTCTTCGCTGACCTCTCATCCCCCAGGACCAGGAGAGAGAGAATCCCTTGGCCCTGCCTGACCAGACCCACCTCCCCAGCCCTGTCCCCACCCCTAACCCTCCGGGAGGACTTGGAACAAAAGTAGACGTGGGAGAAGGATGGGGGAGGGCAGAAAGAGAAAGGGGGTGGGATAAAGGGCCTGGGATGGAGGGGGAGACCGGGGCAGAGAAGGGGAGACTGAGGGGCAGGGAGAGGGGACGAAACGGCGGAGGGAGCGCGCTGGGCTGAAGGGGGCCACAGCTCCCCAGGGAGGCGATGGAAGGATGGGAAGGGGGGTGGGGGTGCGACGACCGACCCGGGCGCAAGATCGCCCGCCCTCACACCTACCCTCCGGGCCATGGGCTGATGCCGGCGGCAGCTCCCGGGTCCCTCCAGGGCCTGGCCGGCGGGGAGGGCGCAGCCGGGGGCAGCGGCCCCAGATGGCCCGCGGTGCCGACGCCAGGGGGTGGGGCAGGAGGCTGGGTGCCCGGCCCCCCCACCCCCACCGCTGTCAGCGGCAGGCGCCCGGCAGTGCGGAGGCTCCGAGCATGGACCCCCAGCCTCCTGCCCCCGCGGGGGTCACGGCCAGGGAAGGGGCGAGCAGGCGAGGGAGGGCCGCCCGAGGCCCCCTCCCCGGGGCCCCCAGCCCCTCCCCCGGGTCCTGGGAGGAGGGAACCAGCCCGAGACCCGGGGACCGCGAGGCGGGGGACAGAGGGGCGCCGGGGGGCCGGGCCCGGGCGGCGGGGGGCGGCGAGGGGCGTGCGGCGGCTCCCAGCGCGGTGCGGGGTCCCGGCGTTGGCGGGCCGGAGGGATGCTGGCGGCTCCGTCTCGCTCTCTCCCCCTCTCTCGGTCTCTCCCTCTCTCTGTGGTCACATCCGGAAGTTCCACAGCGGAGATGCTTAACCCGCTGTCCGCCGGCGGCTCGGCCGCGGGCCGGGCGGGGCGGGGCGGGGCGGGGGCGTCCGGGGCCCTCTCCCCTCCCCTCCCTTCCCCCTCCGCGCTCCCGGGGGCTGCAGACGCTTTCGGGGGCGGCTTTTTGTATGGGAGCCTCCGTGCGTCTGGTCCGCCCGGGTCCCCACCCCTCCGACCTCCCTCTCTCCGCGGCGCCCCCTCTCCCCCGACCGCGCTCCGGTCTTCTCCGCCTTCTCTCCCTCCCGGCCGCCCCGGGTCCTTGTCTGTCTGTCTGTCTCTCTCCCCTTTTCCACCCTTCCCCGTCTCTCCGCATTTCCCTGCTTCACTCTTTTCCTCTAGATCTTCAAGTCTCTCTGCTTCCTGTCTTTCTCTTTGTGTCTCTGTCTCTCGCTGTGTCTCTCCTTTTCTCTCTCCCATGTCTGCCCCCTGGCCATACATCTATGCCTCTCTCCCGACCCCGCAGACTCCCAGAGGCCCTCTGATCAGCCCCCTTCCCGCCTCACCCTTTCCTTGCTCTCTCTTTCTCCCTGTCTCTCTGTCTGACTGTGAGACAGATCAGAGGAGAACCAGAGGCTGGAAGTCACCAAAGCCCTTTTTCTACTTTCTCTTCTTGCTCCAGACTACCCCTCCCCACCCCCCAACTTCCCACCTCTGGGAAACAGGGACACTTATGTGCTTCCCTGAAGCCATCCGTGTGTGTGTGTGTGTGTGTGTGTGTGTGTGTGTGTGTGTGTGGCCTTGGCTGTGTCTGTCTGTCTTGGCTGTGTCCGATTGTTGGTTCATGCCTGTTATGGGTGTGTTGTTTCTGTGTATGAATATGGTGAGTTTGGGGTGTTTAAGTGTGTGTGCCTAGAAACCTCACTCTGTCCCTCTGCCCACTTTTGACCTCTGCCTTTTGCAAGTTTCTTAGCCTGTATCCCCCTCAGCGGTTCTCGGGAGTTTGTGATGGAATCCCCGAAACTGAAGGTTAAGATGTGGCTGGTTACACATCTGCTGGAGATCAAAGGATTCCCCGGAGGAGCCTGGGGCCCAGGCAGCCTTTGAAACTGGTGTTCTAGTGAAATAAAGAAGGTATCTGCAACAGAAGTTTATTGAGCACCTACTGTGTGCTGGTTGATGTTCTGGAGATGTCACAGGGAGCAAAAGACAACCTTTCCTGGCCTCCTGGCCCTCACATGCTCCTGGGGATGGTGTGGGGGAGAGAGAAGAGTCAGGTATATAAATGTGTAAGTATAAAGTCACATCTGGAGGTGATAAGTGCTCTGAGATGAAGCAGAATAAAGACAGGAGATGACAAAAGCTGGACAGGTGTCATCTGAGCAGAAACCTGAAGAAGGGGATGGAGGGAGCTCTGCAGGTGTCTGCCTATCATGCCAGGCAGAGGGATGGCAGGTGCAAAGGGCCTGGGGCAGGAATGTTTTCCAGGCCAGCGAGGGCAGGAGGGAGAGCAAGACCCCTGGGATTCATTCTCTCACTGGCGTTTTCTACAGTAGGGTCTTTGGGGAAAAAAAAAAAAGATGGCATGTGTTTTGTTTGTTAATTTTTAAAATGTATTTATTTTCGCCTGTGCTGGGTCTTCACTGCAGTGTGCGGGCTTCTCTTGTGGAATGCGGGCCCAGTACTTACAGCACTCCGGCTCAGTAGTTGTGGCTCATGGGCTTAGGTTCTCCGCAACATGTGGAGTCTTCCTGGACCAGGGATTGAACTGCACTGGTAGGCAGATTCTAGACCACCGGGCAAGTCCTTCCATGTGTTTTTTCTTAATTTTTTTTATTCATTTTATTTTTGGCCGTGCTGCACCTTCATTGCTGCACGCAGGCTTTCTCTAGTTGCGCCGAGCAGGGCTGAGTCTCCAGTTGCGGTGCGTGGGCTTCTGACTGCAGTGGCTTCTCTAGTTGCGGAGTACGGGCTCTAGAGCACAGGCTCAATAGTTGTGGTGCATGGACTTAGTTGCTCCTTGGCATGTGGGATCTTCCCGGACCAGGGATCGAACCAGCATCCCCTGCATTGCAAGGCGGATTCTTAACTCCTGGACCACTAGGGAAGCCCTGCAGGAGGGTCTTTATCCTTTGGTGACCTCAGATTCTCAAGGGGATGTGTAAGTGGGTATCAGGAGGCCTGTGAACTCCCTCAAGTCTTCCTGGCAAAGTACGGACCTGGTGCCTATGTGATTTTACAGGGAGATGGCCCATAGTTTTCATCCTATGATCAAAAAGAATGCTTGACCCCCAACAGCTAGAAACCATCACCCCAGAGGAAGAACTCTAGAAAAGAAATGAGGCAGAGATCCAGAGAGAAGGGGACAGAAGTTGGAGGAGACAAAGACCCAGGGAAAGGAGGGGCAGAGGTGGGCAGACGGAGTCTCAGAGAGAGAGAAGGGGGCTGAGAGGGCTGGCTGGAGACCATACCCGCACCCCTGCTGGGCTCTCTAAGGATATTTTTATGACCCTCATAAACAGCTCCGTCTCTGCCACACCCTGCTGCTCCCTCCTCCTCCTGTCTTGTGGAAATTAAACAAAACCACCCAGGCCCCGGGGAAGGGAGTCAGACCACTGGAGTTACAGCAAGAAGGACTGTTAGGACAGCAGCAGTTGTCCCAGAGTGGGGGGCCGAAGGTGATGGCCCGGTCCCCCCAGCCTCCCAGGAAGGCCCCTCTCATCCACCCAGGGCTCAGCTTCACATCCACACGACCCACCGCCTTGCCTCTGTCTCATCCAGGACTGTCCCTGTCTTTCTCTGTGTCCCTGACTCTTGTCCTTTGACACGCCCCCTCGGCACACCATCAGCTTTCCTCCCTGGCCATCTCCAAGGATCTGGGGTCCAGACCCACCTCAGATCAGCTCTTTCCTTTCTAAGCCTCAATTTCCCCGTCAGCTGAATGAGACAGGGGCCCGAGGGGGCGGGGAGTGAGTGATGGCGAAATGGTTAAACTGGAAGGTGCCAGGACACTCAGACTCTGGCCGCCTTGACTGAGTCTGGGGTCCTCATCCCAATGGATGCTCCCCCGAAACTCTCCCAGGCACTGTTCCTCGGGTGACACTGGCCCTTTAAGGAAGGCAGAGGGGTAGAGAAGAGCCTTTAATCACTGCCACACGCACCCCGCCCCCCAGATAGGGGTTTTGGAGCAGAAAATTAATTTAAATCACTTTTTAATTAAAGATGCAAAGCTCTTCTGGGTGCGCCCCCCTCTCCCCTCCCCCTACAGCCTTCAGTCGAAGCTTAGGGTGTAGGAGTCTGGGATCTAGGCCCCCAGCTTCGCTTTGGGTCTGGAGGGGCGTGCTGAGGTCCCCAGGCCCAAGCTTGTCCTGAAGACAAGAAGGATGGCCCATCTGACGGTGATGGGGGTCAGGGGTGGAGGGAGTGGATGGAAGGAAGGAAGCAGTTGTGTCTTAACTGGGTGGGGGTCTGGGTGAGGCCAATTTAGGGGGCTGAGTGGCTCGAGGAGAGGTGAAAACAGAGCAGTGGAAAGAGAGAAAGAAGGAAAGGGGGTCAGACCGAGTCCCAGAGCGATGCGGAGAGAGGAGAGCGGAGGGGGGGAGAGACTGAGGAGAGAGAGGAAGGGAGAGACACAGAGAGACAGAGACCAGAGTTATTCCTCTCATCGCTCTGAACTCAGCCCCCAGACGAGGAGGAGGGGCTTGGACTCTTGAGCATAAATCTTTTTAATTAAAGAGAAGAGCAGGAGAAAATAGGAATGTCTGGGAGAGAAACTGATGGGAAAGGCCAGAGGCTGGAGGGGGAATGAGGCGGGAGGCTGGCTTTCTCACTCCCTCTGCCCCAGTCTGTCTCACCCAGACACACACACACACACACACACACACACACATACGCACGCACGCACGCACACACATGCACACACACACACCAGCCCAACTCTCTGCAGAGCTGTCTCCCTTTAGTGGTTCCTGGCGGGACCCTTGGACCCTTTGTCCCAGGCAGGGGAGGGTGCCGGTGTTTGCTGGTTGTTTGCATCCATGAGGTGCTGTGTGGGCCCGGGTGTGTAGGTATCTGGAAGCCTCTTACCTGCTCTCATGCCTTTCTGGATGTGTGTTTGGGCTTCCCTCGTGGCTCAAATGGTAAAAGAATCTGCCTGCAGTGAGGGAGACCTGGGTTCAATCCCTGGGTGGGGAAGAACCCCTGGAGGAGGGCATGGCAACCCACTCTAGTATTCTTGCCTGGAGAATCCCCATGGACAGAGGAGGCTGGCGGGCTACAGTCCATGGGGTCGCAAAGAGTCGGACACGACTAAGCGACTAACACACTCTCTGGATATGTGTATCTGGATGTGTTTCTTCATCTGTCTGTGTGTGCGTGTGAGCGCATCTCAGCAGAGGCACAGACTCCCACGTGAACACCAGCCTTAGGAGGGATCTCAACCCTTAACCCCATCCCAGGCCTTAGAGCACCCCTGTGGATCTGGGGGACCTCCCAGGGCAACACTTGGCATCCAAGCTGTCAGTGGGTGGTGGGGAGGAACCCTGCTGGGAGCCACTCAGCACTCCCGCATCTTCTCTCTAGAGCCTGCCAGCTCCCTGCCTCAGTTTCCCCCCTTTGTCATCAGCTATGTCCCCCTTGCCCCCCTCCCCAACTCCTGGTCTCTCTCCCAGGGTCTGTATCTCAGAGGTAGGGAAAGACAGGATCCTGAGTCAGGGGCTGTGTTTCTGTCTTGGGTGTCTATCTGTCTTTCCAGCTGCCTGCCTCATGTGTCTCTCCCTCTACTTTTCTTTCTCTCTGTCTCTCTTTCTCTGGACGATCTCTCCATGTCTCCGTCTCCATCTCTCTCTCCTGCTCCCAATCTCTCCTTTTCTCTTTCTCTCCCGCCGCCGCCCCAACTCCGTCGTCTCTGGGGACCCGTGTCTCTGGCCTTTGTCTCTGCACCTCTCTGCGCCCCCACCCCTGTTCCTGAGTTTCTGCCTTCCTGCACCTAGCTGCCCAGGCTTCTCCTAGTCTCCTCGCCAGTTCCTCCTCCTGTGCCTGGCCCGGCTCCAGGAGAAGGAAACATTTATCTTGGTGGGCGCCTCCCCCACCCCAGCCCACGCCGGCCCCTCCTGCCCGCCGCCAGGCCATCCATCACCAGAGCTGGTGACTCCGGCGGCTCATTTGTCACCCGCTGCCTGCCGCCCCGCCAAGCAATCATACCATTAGCCATGGCTCGGCAGAGGCCGCGGGGCTGACCGGGCCTTACCTGGGCGGGGGAGGGCCAGGGCCGCGACTCCCCCCACCCCAGCCCCCTTCCCGTCTCTCTGGCCTTGTTTTCTGAATCTGCCTCCTGTCTCCTTTCTGAGTCTCCCGCTTCACTCCTTTTGCCTCGCCCCCCTCCTCTCCCCTTCTTTCACTGTGTCCTTGGCTGTGTCTGTCTGTCCGTCTGTCCATCTGTCTCTGCATCTTTTTCTCTGTGCCTGTGTCTCTGTCTCCATCTCTCTCACACATTCTCACTCTCACTTTCCATCTCTTCTTTTTCTGTGTCCCCACCCCCACCCCCAGCCCCGTCTCTGTCTCTGGGGACCTCTGTCTCTCCAGAGGATCTCTTTTTCTCTCTCCATGTCTCCACCTCTATGCCCCAACCCTGGGTCCCCGGGGACTGTTTGTTTCTGTCTGTCTCTGCCCCTGGGTCTCTCTGTAACTCTCTGCCTCCGTTTCTATCTCCCTCTGTCTGTATCTCTCCCTTTCTCCCTTTCCCCGCCTTGCCCTGCTCAGGTTGTCTCTCCACCTCTCAGTCTCTGGTTTCCTCCTGTGCATCTCCAAGTGGCGGCCTCTCTTTGGCTTTGTGCACTGGGTGAGAGGCCGGAGGATTACTTTCAACCTGGAGCTGTCTCTGCCGGAATTCCTCAGCCTTTCCCACCTTCCTCAGCGCTGCGTGTTAGGGCTCTGGTTTCCCTCTCCTCCTTCTCTGTCTCCTCCTGTCTCTCTCTGTTGCCCTCCCCACACCCGATGATGTTTTGTTCTGGGCCCCCTCCCTCCCCTGCACCCTCCCCCCTGCCTCTTGTGTGTTCCCCTTCCCCTCCACCCTGCGGTCCCTCCTCTTCTGACCCCAGCTGCCCCCTTTCAATCCATCATCCTTGACATTTCCTTCCCTCCACCTTAGGAAGAGAAAATTGCAAGGAGAGGGCAAGGAGGGGAGGAGCTAGCGGGCAGGCGCCCTGGGAGACCCTGGAGGCCTTCTCTCCCCCGCCCTCCTCCCCAGTCCTGTCTGGAAGTCCTCCTGAGAGTCTGACTTTAGTCCTCAGGGGGATGGGAGGACACAGAGGAGATGCTGGGAGCAAGCCCATCCCTGTTGCTGGGATTGCAGAAGCTGAGTGCTAAGAAGGGAGCTGGGGGTGTGGGGCCGGGGACGGGGG